>NC_135720.1:10365306-10676769 GCF_964656455.1 Halichoerus grypus | reverse complement strand
AGTTTTATGTATCTGTCCTCCTACATTTATTTTTGTATTGCTGTATCTAATTCTGAGTGTAAGCTTTTTCAAAGCCATTGAGTCAATCATTCACCAGCCTCTTACTGAGTACCTGTCCGTGCTTGGTACTGGGAGCCCAAGAGGAAGTAAGAGTCCAGTTCAGGAGATACACAAACAAATAGCTGAAATACAGCATTGTAAACTCTGTTTTTAAAAAATATTTATTTTGAGAGAGAGAGGGTGTGCAGGAGGTGGGGGGAGAAGGGGCAGAGGGAGAGGGAGAGAGAGAATCTTAAGCAGGCTCCACACTCAACGGAGCCTGACCTGCAACGCGGTCTCACAACCCTGAGGCATGACCTGAGCCGAAATCAAGAATTGGATGCTTAACCGACTGTGCCACCCTGGCGTCCCCAGCGTTGTAAGTTCTTTAAGAGGAGTACATCTGAAGTTGGTGTGGGGTAGTTGTTTGGGGGCATGTGGAGTTAATGTTTAGCAGGATCTTGAGGACAGCCAGATGCTTTGCAGACACAGAAGGAAAGGCATCCACTCGGGACTAAGACAGACCGAGAGAGCTGCGCCTGCAGACGCGGGGCACCGCTGGGCTCGGGAGCAGTCAGTGGGAGGCGTGCGGACTTGCAGTGGGCCCCGGGGAAGACCCAGGTGCAGCTGGGGTGGCAGCTGGAGGATGTTTGCCCAACTCTGTGGCGCCAAACCGGACTGTGGAGTTCATTCTGTAGGCACTGAGGAGGAGGCCTTTTTTTTTTTTTTAAGATTTATTTATTTCAGAGAGCGAGAACACCAGTGGGAGTGGGGGCAAAGGGTGGGGTAAAGGGAGAGAATCTTAAGCAGACTCCCTGCTGAGCACAGAGCCCAACACGGGGCTGGATCCCACGACCCCAAGATCAGGACCAAACCAAGAGTCGGCTGCTCAACTGACCGAGCCGCCAGGCGCCCCAGTAGGAAGCCCTTTCCAAGCAGGAGGACACTGTGACCATTGTGTTTTAGCAAGTCCGCTCTGTCGACATGGTGGGCAAGAGGCTGTGTGAGAAGCGGCCCAAGTAGAGGCCTGGCAGTTGGGGGAAAGACAAAAGAGGGTGGACTTGCGGTGACTTGGGGTTTGGTGATGTGTCAGAAGTGTATGAATGGTGAAAGAGAAAAAGGTCTGAGAAGTCCCCTGGAGGGGGAGGCCTTCAAGCAGGTGGCAAGCCGAAGGAGGAAGAGCAGATTGGAGGAGGAAGAGGAGAGTCCTTCCTGGCATGATGTGTGTAAGGACTTTACCTCAAGTTGAGATGTTTATAGTGGCAGTTCAAATATGTGGGACTTGAAATCGAGATTTGGGAATTGTCACTATCCACAGATCAGAGTGCAGGAATCTTTGGGGAAAGCTCTGAGGACACCAGTTTTCGGGGGACGGGCAGAAAAGAGTGGAACCAGCAGAGGAGCCTTGGGAAGGCTGGGTCTCTTTATATTGCTTTCTGTCAGCCTGTGGACTTTAAATAAAACTATTCAATGATAACAAGTGGTAGAGAGAGTAGTTTTATATTCAAATTTGTGGGAGTTTTCAATGTTAGTATTTCTTATTGATTCACAACACTATAATTGAATATTTTGGAAATACCCCATGTATAAAATATGCAAGATTCATAATTTCTGAAAGGGGAATTTAGAAGAATATATGGAAGAATAGGGTAATACCTTTTAAAAGTTATAATTACATTATATCCTTGTTATGTAATAGTGTTTGAGGCTTCCAGTGGTCTCCAGAGTAGTTAGGATAGATTGAAGATTTGCCCACACACTGAGATACTAGCAGTGCTTAGACATTAGCCGTGCACATCATTTAAGCTTTTGCTTCCTCGTGGTAAAATTTAGCAATGATGCCAGGGACTATGTCACGGGACTATGGTAAAGGTGGACCGTGCATGGGTGCGTCACAGAGCCCTGCCTGCAAATGTCAGCTGTCTTCGTTAATAACATTTACGTTAGGGCGTTCCTGAGAAGGCAAGGAAGTGATTGTGCCATTCTGAATATTTTATAGATTTGTATTGCTTTCCTTTTGGAAAGGATAGTTTACATTTATTTATCTACAAACTAAAGCTGGGGAGGTCAGTAGCATGCTAAGTTTCTTGATCAGAGTAATGATTTACATGACTGGCAACCCCGCGTGGCCATGGGGCGTTTTCTCTGTGGCGGTGACGCCATCCTTCCCCCGTCCCACTACAGTGTCTTATGTACCAGGACCACTTCTTTTCCCCGTCAGTCGTTGGAACTGATGATGGAGTTTCCAAAGCAGGGAGAAAAAAGGAGCAAGATGTTTATTCTGACCTAGATACTGAAGGATGTTATGAGGCCATTCAGGTCCTCATCATTCATTACAAGAGTAGTAAGTGTATTCTTTGTAGCACATCTGTACTTCACGTGATTATTGGAAAAACTTTTCTTAAGTAACCTGAAAATCACCGTGTGTTCTAAATGGTGTTTTACTGGCTTCTGGACTTCACCCTCCCCGGCCCCTCAGTACCGTTTGTGAGTCTTGGACTGAGGTGCTCTTCACCGCATCTGCTCCCTGTCTTCCTTTGGTTTGTAGTCTGTGTGTTGTTTTCCTTTTTGTTACTGACTACCAACCCTCCTCCCACCCTCCCTACTCTGGATTTCCTGCTTTTTATAATGCAGTTAGGCATATTGAGATGCTAAGGTAAACTTTTAGTGAAGCTTCATTCTATTCCAAAAGGATGGACTTGAGTATAGACTGATGCTCCTTTTGTTAAGGGCACTTTGCTAGACTCCGTCAAAATTTTACACGTATCAACCCTTTGGCAGAAATTCTCCTTGTGGAGATTTATGCTCCAGAGAAATATCACATGAAGGTGAATGCACACGGATTTTATTATGGTGCTGCATGAGGTAGGGAAAGACTGGGAACAACCTAAATGTCCATCAGGAGGGGACTGGTTAAATAAGTCAGAGTACTGACAATAATGCAGTACTATGTAGCGTTAAGAAAAGAATAGATTCTTAGGTGCAGGTATGGACTGAGCTCCACAATACATTGTTAAGGGACCAAAAAAATACTCTGTGTACAGGAAATATGCCCCACTGTGTTTAAAGGAAAAAGGATTTGAATTCACGTTTGTACTTGGCAACGCCCTGCGCAGTTGTGGAAAGAGAAATAACAGCTTGTGCACAGCAGTCCTTCTGGAGGGCATCCTGGGAAGGAGGTGGCCGCTCTCTTCAGTGTTTATCGCTTTGTATCTTTCGAACTCATACCATGGGAATATCTTCCCTTATTATTTTTTCTTAAAGAGTGTCCTTGACATTTTATTCTACATTTTCTTTAGAGTCTGGTGTTGCCATTAGTACTTAATTCACTTCATCATAAAAGAAAACAGAAGCACTTGGGCTCTAGGCCTTGACAGTAGACCCACGTGACAGTTTTGGTCTGACCCTACCTTACGATATGAGTGGGACACAAGTGTTCCCGGCTCAGGCTCCGCGCTGTGGGATGTGAAGCGCCCAGCAAAAGGAGGGTTCTGTACTGGGCGTTCAGTAGACGAATACCATGTCTGTTAAAAGAAACACCTAGGTGAAAACTTCTGAAGCAGATGTGTACATGCCCCTACCCCAAGCTCTTTTCACACCTTTGTTGTTTTCTGAGTCAGTCTCCCTTTACCTTTGACTCATAACATAAAGAAGGTTAAAACCAGACTCCATCAATGGTTCAAAGTCTGTGGGTGAGATGAAGAAAACTAATATTGATAAAGAACTGAGAAGGGGTAAACCACATTCCCCACTTGTGGTTCTTTTGTATTGCAGAATTATCACACTGAGAGTCTCTCTTAAATAGCCATGGCTTTGTGTATGTGCAGCGGCGGAGTGCAGTGATCGTGTGCGTGTAAACGGGTGTACCCACCAGTGCGCACTAGTCGCAACTTGTAAATAACCAAAGATGGCAACGATGTGTTAAGAATGTAAGGCTGTGTCTTGTCATTTGTCTATAAGATGTGATGCTGAACATACTCTTTATTTTCTGAGACTGACATTGCATTCTTACTGTCTATTAAATTACTCATTACTACTACTCTTCTTGAGGTGAAAATAAGTACATACTAGAAAATAAATATAGATCTGAAGGGGGGGAAAAGCTCCGGTTTGTTATAGAATATAAGCTTTCTATCTCTATTAAAGCTTCCAGATGTAGACTTTATAGCCCCCGTGTGAATTATATATGGATGATGATTGTGTTAGGTTAAAACTTGGTACCTGTTCTGGATGTTTTCTCAGTTAAATTAATCCTTATGTTTCAACATAAATTGAGGCTAGAAGAAGTTCTCGTTTCAGCAATTCTCACTAAATTTTGTTTCAGTTTTATTTCCAACTGAATTTAATAATTGAAAACCTGTTGTGGTTAGGAATAGTGTTGGAGACTTTGGTAGAATCTAATTATTTTGAACTTTTAAAGCCTTAAAACGTGAAATGTAAAGCCATAGTAAAATTTTCTGATAGCTTTCATAGTCTATTAGTTCAGTGTTGCTTATTTTAGAGGGGACAGTATCTAAATTGAAATGTGTATTCATTATAGTTGTAATGGTCTCTTTCAGCTCTTTTAAAAATCAGTTCATTTAGCTACAAAGAGAAAATAAAAAACATTTAAAAGGCTAATAAGCAGAGGGCATGTGAGTCTGTTCCTGTTTCTTAACCGACGTTTACTAAAAAAAAAAGTGTCTGAGCACTGCCCATAAACTCTGTGTGCGCCACGCGTGTATTTGAGGAACTAGCAGGGGTCTGCTCATTTGTTTGCCCATTGTGAGACTGTCCAGCACCTTTGTGGGTTGTTTTTTTTTTTTTTTTTTTTTGTACCAGGGTGAAGGCCCTGAATGGAGGCCTTGTGCCCTACTTGATTTGAAATCCTCACTGTTAATCTAAAGGAACCTGCAGGGCACCCAGCAGGAAGTCTGTGTGACAAGTGGAGGTCTGGGATCCGGAAGCTATGGTGCTCAGGGCAGGGGGGCAGTGAGAGTGATAATAATCTTTCAGCCTCGGCTTTTGTCCCCCACAGCCTAATTGTTATCCTCTGCTGGCAGCCAGATTGAAGCGCTACCCTTTTGGGTGTCCTGGATTGCATGTGCTCACTGAGGCCTCACCTAACTGTTACCAGATTAAAACCTGGACAACTGGGCTTTAACTCTCTTAAAAAAGCATAGTACTGACTAGGCATTATGCATTCCTTTTAGAGGTTAGATATTTTGATGAACTCTGTGTGTGTGTGTGTGTGTGTGTGTGTGTGTGTGTGTAGCTTTATTTAAAGGGTAGAAGGGTTGCTTGGGAAATGCTGTGTTGTTGGCATGCTCTTTAATACAGAGCCTGTTTAAAACCAGCACTTGGCTAGTTAAATCTAGTTTGTGCAGTTTGTGTATTTTGTAGTACTAGCTATTGGTCCAAAGTTTCTTGGCTTAAGAAGCCATGTAATTTTAAGTGTATACTGTGTGAGAAAGGGGTGGGGCAGTAGAAGCTTTTTATAGGGCTTCAACTAATAAACATTAATTTTTAAAGTAATATTTTGAGAATTTAACAGGAGAAGTAGAACCTGTATGTAGTGTTTCTTTAATACTTTAAACACTGACAAGGGCAACGGAGAGAATTTTGTTTTTAAGTGATATTTTCTATTCTTTTTTTCTCTCCACTCAGAAACTGGTTCTTCAACTTTCAGCGCCAATTAAGACGTGCTATAATAAGTATTTTATATTCTGTCCTGCTGTTTGACTTTGGGTGTAAATGGTGGTAGAATGTTTAGTAGCTGAGCGTACATAGTTAAACAGCTAGAGATTGGGTATATAGTAAGTTTGGTGTGGTGTGGTATTTGGTTTATATAATAGTATTTCAGCATAATACTGAAACCATGCAGAATACCTCCTGGAAAAGTGTTCAACAGGATGCCAGAAAGGCCATGTTAATGATAAGTTTCTCATACCTCAGCAGGTTTTTTGGGTGTGTTTTGTTTCCCTACTGCTGTTTTATTCTTTATTGTGGTTCTCTGGAAACTATGCCACGTGAACATATGGAATTCTATACATGAAGGTTTATTGGTTTTGTAGAAACCCCAGGATACTCTGAGCTTAATAACTATGTTGTTTTGTGGGTTATCGAGAGGACATACTAAAAGCCAGTTGTTAATAAAGTTTTCATTAATTATTTTAACATTTTCAAGGTAATATTAAAGGCAGCTCAACCAAAATCAGAATTAAGCAATAACATGAGCTTTTGGTTTGCTCTGGTTTAAAAGAGAGTTTGATCATAGCTGACCTCCTTCCCCATCTTTCACTGACTGTTAACCTTCCTGCAAAACTCAAATATGGTGTTTAGTTTGTATGGTCTCATAATAAATTTAGGTGTGTGTGTGTGTATACATATATATATATTTAAAATAAAAAGATACATGTTTTTGCTCTTGATGATTCACTGCTTTGTCTTTTGTTTCTACTTTCGATAAAGTGTTAAATGATAGCTATAACATATTTATATGTCTGCTTATATGTAATATCAGTTGATAGTTTGTGATAAGCCTTGCTTTGTTTTGGTTACAACTCATTGAGATATTTATGAAGTGCTTTATATTTGTGTTTGTTTAGGACATGTCTCAGGAAGGCTATGGAACTAGGTCTCAACCTCCTTTGGCTCCTGGAAAACCTAACCACGAAGACTTGAACTTAATACAACAAGAAAGACCATCAAGTTTACCAGTAAGACATTAATGTGCTGATTTGGAAATGTAATGAGTTAAAATTTTTTTAAAAGAACTCTTGTTTTTGTTTGTTCTACTTTATATTAAGACTTGGGGGAGAAGTTTCTAGATTTCAGATATATTTGTGATTTATTAATTTTTTTAGGGCTGTCTTCTCAAGAGCTGTGTGGTCTTGGATAAGTCTCTTTCATTTGTAGGTATCTCTTAGTCCAGTTGGAAGGTTTATTCAGCGGATGGGTTTTGTGGCAGAAAGGTGTTTCTGTTGTACAGTTGTTCTTTGCTTACCCTGTTGCTTTCTCGTAATGATACAGAACAATGGTGTCCGATATAAGAGTTAAACGTAAAGAAATTCCCACTTGGCAAAGGATATCAGTGATGAATGAGATAAAGCATCCGGTGGTAGTTTGAATATCTTCTGGGACTTTATGTAATGAGAAATCACCCAATCCATTTCTACCTAAAAGAAAGTATTTTCCTTTAAATTTGACAAAAGCAGCTTATAAGTATTTCCACCAGCAAATACTGTGTGGTGATTGGGGTATATATTGATTAGAGTAGTGGCTACATTCTAGGGAATCATGTTGAGGCCCATAAATAGTTCATCTGTTTTTTTAATGAGCAGCCTAATTTAAATGAGGTTTTTCCTTATAAACTAAAAGAATACATCTGTGCAAATAAATTTTTATATTTATGTTCTTGTTAAAATATTGTGATTTGAAAAATTGTTATTATTCCTTAATCTTTATTAAGTTTCATTTAAGATGGGAGTTCGGGCTAGTCATGATTTTAATTTGAGTTTCAAATATTTTACATTAAGATTTATTATATTACTGCTAAACATTTGAGAACCAGCCTGCGTAATGAATGTTCTACATGACGTTTGGCATGCATAGCGTACCCATTTTTAAGTTACGTGTAGCCTTAGAGAAGAAGGTAAGTCATGGTTACGGGGTGTATAGTATCTTCGAAGCTGATGCACATGTTTTTGACATCCTAATTTTTTAGCTTTTATTTCTGTGGTGGGTGAAATTTATTGTGGTCATTTTGTAGTCACCTTGGAGTATTTATTGTCTAGTTATTTGGTTTTTGAAGGAATGAAAGAGGTGATAGAGTCTGCGTTTTGTGCTGTACGCTTTTTTCTTTAGCGGATGATTCACAGCTTGGTAAGCACGTAGTTGGTGTGTGCGCGCGTGCAGGTGAGCACTGTTGATAAATGTAACATTTGCTGCATACTTGGAAATTGGCTTGTGGTTTTAGGAAATTTAAATGGACTTGCGGGAAGCAGATGGACAATGAATTCCACTTCTTTTCCCCACCAGATTTTTGTTGTTTTTAGAGAAACCCAACTTTGTAGGTGTGCCTTTGGCTGATGAAGTGTGCTGCTACACATGTTGAAACATTTGTTATAAATTGATAGATTTTTTTATGTAGCTATAAGAAAAATTTGTGGTGTGGTGCTTTCCTCATATGCCCTTGAACTTCACCAGGGTATGCTTTTTTTCATGGCTCTGCACTGAAATGGGTGCTTGAGATTCAGCTAGCTCTACAGCATAGTTGTTAGGGAAGGAGTGAAATGTGGTCATCCCAGAAAGCTGAAGAGTTCTGCTCTGGGATGGTGCTTCTTAAGTTGATTATTGAAAAGCGGGCTAAAAGCATTTTAGGAAGCGAACCGATATATTCATCAGTAATTCAAGTTTTTCTGAATTGTTCAGTTAGTATACATATAATGGCTTGCTTTCTTCCTTAACCCTTACCGTGCCTAATTCCCTAGAGGATCTAAGGTTGTGCAACAAATAAATTTTCTTAAGAGCTAATAAAAAAAAAGAAACGCCCCAGTTGGTATTTTTCTTTCTGTTTTTGTAACTCTCGCAGGTAAATAAGATGCCGATTGACTCAGTAACATTTCAGTATTTTTTTAGAGAGCCAAATTTCCAGGTTTTGGGGTGAGTATATGGACGTATCAGTTACTGGATAAAGAACAAACCGCACATCAGCTAGTGTACCTAATGCACCCCCTGCCCCTGCTGCTAATCTGTGAAGGTGAAAATTGGCTTTATTTAAATGGGAATTTTAGCAAGACACTTTTCTTCAACAGGCTTCATTTGTGTAAAACGTGTCTGTACAGGGTTTACCGATACATTTTTAGCTGTGTGGATGCTGCATCAGTATGTTGTTATATACAATTAAGGTAATCGCAATTTGGGGGGGAATTTGTTGGTATTCTACTTGGCTCTAATATCAATATGTTTTTAGTGTTACTCCTATTAAATATTTTAGTTCTCCAACTTGGTTAATTTGATACTCTAGGTATCGTGGAACTGTATTATATCTGAATTTCCTATTGGGTAGTTTGTAGATTCATGCTGCGTTTTTTATTCAAGTGTCAATGATATAAATTTTGTCTTTTTACTTAAAGCTAAAGACAATCCATCATATTTGTAACCTCTAGTTTGTAATTTGGAACTAAGGAAATTGTGGGTGTTACCTTTACCTTTGAAAAAATGTGGTATAGTGATCCTAATGTATGATTATTAAGTCTTTATTGTGTATGTGACTATGAAGAAGGAAGCTTCTCTAGTTATTTCTTAATCTTTTTGATTATATTGAGATAGATTTTGTAATATTTTCTACACATGTGATATTTTCTTTAGCATGTTTGTTACATGGTTAAATTTCTATTACAAGAAATCAAGATATTTCCAATGTCTTTATGCTAGATCTATAATTTGAATTCTCAGTAAGTTGTCCACTCACCGTTGTTTGAACTGGTGTCTCTCTGTATTTGCATGTCATTAAATTCTTGGTGATCTTCAGTAGCTAAAGCAGTTACGTTCCAGCTGACTTAGATCTTCAGATCATCCACAGTAAAGCAAATAACTGATAAATTAATATTTGTCCTTTTGTTGTCTTGGGGCCATGACCAGTGATATTTACTTATCACTTAATTCACTCCAATCTAAGCTTAGAACAGATCTTTCTTAATAATGTCCACTTATTGCTGTACCTCTTAATCATACAGCTTTTCCCCCATTGAGATACATTAGCTTACATACTCTTGATATTACCATTTTTAGCAAATCTTAGCATATAGCAGATATTAAAAGTAGCTTGAAGAATTCTCTCTCCTGGGAATAGTATCACTTAAAATTCAAGCACATTCTGCATTTTTTTCTACCTCTATTATTGATATGAAATGAAGCCAGCATTTAATAAGCAAAATACACTGTGGAGGGCCAAAAAAAAAAAAAAAAGGCTATAACTTATTAACTCTTTATCTTAAAAACATTGAGTATATCTCAATTTCTATTTTAAGATAACTCCCCAAATATTATTTAATATACTTTTTTTTGTTGGGTCTTTTGATATATTTTCATTGCTTGTGCCGTCACTGTTGATCTTTTTATTACATTTATTTTTATAGCTGTCTTGACTCCCCTATTAATAGATGAGGATCTTTTCAGAATATTTATTATGTCTTATTCAGCAAGTATTTTCCTAGTAGATTTTATGTAAAAACTTTTAAACACATTCTTCCTCTAGTTTCAGAATTTTCTTTTCATTGCTGAAGGGATTTTTTCCCAAGGTATTGACTTGATAGCAGTAGACAGCCTATGTTCTCCGATGCTGCCGATACTAAAGGATTATGTGAGTGCGCCATCTGTATTAGCTGGGTGGGGTTTTTGTCAAAACCATTTTCTTTTATTATAAGATGACATTTGAATTTTACCTGGTAGCCTTAAGCTTCCATAGAAGAAGTGGGCACTTTTGGATAATTAAGCTAAAAGTAGTGGGAAAAACATTCTTAGTAGCATGAAAACATTCTTTGAATTGTAAAAATAAATAAATTGACAGGAACAATAATCATTTCAGTAAATATGGCTTGGATATGTTGTTAATAAAATACTTTATGAACATGTATACAAGGACGTAAACAAACAAAAGGTTTGATTTTCTTCCTTGATCTAAGCACATAGTGCTTTCTCCTCCAGGGATTTGAAGAGCCGTTAGTTTTCCTCAGGTTATAGCAATCACGAATCTGTTTCATTCTTCCAAGAGGCCTGCCACCAGTTTGTGTTTCAGGTAGTAGGTCCATTATGCTGTTTACCTAAGATACAGAAAGGATCAGTCACATTCTAATAGCCTTTGAGAAGCCCATCAGGTCATTAAAATCCTCCTCCTGACCGTTTCTTCTTTAAGTAGGAAATATCTAAAGAGATCGACATAAAAAGGGATTTTATCTTTCAGAGTTTAGTAAAAAACCCTAAATGTCCTGTGGAATAGTGCTTATGGTACTTCTGTTGAGTTTGCAATTAGAAGGGAATATTGAGGTTTAGATAAAATATATGTTTTTTGGCCCTTTGCGAAAGGAAGGAGGTAGTAAATGCTGGTATTTCTTTGAAATAGAGGGTGTTAAACAGGATATTGGAAGCCTGAAAGAGGATGGTTGGAAAACTGTTATTACCAAGGATATTTTTGGGGGGTTAGGTATTAGCAACAGAGCCTACAATGATTTGCCTTTCCTGAAAGAGAATACTCTGTGTGTGTTTGTTTTTTAAATCTTTAATGACACTTACGTTGGATAGTGATAAAAGGTCATGCACTTTGGAAGCATATATGAATATTGATGATATGTTAATAGGGACATTTTAAGTGTGTGGATTTGATATAGTTTCTATGAACAATTGGAAACTATTGGAAAAAGCTAGGTGAAGCGTTTTTTAACTGGGTTTTGCTTTTTTTTTTTTTTTTTTTTTTTAAAGATTTTATTTATTTATTTGACAGAGAGAGAGATAGCGAGAGCAGGAACACAAGCAGGGGGAGTGGGAGAGGGAGAAGCAGGCTTCCCGCCGAGCAGGGAGCCCGATGTGGGACTCGATCCCAGGACCCTGGGATCATGACCTGAGCCGAAGGCAGACGCTTAACGACTGAGCCACCCAGGCGCCCTGGGTTTTGCTTTTTATTAAGTTTTCAGCCCTACCTAAAATACAAATTGTTAAAATGATCTTAACCTGTTAGGTGGCAGGTTTTCGCAGAAGTTGAAATGTACCAGGTAAGAATTAGATGTATGGCTGCTGAATGAACTCTTCCAAAACTTTTTTTATTTGTATCTTGAACTTGATTTAAATGGTTTTCAGTAAAAGGTTAAGAATGTAGCCGTCTTCTGTTGCTTGACCCTTCTCAAATCATTCTGAACATTTAAAAAATTATAAGTTAATGAAAGAGAAATCTAATCTGTTGTCACTTGTTCGCAGTGTTTAAGCATTGAGAATTCCTGTGTGCAGCTGACCACATAAGCGGTTTATGAGTGTTCTCTAAATGTTGGTAGAGTACGTTGAGTTTGGGAGTTACACAAGTTGTAGAGAGGGGGCAGGAGGGTCTCTGAAGGATGGTGCCTTGTCAGGTCGAGCATCTGCAGATCCAGTTAATCAGTGGCATAGTTTCAAAACTAAAGGTGCAGAGATAGTTTGATATCTTGGTAATGTTTTAAATGGAACACATAATAGTTGGGTTTTTTACCTAGGATTTATCATATTCCCAAATGTAATTTTAGTAACTGGCCTGCTCCATGTAGAGACATCAATTCTTTTTGGATTAAGGTTGAGAGAAACATGTGAAGACCTTACTTGAAAGTCCTAATTTAGGAAAAGTGATAGTGACTTTGACAAATGTTTTTTTCTAACATGGATTATTTCTTTAAGATGTGATGTTCTATAATTTTATCCCCTAGAGCATTTTTGTGATACTGGTAGTCATTTTGAAAATAGAGGATAATTCTTGAACTTGAACAAGGTAAGAAGTAGTAGGAAGTGGGAAAGTAGGTTTCTCGTTCTTTTAAAATAATCTTCCACGTAAATGTTTGTTCTGTAAATGAATACTCAATAAAACCTCACCAGTTTGGATTTCGTCCAGGTAAAGCAGGCTAAATATATGGAAAGTTTGAATAAATTAATATTCAAAAAGAACCAGAGTTTGCTTTTAAATAACTGAAATGTTTGTGTGCAAAGTGTTTCTAAATTGAGATCTTCAGTCCTGTTGAAATAAATGGATAATTCTAAATTTATTATGGCTGAGATATTTGCTTAGTGGCAGTATGTTATTTTTAAAAATTCATTTAACTTTTAAAAACATTTTAACTAAGCATACCCACTGCAAACTTTTTCACATCATATTCTGAAGATTTCCATTTAAAATATGGGGGAAATGAATTTCAACCCATTTTATGGGACTGTCAATTCTTAAAAAAATTAATGAAGGAGTACTATAAAAAATAGACACTAGACAAAATTGGAGATGAAGAGAGGCTGAAATATAACTGATTTGCAGGATATTGGTTTTGATAATAGAAGGATAACTATGATCTATAGTTGATAAATGAGGCTCATTAAGTAAGGGATGAAAAATGCAGATATTCCTGGCTGATAGAAAAGTCAGCCTACAGATTGTGCCATAACAAATTGGGGATGGGAAGGTTTTGAAGCAGCTTGCAGCTCTTCAGATGAGCTGCGTGAAGCTGTGGAGCCTTCTCTGTGGCCCTACAGGCTGGAGCCTTCTCTGTGGCCCTACAGGCTGGAGCCTTCTCTGTGGCCCTACAGGCTGGGCGCATGCCACTCCCAGGTCTGTCTGCAGATAGCCACAGAACCACACGTGGGCACACGGGCCTCCCGGACAGAGGGGCGGTCTCTGTGCACAAAGGGGAGAAAGTAGCATTTGGCTTTAGAATAAAGCGCACAAAGCAGTGTGTGAGAAATTCTCACGTGGGGGCTCGGGTAGGAGAGTTTGTCAAGCAGTGTGGCTCCTTCAGGTTTTAACTGTAAATTTTTATGCTAGGACGAACAAATGACTGCTGTTCAGAGGTACCTTTTCTCATTCGAACCTGCTATTTCTACAAAAGGCAGTTCTTGGCATGTTGAGCTAGAAAGCCTCCTTCCTCCTTTCTTCAAGGAGCCCCTCCTTCCTATTCACTGGTATCTGGAGAGGTCAGTGGGCTTCCCCAGAATATGCAGGCCTGGCCCTTGTAAGGGGTTGAGTGTGTTTTACTTTGTATTACCCAAGGTAGGTGGGAAATAGATTTTACTTTACAAATTTCCACTTTGTAGGTAACTGAAGGCAGACCTCTGTGTTATGTAATAAGAGATATATAACCGGCAGGAGCTCATAGTAACATGTGTGGACTGGTTAATTGCTTTTATTTTTCTTTTGGACTGGAAGTAACTATTTTTAATATTAACTGTCAGCTTAGGAGAGGAAATATATGTAGAGAGCAAAATTTTTTATTCTTCCCTCACAGTGTAGGATTTTAGAAGTGTCTCTCTTTCTCATCTTTTTCTTTTGCCTTCCTAAATTGTTGTAAAATAACTGAATGGTCTTATTTTCCTTTGTTTGGGTCAAGAAATTTTAGCTGAAAATTGTTACTGTGTGAAAGAAGATTATTGACTCAACAAGCCTTCAATTTTCCGTGAATAACACTCCCACCCCCTAGCTTCAGGAACATGCCGTGCATGCATTCTATTTTAAAATACAGACTGTAATTTAAAACAGGCAGTTTAATGCCCCACTGAACTTTGTTTAAGCCTGGAATAAAAGAGAGGAAAAAAAGCTTTAAGCTACAAAAAAGTGACTAAGCTTTCTCAACCACTTTTCTTCATAATGCATTCTATTTAAGGAAAAAAAAAAAAGCTGTCAGGTACTATTGTTGTCTCTTTCCACAGGACCTAAATTTTATCCAATGTTAAATTGTGGTGTATGCATTTTTTCACTTTATTTCATTATCAGGCTATCATTTGAATTTTTAAAGTGTTCGGAGTAGTAGTCATGTATAGTGGAATCTGTGTGCATACATTTGTGCGTTTTGTCCATGTTCAGTGCATGTGAGAACATTCTAAAATTAAATACATAATCTTTAGCATTCACTTATTGATAGCTCATTTTCTAGAGTTCTCTTCATTTAAATAGTACCTAATTATTAGACCAGAATGATAGTAAATAATATTATGGTTGAATATCTATTATCAGATCATTATAAAAATGATTAGCTGGAAGTAGTTTATCTCACTTCTCCCCCTTTTTTTTTGTCCTCACAAAAAGAAAATGAGCAGCTTAGGATGACTTGTATGGGAGGAATGATGACTTTATTCTGAGAAAGTAATATTTTTTGACCTGGACACCTGTGCTAATGATGACACTGAATGGCAAACAGGCTTAAATCTCAGCTAAGGTTCTGGCTCATGAATGGCTCCAGTAATGGTCTCCCTCCCATTTTGGGGTGCCATTTACTTTTGAATGTATTCAAGGATTTGGGGTTGCCTGATTGAGTTGATAGCTTTATTATGCAGGTCATGGGAGAGCCAAGGGCCTTCTTGTGGACTCGATCTACAACATCTCAGAGACTGCAGTGGTCTTCCTCTCCCCACTGTGGGATGTTTGGCAGTCTGATGTCTTTGAGTATAGGGGAGTTTCGGGAGAAGGAGAAAAGTTCATGTAGAAAGTTGAGAAGTACATATACCAGGTGTCTTTATGACCACCTGGTAAAGTGGGAGGTAGGAATAAGAAACAAATAAGGAAGCTGAAGGACAATGTCATCTTTCCTTAGTAATGCAAAGTCTAATGCCTTTTCCTACTAGATCAATGGGAACCCGGTGGAGACGGTTCTCTGAACCACAATAATCAGCACTTGTTTTAATTTCATGCTGGTGGAAGGAAGACCCTCATGGTCTCTCTCTGAGGCCTCCACTCACTTCTGACACTCCAGCCTTACATTTATGTACTAGAAAGTAACTGAGTGCTTTTTAAACTGAGATTTAAAAAAATGAGATTTACCACCAGTGGAAATATTAACAACTGAAGGACATGGAAACCACCATTTGTTCTTGATGAACCCAAGTCAGTTTCATGAAAATGAAAAATGTCCCCTGCATTTCTACATTTTGTGTTTTCTTTCCCTCCTTCCTTCTTCCCTCCCTCCGTCCCTCCTTACTTCCTTGCCACCTTCCTGCCTGCCTTTGGGGCTCACTGGTTTGATCTGGGTAGCGTGGTAATGTTACAAGTCTTACTGTTACTTGTTATTTTACTTCTGTCCCTGTCAAAGCACAGAATGGTGTCCACGAGACAGCGGCGCGGAAGCTGTGCCTGATCCACAGGTAAACGTCTTCTCTGGAAGTAGGCCAGAAGGAGTGAGCACAGCGGTATCCGCCCCATCCGAGACTTAGACCCCGATGCTGATCCTTTTTTGTTTTTTTCCCAAAATTTCTCATGTAAGTAGGGATCTTCATCAGTCTTTATTTCTCTCATGGGTACGGGTAGTTGAGAAGTGCAGTGATCCAGTTAACACCTTCTAATGACCCCAAAAGGTCGTAGTTGGTTTTTTGTAATTATCTGTATCTGGAGGAAATTTGGCTTCAAAATTATAATAATTAGGTGTAATAATTTATTAGACACCATTTTTTAAAGTCTTGTTTTATGTAAGTAAAAATTTCAGTTAACTAACACTGGAAACTGCTAGCAAAAGGAGAATAGCTGTGCCCAGAGTAAGGGTCTTCATGAATATCATAGGTGTGAGTTACATGAACTTTAAAGTCATGAGTTCCTGACGTTTATTTTGTCTGCTCAAAGCCAGATCCTACCCCATTTCTTCTATTTTTGAAAGTCTGGTACTTTCAGGTTACCAAGACAAGTGAATTGTTCCTGCCTTTTATTTATGCAAAGCCTTTATTTTCAAAATGCCTTTATTACCACTGGAGGCAGAGAGACAACTTTAGAGGCTAGTGTATTATCTCACTAATGAGGTTGAGTCAGATTATTAAAAAGTGTTGGCAGTGAGAATGCAGAGGGAGAAAACCGTTGAAATAAAGGGAGGGATGAATGATAGACGCTTTTAAGGTTTTTAAGCTCAGTGGCCAGGAGATGTGTGTTGGTATTGATGACAAACACAGGGAAGTGGTGGTGGGAATTGGTTTAGGGAGAAGAGAATACCCAGAGATGTCATGAGATTAAAAAGCAAGTCCTGAATAAATTTGCTTGAATTCTACAACTCCTAAAAGAAAACATTTCATGTTTGCTACCAATGCCTTATTTTTTGTATAGTTCTTTATATAAGAGATAAAACATTGCCATAAATAGGACTGATGTTGAAAGAATGAAAGCAGTGGCTATAACTTTATATTTCATGTAAATTCTTGGAGATGATTTGAAGAATATTGGAGCAGAGTTTGCATAAACAGCTCGGCAGATTGTACCAGAGTGTTTCTAACTCGAACATGGAGTAAGACAGGAGTACAGTCTCAAAAATAAATGAAACTAGATGTAGTTCACTTAGGATTCATGGCTGGTCCCATTGTCTTTGCTTTTAGGCTAGTCCAGTAAGTCTATATCCTAATCTGTTCCTTTCCTTGGGTAGGGACAGGTTACTTCATACTGCTTTGTCTGGCTTGGTTTGGAATGATTTAGACTTTGTTCTTGTTGTTGCAATTCATTTTGGAGGAACATTCCTTCGTTTCATTTATCTCATTATGATTTCTCCTTTTCTGACACTTACTTTGAGTATGTGCTTTGATGAGCCTAGTATACAAATGTAATGTTTTTGCTTGCTTGTTTGTTTTTCTCTTTTGAGGGTATGTGACTGTGGGAGGGGGCGGGAGGAACCTAGTTTTCATATGCTAGTTTGAAAGATGTTCTCTTTTATTTTGTAGAAATGGTTATCCCTTTGAATACCTTGAGTTTCTATGATACATTTAAATCCCAGCAGAGGAAATAGGGCCTTAGGGAGATTACCGTGAACTTGGAACAGTTTTCTCTTTGTTTTGTTTGTTTGTTTGTTTGTTTTTTGTTTTTTAAATCAAACCCCCCCTACTTTTCTTTTTTCAGTGTTTAAAGCACTGTTATTTCACTTCCTACATAAAGAACAAAGGTTTAATATTAGTAAGTTATTAAAATGTGTGTATTTTTTTGTAATTTGATTCAGATTTTTTGAAGCTCTAATTCCCAGATGTGAAAATAAAGAATCCACAAGGGCAGGAAACTTGACTCAAGGTGCCAACGGTGGTGGAGTCACGGTGAATGTTCCTTCCATTATAGCGGCTGTCTCCCTGCACCTGCTGCAGACCACACCTGAGTGTCCTCCAACTTCAGGTGTCAAACCTAAGACCTTCTTTCTTATAAATACTGTTCTGCCAGTTTTGATTAAAATTATGAGTGTCCTTGGATAAATACAAATATGTTCAAATTTTCCCAAGTGTTTTTGCTTTTTCATAGTTATGACATTTATGCTTTTTCTTAGCTTGCAGGCCTAAATGTTGACATCCTCGATTAATGCACAAGATTTTACTTTACACAGAAAAATTCAGTTACATTTACCAGTCATTTATTGATTGCCTCCTATGTTTCAGATTTTATGTTAGATGTAGGAATCACATAAAAATAAAATTTGGATTAGCTTATTATTAGTGTTCTTTCCTGGAACAGGTTCAGCAGTAAGAAATCAACAAGAAGACATACCTATATTCAGAAGGCTTGTTATTTAAAATACATTAATGTATCTTCTCGTTTTATCTGCAGAGAACCATCTATAAAATCTGCAAAATTCATACTTTTAACATGTGTAATGGCACAGAAATGTTTTTGCCGTTCTGTGGAGGTTTGAGATATTTGAGAAGGGAAGAGGAGTGATGGCTGTATTGAGATGATGTTCGCCCGCTGTGCGAGGCCTTGACCTGGGGTTTTGCCCTGTGTTGGTGGTGCTCCTTACGTTGGGGGAAGCACACTACTACCCCACACTCTTCTGAACACCTGGTGGTAGAGGAGCGATTCTGCTGGCTTTCTTGAATGACTTCATGAGGGATTTTATTTTTCCTACTTTTTTTCTGACTTAATTTGCACTTTCTACTTTTATAGGGATGAAAACAAGTTATTAAAATTCTAGCCATCTTTGATAAAACTCTGGCCCTTTTTGGGGTATCAGATTTTAAAAAGTGTACTAAATATGCACATTATGGTTCACAAAGCACATTCACACATACTTCAGTTTAGTTTTATTGCCTAGATGCGTCACCTTTACCCTCTGAATTCCATGAGATGTCACTATATAAAACGTCTTGTGTAGTACTTGCCTTATACAGAAGTGCTTGATGAACGGTCAGTGTCCTTACCCTTTGTTTGCCCCTCCTCTTGTGAAACTCATTTAGCTGCCAGGGCCTGTTAGGGTTGCTAGTCTACCAAACTTCCTGAGATTCACTTTCCTTTCCTCTGCATGAGGAGACCTGGAGCAGAGACTTTGTAGAGTCACAGTGATTATGGCCCCTGACTCTTGGCTAAAACTATATCTCATTGACTCTTGGCCCGTGACTCCGTTGTTGGACCTCCCAGTACTGCAGACCTCTTCTGATGGAGTATGTTGGTGTGAATACCACTGGGATTCTTCTGCATTCGTTTTGATCTTGTATTCTCCATTTTTATTTACCACATAACAGAAGACCATGTATATGTGAAAACTATATTAAATATGTTGTAATTCGAAGCCCTCCCAACACTAATACTAATCGGCCCTCCCAACATTATTGTCAGAGTTGTGTATGTAACTAAATAAATGGCCACAGTGATTGGAGTTTGCTTTTCCTTGCTCTTTCCAGCTTGTGGTATTATCAGTGAGTGGTAAAATCACTTAAAAGAAGAGAGAGAAAAGAAAAAGAAGATGTAAGGAAAGGCTCAGATGGAAATCTACTTTGCTTTCAGTGAAGTCTGCCTTAGATAAACTCCTTAGATTTTGCAAAGGGTTTTCAGATATCTGAGACAGATAACCATATGAACCATAGTGGTTGTCCAGGAATAACCAGCTGTGACTGATAACACATCTTTGGTGGGAGACGAGACTGAAGGTGGTGAATCGGGTAAAATAACTTAAGATATTCTCCTAAGTCAGATACATTTCTCACTCTCTTTCTCTGTCTCTGTCTCTATAATACATATACACAGAGAGGAAAGAGGAGGGATCAAGGGGACCATGCATAAATAATTATATTAATATAGGAAACACACTTCTGGGAATTCTCTGCCTTTTTTCATCCCGATTGATTAGATGACATTCAGTATGTTGTTGGGAGTCAGGTGGTGTTTTGCAAGTGCAAAGGAACACTTTGGAAGTATCTTTTTTTTTTAGGACCGCTCTTTTAGACAGTTGTGTTTATTCATGTTTAAACTATACATCCCAAATAGGGAACTTCTGCAAATGCTCATTTAATAAGCCCAGCATATTTAGCTAGCAGTGGTAGCTTAGTGAGAAGGTACCTGGACAAATTACAGAGGAAATGAATATTACTTTCCAGTTGTAAATAGATTAATATATTTTACTTCTTCCAACATTTTTATTGACTGTCCTATCATATCCCTTGTATACGATATTCACCATCACCAGTTTTACTTTTGAATTTACTTATAAACCCAGGTTCTCATCAAAACAACAAAATTATATGAAGTTTAATTTAATTCATTTTGTAGCCTCTCTGATTGAAGTTTTTATACTGTGGCATTCTAATAAAAAGTATGAGCCAGACACTATAACTTAATGATTAAAATTTAAGACTGTAGATTTCTTCATCTGTAAAAGTGTTTAAAAACATCTTGGAAGAGGCATTCTTCTTCCAACATGTGTCCCTATGAATTATAAATAAATTTGTTTATTTTAAAATATACCAGTGGCCACTTTTAACTGAAAGAGTCATGTTGTGACAGAACATTCTCATTTCCTATGATGTTTTTACATAGAATTTATAACCCATGTGTTTCTAAATAGGAATTTAGGTGATCTACAGTAAAACATTTGTATAAACTGAGACTACTCAAACTGGAATACAAATTTTAAAAAATGTTTTAAAAAAGGAGAAGTAAACAAACCATGATAATGCAGTTACCATGAATCACTTAAATTTAAGGCTGCAGGGTGCCTGGCTGCCTCAGTCAGTGAAGCGTGTGACTTTTGATCTCAGGGTTGTGAGTTCAAGCCCCACGTTGGGTGTAAAGATTACTTAAAATCTTAAAAAAAGAAAAGAAAAAGATTAAGGCTGCATTCCTGACTGGTAGAGGGGGGGAAATGAGGTTGTAGAATATTAATATAAAGTGAAAACTTCATTTCTTAAGGATGGCATATCATGTTTATTATTTTGTAAAAAGAAATAGTCTATAAAGGAACATATACAGTATTCCTGTGAAAATAGTGAATAATGATGCCAAAATAAAGGGTTGTCTGGTTAGTTTGTTTTTTTTTTAATAGTGTTAAAGAAGTTTTTTCATTTTATTTGGGAGGATTATCATGAGCCTAAGTTTGGCATAAATGAATGAATGATTGGCTGTTTTTTCTGTAACTTGCTTAACTGTCACAATTATAAATCCAGCAACTCTGTCCAAAGGAGTAGCTTATCGAGCCCATTTTCATTTTAGAGTATAATTCTTGAAAATAATAATTTTGTAAGCATAAAATATGTAGCAGAATGAAAAGTCATCTAATAAAGAGATAGTTCAATTGTGAAGAGAGTATTTTTCATAAGCTTTTCTCTGTTTTGAAGGATAGGTTACATTTTGTTTTGTAATTTGGCACTTTTCTGTTGTATGTTTTTATGGGAGAAGATTGTTAATCTTTGAGTTATAAGAGTTGGACCCAAGATTAATTGGTTAGTCTGGTGGTGGTCTAAATTTTACAAAGCAGACATTCCACTGATGACTTAGTACCATTACACTTTGTATCTTGTGGCAAAACTTAGTGGTGTTTTGTTTAGTTTTGTTTTGGTTTTGTTTTTTTTGGGGGGGAGGGGTGCCTGTTGACTTGAGTACGTTATAAAATTGGAGATGTGTTCTTCAGGATGATAAAAAGGATAAATCCATAGTCTGTCTAGCTCCTTCAGAGTTTTAGTGGGAGGGATGCTAAAGCTGGTGTGATTCCTCACTTGGACCCCCAGGACTGGCCGTGGGAGAGTCTTGTGCTATGTGTTGGTTGCTATGCCTTATGCTTTAGAAGGAGTGGGTGTGGTGAGCAAGCAAGCCAGTGACCCACCCCGTAGGGGGTAAGGATCCTGACATCAGTCGTGGTTTGAATCCACAACTATCTTTGGCTCTTGGCCATTCATCAACCTTTAGGGGGAATGGGAACAGGGCTCTGTTGATCACATCCATTGGAAAGGATCAGCTGTATCATGTTCCTGTTATTGTGAGGGAGTTGGACTTTTTTGAGCCCCAAACCATATAACAGAATTCAACAAAAAAGATAATTTAACATACATTTACTCTTATAGAACGAAACATTATAGGAAAACTACCTCTGTTCATTTGTTGGCCAGTCTTGTCATTTATAACTTCCTCTAAGTAAAAAGGCCTCATATGATAAGTTCCTCCTTGTAGAGACTCTTCAAGAGGACTTCAACTCCAGTGTTAATTCTTTTGTATTTCACTACCTCTAGGAAAAGTACTTGCTCAAGATTTTGTGGCTCTCTCAACTCTAGAGCTTGTGCTTTTAAAAATTGTACAGCTACAGAATCATGAAACAGCAATGTCTGTGTCAGCTTTATTTATTTATGTGGTTTTTTTTAAGACACAACCCCCCCCCCCCCCCCCCCCCCCCCCGTAAATTGGAAACTTGTCTCCCTTCAAAGGGCTTAAAAAATATCTTGAGTTTGTTGGGATTAGATTGGGTGGCAGTCAAGGTAGCTACTCTTCTGGAGCTGAAGTGCACAAATCGACTTACTCCCTTAGCCGCCTGCTTGTGCTTAAAACAATTTTTGACAAATGCCGGAGTTTCACAAATGTCGGAGTAGCAGTTATAGAGGTGGTTTTGCAAGTCCCTTGGAACAGCCATGCACATCTTCAGTCACTCTTAATTTGAATGAGAAAGGGGATGGTAGAAGCTATTTTTATTTTCCCCTGGGAGCAAGGGAGAAGGAGGCGGAACTCTGTACCATGTAATTTTAAAAAAGAAAAAAAAAATCAGATTCCATTGAGATTCTTTCTTGTTTACTTTTTGTTTTACTCTTGCCATCTCCCAGTGTGTTTGACTAATATAAGTCTTCCCCCAGGAATATAAGAATATGTGGTACAGTCCGCCTCATAACCTTCCTGGATATTTTTATAATTTATCATCAGCTGACACCGCCTGGGTAGAATATTCTTACCACTCCCTCTGGCTGCTGGAAGTCTGAAATTACATCTTTGTCTTTGAAGTCAGGCATCCTGTTAGCGTTGCTATGGTGACAGGGTGGGTAATGGCGTCCACAGGCAGGAGATTGGTATTTAGCGTTTAAATGCTGCTCTACACAAGGCCTTGATTTTTAGAGTGGTTACTGAACTATTCCCTTTTAGTAAATGTTTAAAAATTACATTTTTACATGGTCTTACTGGATTAATAGTCATGGTTTATTTCATTTTAACTGCAAGGATAAAAGCATTATTCCATTAAATGGGTAGCTTTTTTTCTCTCTTGGTTTATGCATTATTAACACAGGCTTTCCTGTTTTGCTTGTAACATTTTATAGGCTTTTTCAAACATGCAGTCAGATTTGCTCTGTTGCTCCTTTATTTTTTGGTCTTAACCCATTATCTGCTTGAAATCTTACATGATTTCAGAGGAGTCAAAGTTCTAAGGAACTAAGCTTTAAAATATTAAAATTGAAGAGAGGGAGGGAGGGTGGAGTGTGGCACGCGCGCGTTTGTGTGTTACTCTGTATGTGATAATGTTGACTGACCAGTCTTTCCCCATGAACTGCAGCAATAACTTTCTTTTTAAATGTTTCTTTTGTTTCAAGTTTCCTTTTAGCCCCTCTCCTGTACTATACCTTAACATAGGAGGTTAAAGGAAAGATTATTTACAGTTGTGGGGAACTGTGGGACATTTTGAAAAGGTTTTAATTAATGTAACTTTTTTTTTTAACGATTTTATTTATTTATTTGAGAGAGAGCGTTGGGGGTGGAGAGGAGCAGAGGGAGAGGGACAAGCAGACTTCCCACTGAGCACGAAGCCCAACGCTGGGCTAGATCCCAGGACCCTGAGATCATGACCTAAGCCGAAACCAGGAGTTGGATGCTTAACTGACTAAGCTACCCAGGCGCCCCAGTTAATGTAACTTTTGAAGTAATAGTCTCTCAATTCAATCTGTTTGGTCTGACACCAGTTACTTCTATTACATATGATTTGTTGATTCTTGATTATTTTGTCATTAGAATAATGGTGACTCTTAAAAGTTCATATAGTATATACATACATATCCCTCCCTACCTCATATATGAGCTACTTCTAGAATATCATTTTGAACACCTCATGACATGAAACTTACTGCTTCATAAAGTATTTGTTAGGAAATTCTTCCTTGGATTAACTTGAAATGCTTTCTTGGATTTGGGTTCTACTTCTGCCTTCTTAAACCACCTGAGATAAATCAAAACCCCTTGTCTTTATCATGGCTGTTCAGATATTTGAAGATAGTTTTCATTTTACCTGGGTTTTCACTAGGCCGATTAGTTCCTTTATTTTCCCCATTATGTGGTTTCAAGTCTGTCCCACCCTACTCTTAATTCTTTGATAAAGTTCATTTTGTGTAAGTGCCTCCAAATAGGAACCCACAGCCAGCCTGAATACACTCCAACAGAAGTATGGCTGGTATAGAGCCGGTGGGCCACCACCCTTGTTCTGGACCGTCGAGTCATGATGGTAGGTTTCAGAGCCGCATCCCATTCTGGCCCTGTGGTGGGAGGTGCTTCGAGGCGCAGGTCTCATCTATCCTGTACTTGAACCGAAGTACAGTTTTCGCATTTACCCTTACTGAGTGTTTTGGGTCATTGTTCAAGCCTGCTAACATGTATTTGGGTCCCAAATCTAGCATCTGTTGTATTTAATATAATTTCTACCTTTGCGTCATCTGTACATTCATATCTCATTATAACTCTGAGTATAAACAAATTAAATAGACTGAATGCAGAACTTTTTGACATTTTGGTTATTGCCATTCATCCAGGTATAATAAATCTAGAGCTTCTGTGTGTTCTAGGCCATACATTACGTATTAACCACAACACCATGATAAGAGACAGCCCAGAAGCTGGGTGGGAATCCAGAACAATCAGGACTATAGTCCTGTTATACATATAAAGGCTCTGTAATGTTGAAGTTTATATATAATTTTTATGGGAGATCATTTTGTCTTTATCAAACCTAAGTTTTCTGCATGAGAGATGAAAATTGACTTTGTAAGCCAGTTCATTTTGCTGCATCAAGTCCTACGCGTCAGCTTCTTCCCTGTAACCAGGAGGGCTAGCCAAGATTAACATCAAGAGAAGGCAGAAGAACCTGTGTCTATCCTCAGAGGGGCCCTGGAAACCGAGCCTGAATGTCACGGGTCCATGGCAGATGATGGTCCCCCCTGGTCTTGTGATCTTTGAAATGAAGTGGTCCCGTTTGAGGGGACTGCAATTTCAGTGAATGAGACTGTCGGCCACAGAAGCCCACAGCCTATCCATCAGGATAGGAGCAGGTAGTGTGTGTGTTGGGGGGTGGTCCTCCTCTACGTCTTCCTTATTTCTCTGTATTCATCTGTGTATCTGACACATGCCCCGTGCTTTACTTTCCATTACAAATGTCCAGGACTGAGGGGACGCTGGATACCAGGGAAGATAAACTGGCATAGTCAGTTTCTAGGGATAAGCTGGTTCCCTTGAGAAGACATGCACTGGGGGCCTCGTACTGGGGAGGAGAGCAGGGCACCTGCTTCTGTAGAACATGGTGGCTTTGCCTCCTTGCTCACCACTGCCCGTGGGAGCGGAGGGAAGCGTGAGCCTAGTGAGTCAATCAGAAAAAAAAAAAAGACATCCTTTTTTGATTGGGTCCTAGGTCTCTTCATTTATGCACGGAGAGTAGGCACTCAATTTTTGCCTGTATTAAGCCACTTCTCCCCTCCCCAACCCTACATCTTCTCTCTCTGCAGAAGCCCGGGCTCTGTTTCTAGACGTAGTTCTTGAGAGGCAGAACACTTACATATTAAGAATTTGACAATAAGTTTTATAGATTGGAAAAAAGATGCTTTAGACCATTGTTGGCTCATGGAGTGACAGGTGGGAAATAATCCTCTAGAGGTGGTCTCTAGGGACAGTATTCCTTTTCCTTCCTCATTTGTAGGCTCCTTATGACTGATGACCACGCAAGCTACTCTAATTGACCAGCAGTTTGGGCTGGAATTGGGGTGAGGAATGGACATGTTCTCACTTTACTGAAACTCTTAATGAGATTTTCATTAAGTGAATTCTGTATCTTCCCCCAAAAGGACAAATATATGAGTGAATTTGGCAGCTGAATATTTTTCTGTTTGCAGTATTTGTAACAGAAAGTGTGTTACAAAGACTTTTTGGGTATTCTAGATCTGCACCGTCCAACAGAATTTCTGCAATGATTAAAATATCCCATATCTGTGTCATATAGCATGTTAGCCACTTGCCATATGTTGCTATATAGAACTTGAAATATGGCTGGTGTGAGGAACTGAATTTTGAATTTTAATTAAATTTAAAATAGCCACATGTGGCTAATGGCTTCCATATTGGACAGTGCATTTCTAGCTTACGGATCCTGTGTGGTCTTGTTTTTACTACAGAGTGGATTTTGGTAAAATAACAATGTGCTCATTCACATTCAGGCTTTCAGTGCCTTCTGAACTAGCATTTAAATCTAACTCCTTCATACGTGTGTACAGTAGATTACAGGTACAAATATATTTTAGGTGTAGAGCTAATCGCTTGCAGGGTTTTGGTGTATAGATTGAAAACCAAGATTTTGGGAGTAAGGTAATTGTACCTTCAGTGGATGATTGCTGCATGCTTGAGTGCGGTTTCAAAAGTTAGAAAGCCCAAGTGCTTACATGTCTTCTACTTGTCTATTTATCTGCACTTTCAATTATCTGTATTTACTGGAAATAGTTATTACAGAGGTGGTTACCTTAAGGATGTCTTCTGGATGCACCGACCTCCCTTCCACATGCACACCAATATAAAGGTCAGCTTCAGCTGTGTGGAGTCCAGGCCCCAGGGCATGGGCTGTAGATCGAGCAGCAGTGTGACCCACGGGGAGCAGAGTGTGTCACAGGGAGGTCCAGGATTCTGCTCGCCTGGACCACTGTGCAGGTTTAAGCTGCAGCTTTCGGATACGGAGTGTAAAATGTCTTAAGGTCTATGCATTTGGCATCTTCTTCAGAACTTAGGGTGTCATATCTGAGAAGTAGCCTGGGATTCAGCCTATGGTGTTGAAAATAGTTTTCTCTGAATGTATATAGATGATGTCTACTGATATTGAGGATATTTTTCTTTCTGTTTAATTGTAAAGGGCATCAAGACATGTGTTCTCTCGTGAGTCTCAGATAATTTCATATTTACAGCATGAGAATAAATGGCAATTTCAGGGCAGCCTAGGAATCTTCCAACTCTGACTTTTTAGGGCTAGTTCCTCCTTTGGTAGGTGAGGAGAGATCTTGCTGATGGAGACAGTGATGCAGTGAAACCCTGGTGTTGAGTCCCTCTTGCTGTCCCTCCCCAGTCCTCTAACAACTGGATTTCTGTATTCTGTTAGGGAATTTGTATATGGCACTTGCCTTCCCCTTGTACTTAAGAGCAGCCACTTCATTCACTATTTTAGTGCTCTGCATGTTTAGAATTTTCATAAGCACTATATTTTACATTTGAAATAATGTAGTTGGGTAGTTTGAATACAATGTTCCAGGATTTCCGATTCACTTGTCCCTACCTTCAAAACTCAGCTTTTGCTTGTTGTCGACATTCATTTCACTAAACACTACATTTAACAACCATGGTACAGCCCATGTGTTATATCTGTTTCCTGATAGCAAAAGGTTAAAGGGTGACTTTTTTTCCCCCGCCGAGGTCATTATCCCACACCTAGGAACGTCTTATTTTTTAAACCCCACCCCACTTAAAGAGGAGGAAAAACATTAGGAATGAGTAATAATAATTTTCTCAATATTTGATTCTATGGCAATAATGTACGCTTCAGCATCAAAAGTAGATGGATGGGTTATTGTTGCTTGTTGCTCTTACTCAGTCTGTAAACCTAATTTGTTTTATTTATGATGGGAGAAGGGGAATATATGAATTCATTTTACTAAGCACTTCTTGAGTTTTTGTAGTGTGCTGTTATGATGGATACATTCTTGGTTTGAGGAAAGTTGAAGAAATACAGAATCCCTGAGATTATGAGGCACTTTTCAGCAAATATATTTTGTTGTGGTATATATGTTTGTTGTGGGATATTTAAATATTCTCCAAATGTCTTCGGTATTGCTTTTGAATAATAACTATTTTTAATTACAGTCTGGATTTCTCTTCCCTCTTTTGAGAAATAATAGTCCTTCACACTCACCCCCCCCCCCCCCCGCCCCGTGTTCCCCTTTTGGGAAAAGTCAGTAATCTGGGTAATTTCTATTAAAAAAATCTCTACTAAAACCAAGGAGTGATTATAGTCCACTTAATGAAGCAAAGCGCAAAAGATGATGAGGACAGGAGCGATAGAGAGTTCGTTCACTAATGAAGCCACTTTTAAAGGTAAGGAAAAATAAAGAAGCCCCCTTCTCTTTCTTCCAACATGGTTGTTATGTGGAATTTTCAGTTAAGTAAAATCGTTAACTACTTATATGTGCTTCAAACTAAACACAAAACCCCAAAGACTATTTAATTATCATACTTTTGTTAATAAGATTATGGGACTTGCATAGGAAAGATACTGTGCAAAATAGAATTCTTTCCTGTGTTAGTGAGAATACTTGGTTTGTGTTCTTTTTAATGACTGGGTCTAATATTCTGCTTTTTAGTCAGTGAAGGATGAAAGCAAGAAAATGACCATTCCTTCATCCTGTTGGAAAGGTCTTGCCTAATCCGAATTGTTTGTTGTTACATTGTGTAGGGTTTTGTTCTTAAAACCTCTTAAAAAGATGGATGTAAGGTCTTATTTCTCAAGATATTTTCGATAAAATCTTAGCAGTTTACTAAAATTTTATGAGAGGGCTTTAGAAAAAAAAATATAACAGTTGCAGAGTTGAGTCGACTCTGTCATCTGAGTCATTCTTTCTTTTTAAATATTTCAGCCATTTAAAAACTATTGAATTCATCCTCACCATCACCCAGTAAATAAATAAATAATATTTAAAGCTTTAGATTTCTCCTGCTAGTTTTCTTTTGTGCATGGTTTAGTTGGGTGAGACCTGCCAGGAGCACTGTTAAAAGTGGGAAGTGATTTAACATACCTTTGAGGCATTTGGCCATAAAGATTTGGTTTCTGCTGAGAAAGCACCAAGGTATGAACTTGCTGTGAGGGCGTGGTGGGGTGGGCTGGGGGGCACCCCCAGTGAACACTGCTCTCTGCTCTGCTCCCAGCAGCTCTTTGTTCGGTCACTTTGGGTTGTTAGGAAGAGCATTTCGTTTTTCTTAGATCAGGACGGGAACAGTCTACCTTCTGAATGAGTGAAGTTGAAGTGACGCTCTTGCCCCCCTCCCCCTGTGCCCTTCTTTAATCCATTTCTGGGAGTTGAAAATTTTGTACATCGTGTGTCTTTCTTTGGTTTGCTCAGTGGCTACCCTAGCATACCACTTAAATTTTCATTCAGAATCATCTTTGAAGATCGTGCAACGTCTTGATTTAACTGAGAACATTATGTTCACCCTAAACTATTATGATTTTTTAAAAGCAGTATTTCATTTTTTCTTTATAATTCCTAATTTTCTTTGCTTAAAAATTTAAAAACATGACATGTGTGTTTTCTGATGGGGAATTGGGCTTTGTACAAAATGTGTGATGTGGCATCTGTTTGTATGACAGATGTCCTTTATTGACTCATAGTAAGTTCCCCTGTGCATTGATATAATGGAATTATTGTTCTTAAAATAATTTATCCTAATTTATAGTAAACTAAAATTATATTTTCATTTTGTAATTAGTGCAACCAGTAAGTAATAACATGCATAAACTTTGTTTTATTGACAAAGTATTGCCCTTAAAAGTACTATTTTTGTTTATGACCAGATGTATTTAGTTTATATGGGTTTGGGTGTGCATTCCTTCGAGTCTGTTTCCATAGTGCAGCTATTTACTAAAGCCTGAAAAATTAGGACAACAATTTCACTTCTATTCTTTGCGTTTATTTTTTATGGACGTACAGGGCAGTTGTCAAATGGAGGTGAACCCAAATTATTCTCTGAGAAGGAAAAAAAACAAAAACAAAAACCCAGCCTGGTAAACTAGAATTAGGATTCAGATTTAGCAAAGTTACAGGGTTTTAGAATCATAAGCACCTAACACTTTCCTGTATTTTTTCAGACTTGAATTTAGAGAGGTGATTTGGTTCAGTGAAGATGCAGAATAATTCCCTAAACATTCTATGAAACCAAGCACCAGTGTCAAGAGCAGAGCTCATGGGATTTGCCTGTAGAGTTCAGGGGGCCACTTTGAAAAACCATTGCTAGATGGGCAGCCTTCTTACTTTGTTAAAAATAATTGTAAAATGGAACATTGATTTCTAAATTTGAAGTTTTGTATGTTCTCACAGAACAGGGAAGGAATCACTCATAGAAAACAGAGAAACAGAAAGAAACCCCAAGCTCTTCTGCTCTTGCCAGGACATCTCTTGCTCACTACTAAGTGGGAGCGGAGCCCCGCATACTTAAAACGGGCGGACCGTGCATGATCTGTGGCTGAATGTCTGCTGCATGGGGCTACTTAACAGAAGCCAAATACTAAAGTAGTTTTTACGTTTAATCAACTTTCTTTCACTGTCAGATTCCAAGCCAAAACTACATTTAAAAATGTGGCGCTATTCCACATAATCTAAGGAGCATCTTTTGGAGAGTAAAATGAAAGAAATCACTGGTGAGGACCTTCAGGAGGTAGTGGAATGCTGACTTGAGAGAATTGTGACTTTGGCTCTTCTGAGTGGAACTGAGGTGATTTCATGTGCACAGCATTGAGCCCAGCCCTTCAGCTGCTTGCTGGTGGATGCCCATGGGCAAGCGCTGCACCGTCGAGCCTCTGTCCTCATTTGGATCGCCCTGGGTAGCAGGGTCTCAGCTACTGCATCAGCACATGCGCCTTGCCCTTCACCTGCTCTGGGTCCATAGCTCAGGGGGACCACTTTTGAGTGACCGCTTGATAGAAGCCTGGCGATCAGCAGTGTTACTGGGAATCCTTGAAATTAGTGATGAAGGGCAAGATGGTGCCTAACTTTTATCTCCTGTTGAATGTGAAATTGACACACAGGTAGTATTTGCTGTGGTTTCTTGAACTAGAAATAAGTGGGCAAATGAGGCTAAAGAACAACTCTGTCTGATCTTATATTATTGAGATTTTGTTTTCTGAGGAATGTATTTCTAAAAAGAAAAAACCATTCTATGTATTCCATAATAAAGTAAGAAATACCATGTGGAGGAAGCAGCCTGCCAGTTCTTCCTTCTTATAAAAATAAGTCAACTCCACTATGCCACCCACTCTATTTTTACTAGAAAGAATGGGTGTACTGATTTATTTCATAGATAATTTTGTATGTAATGTATATAATTTTGTATATACATATATATTCTTTAAAAATACTATAAAAGGGTAAATGACAATTCAGCAGTAGATTCCGATTTCTTTTTTTACCTTGTTATTTTAAAATCTCAAAATAAAAAGAGAGTAAAATGAGTCGCAGTGCTTCTTAATTTTTTTATTTTTTAGTAAAGTAGTTTTTCAGAAATCTGTACCTATGTCAATTTCTTTAGCAGTATTGTAGAGTTAACATAACTAATTTGGTAGGTAGGTTCTGTTTGTTTTAGTGGATTTATTTTATTTAACTGTTGTATTCTTACATCAAATAAGGAATGAAGAGTTAGATTGGAAAGAAAGAAAGAAACCTATTGCTCAGTGTTTTCTGTAGTTAAAAAGAGCTTTACTGGTTATCCTAACCACATAGGTAATATATATTCATTTGTAAAGTTGGGATTACTATTTTCTGTATCTTTGATTTTTTTTTTCTCTGTATATTCTTGGGTAATTCATTTCTTTTAGAAAAACAGGGTCATATCAGCTATATACTGTTTTATAACCTGCAGGGAAAACTTAATGTAATTTCTTGTCAGATATAGTTGTATGCCTTCATTTTAAATGATTGCATAGCATCCATACAGAATAAGGCTGTTTAAGAAAGTATTAAACCTAAATATACCGTATAATTAAGTATTGCGGTTTTGAGTTGCCTTCTTTGTTACATTGAGCTTTAGGGTTCAAAATGATACTTAGACAAAAAAAAAAAAAAAATTTCTGAGTAGTATTTACTAAGAATGATCAAATGCTATTTTATTTATTTTTTTGATCAAATGCTACTTTAAGTCAGAACCATGGAAGAGTTTGTTTTATAAATAAACAAGACTCCTTAGAACAAACTTTTCCTCTTGGTGTATTTATGTAAGATTCTCCCTGTTTACAGAAATTGTATTATGTTTATTTTGAAAATAGAGATTTTTTAATGTGCTTATGAGAGAGAGGTCTGAGAGGGATGAAAGAATTGGGCGTGGCATAAATCTGGGTTCTGTAGCCTTTTTTTGTGCCTTTCTGTAGCATCAGTATGTGCTTGCCAAGTATGGAAAGAAGCTCCTTCAGAACGCGTGAATGAGGGATCCTTGCACACCACTCTTTTGTTTCAGTTTCCGAATCTCTTCTGTCACTCTTAGAAGCTTGACTTTTACAGTTGTGGGGAGTGTTGTCCTCAGTTTTACCCGCACCCTCCCCCCCCCAAAAAATGGACTGGCCTTGTCATGGACTCAGCTGCATGCCTTATTAACTCATCTGGTGACCTTTGGCTCGTCAGGACTGTGAGCTGTCAGGGCTCTCTGTGACATCGTAGTATGTGACTTGAATGGATATACTGCATGTGCTGAATCAGCTTTTTTCATTCCCTTCCACATGAGAAAAGCAGGTGCTAAGTCTCATTTTGAGAATTTATCGCTATCTGTTGGTGACACTTTAGAGACCACTCTGCTTATTTGACTAATAGCCAAGTGGAAGCTAATAGTCTGTTTTGGCCATTGAAGCCTAAAATCCTACTAATTTCTTCTCCTGACCAAAAAAACCCACATCTCTTCATGTTTTTTTGTGCAGAGACTACAGAGAGGCAAATACGATATTTTGTGTAGGGAAAATTAGGATAGGTTTGAGAGATTTGTGGTTTTAAATTCTTTCATGGTAACATACTTTTATGTGTGTGCTCAGGTCATAGAAGGTCATGTATATGTGTTTGTATGTCTCTGTGTGTAAAAATTGTAAATTTGGAGTTACTGATTTTGAAAAAAAGAAGATACATTTTAAAACATCTGTTTTTTAAAGAGCTTAACCTCAATGGATATATGGATTCTCTTACCTGAAAAGGTTTCTTCTTCATAAATATTTTAGGAAAACTTACTGAAGTTATATTTATATCTTGTGTATGTGGTCTGTGAAGGTTTTGTTTTGGATATTTGGGGAGAATGATTCTTTGGTTCTTTTTATCTTGACTTGTAGGAAATGAAAAATATAGGAACAATCCAAGTATCAACGTAGATGAGGAGCTAAATAAATTGTAATAAGCACCAAAGGACATAAGACTGTGTTAATCTCAAAGCTGCATGATGATTTTTGTGTTGTGAAAGGTTAGCTTTTCAAATGCAAGACTTAATTACTTTTCAAATGAATATTTCATAAGTTATTTTTTTCATTGAATATACATCTACATGCGTATTCTATTCCCACTGTGGTAGACATCAGTTAGCAGCAGTTTTGGAAATTCAATTCTTCCCCTTCTGTTCCCCCCCCGCCCCCTTGCATACAGCAATGTAATCAGGAGTTTCTCATTTTTAAAATATTTTTTAAAGGTTCCAAGTAATAACATAATGCACAATGCTTTCCCTGCCATTACTTTGTTGATTCTTTTATTAAGTGTGATGGCACAGCTGATTTCTCAATTTTATCCAGGCGTGCCCCTGGTAAGAGCATGAGACCGGTGTTTTCCACTTTCCCAGGCTTGTTTTTGAGCAGCGGCTCTCTTGCTTGCTCAATGTCCCTCCTACTTTCTCTTAACAGTGTGGAAAGAGTATGTCATTTAAGAAAAATTACTGTTGATTATTCTGTGCCTGTTTTGCACAGGTTAGCAGGGGTTAATGGAATAAACTAAATTTGCACTTGAATTCATGAATATGTATTAATAGCCGTAGAAAGCTTAGAATAAACTTCTATTAAGTTTAAAATAAAAACTTTGTGGTTTCAGTTTAGGGGAAGAGTTATTGTAATACAAAGATAGAGCTAGGTTTAATAGCCTCCTTTTCCAGCTCTGTTATATCAAGCAAAATTTTGACATTTTGGAGCCTAATACAGAGTTACAGTTTGCTAATTATCTTTGGGGGGGGAATTTGTGGACAGTAAAATTATTTTTTGTTAGCTTGATTATCCAAAAGTCATAATTAAATATATATTTGGAGTTTATTGCACATCATACAAAAATGCAATAATCTTGACTAAGTTCTGAGAATTTTCAGATTATGCAATTTTATCTTTAAGATGTAGGCAAGATGTACTTTTTGAAAGTACTGGGATATATCCTTTGTATATTAACATGCTTTGCTTTGCTTTTATTTACTGTCGATGCCGTCCTAGCAGAACTGGGTGATATCTGGCCTCAGCACAGGGGCCACAACCTACAGTATCTCTAAGCTATTTAGGATATGCTGTCCATTTTCTTTCTGGTAAATGGGATGAGTCTCCGTTTGTATGTACTGTTATCATTCAACAAGACAGACCTATAGCCAAACAAATCCTAACTAACCATTTCTTAACTTGAAATTCACATTAAGACTTTAGAGTGGGCACATAATACTTAACTGGTATATTGCTTTTCACAGTTTACCAAGATTTTAAAAACAGGGGCAAGCCAGAAAACAAACTCTTAACGATAGAGAACACACTGAGGTTTGCTGGAGGGGAGATGGGCAGGGAGATGGGCTAAATGGGTGATGGGGACCAAGGAGGGCACTTGTGAAGAGCCCCGGGTGTCCTGTGTGTGAGAGATGAATCACTAGATTCTACACCTGAAACCAATATTAAACTGTATGTTAACTAACTGGAATTTAAATAAAAACTTGAAACCAAAAAAAAGGGCATACTTTAAAATTTTATTAATTTTCTTATTTTGCTTAGAAAGAGTGGTTTCAGTTTGGGGAAAAGTTATCACAATATAATATAGATAACTTTTAATAACATCTTTTTTCTAGTTCTTTTAATATCTTAGTCTATTTCCTTTTCTCTGTCTTTGCTGTTTGTTAGTATTGATAATGTTGTCTTTTTAATTTCCTTGATTAGAGACTTCATCTCAACCATCATTAGAGAGATGTCAACCTGGTCTTTTGAGGGACTTGAAGGGGTCATAGTATTCTATTTTTCAAAATATACTTCATATTTGAACATGTAAAGATATGTTACTGAATACAAATTAGTTTTCTACATGCACACATATAGGTACACACACATACATACATATATGCTCTTCAGATAGGAATATTCACAGTATTAAGAAAAGAATCACTATAGGAAATGCCATTAAATAGGTATGAAAAAGTCATGAAGATAAATCAGCTGTCACCCATCAGGTTAATGATTAATTTGGAAATGAGATCTTTTTCCTCCTGGTACTTCCCTCTTTTGACTGATTTTCACTGCTCTGAATGATGAGTAAAAAAGAGAAAGGGAGAAGGGAGAAAATGTGTGTATATCTGTGTAGTTGGTGCATAAAATTTGTTTCAGTGCTTTAAAATATAGTAATATGAATTTACTTTATGTATGTCATTTGAAATAGAAATTTCCAATCTGCTTTTATGGGTTAAAGCATATGCATATTCATAATTGTTATTATAGTGAAAATTTAAGCTTTAGACTTTTGAATGTATCTAATGTTGTTTGAATTGATCAGTGAGTTGAAATTATCCTTACAACTAACTTATAACTGTATTTGAAACATGAATACTGTATGAATGTGATTTTGGGGGACTTGTGGGTATTTTGACAGAAGTGGAAATAAAATACATGAAGAACTTTGATTCATCCCATAGGAAACTCAGTTTCAAAATTTATTTTTCTTTTCAGTTAAGTAAATCTTTGCGGTAGATGTATGCAAAGTTCACACTCGTGTAGAGTTCAGGGCACTGAACTTGTTTCCTGTTCTTTATGTCCTGGGAAAGGACTGTCCTTGTGTTCCCCTTCAGTCACCAGCAACCCTTCCCAGTCCTTCCCTGTCTGTTCCCTCTCTGTGCCTGCTGGGGCAGAGTGAAGGAGACTGACCTGCCACAGGGCCATGCTTTCCCACATAGTTAGCCAGACAGCATCTTACCTGGATGTTACTCGTTACCTGGAAAGGATTATTTTCTTTTATTTATTTTTTTTTTTTTGGAGATTTTTATTTTCAAGTAATCTCTACACCCAATGTGGGGTTTGAACTCACAACCCTGAGATCAAGAGTCACACACTCTACTGACAGCCAGCCCGGCGCCCCTGGAAATGATTATTTTAAACTATTGTTACTGATAATGCTACTTGGTAGCCAGTATTTTAGTTTTAGTATTAAGTGTTGTAAATTGATATAAATATTTGGATATTTTGCTCATTTCACCCTCATTTTACAAAAATGAGGGCAAAAATGAGATTTTTTTTTTTTTTTAAAGTAAGCTCTATGCCCAACATGGGGCTGGAACTCATGGCTCTGAGATCAGGAGCTGCATCTCGACTGAGCCAGCCAGGCGCCGCAGAGTGGGAGATTGACAGTGACAATACTAGTGATGAGAAATCAGTCTGAAATACGTAATACAAAGATGTGAAACATTTGGAGAAAATGAATCTAGAAAATCTTTGTCTTAACTGATTATTCATTGCCCTTTAACAAGAAAATGAATCCTCACTGGAGATTATGTTTTAGGAGGCAAAGTACAAATTAAGCACTTCTCCTTCTTCATCATTCTCGTCCCCATCCTCATTGCTGTGTCTGGTGCAGAACCCCCTTTGTGATAGCTTTTGCTCTTTGGTTTTGTACACGTTTTTAGAAATATCCTCTGTGAATGTAGGGCTACCTATAATCCTGTAATCTCAAAATTCTTAACACTTCCAGTGGTTATAAGATACATTTATAAGAATGGGGTTAGTCGGATCTGAGTTTGAATCTCTGCCCCACCACTTCTGGCTCTGTGACCTGAGCAATTTAGTTGATTCATCTTTTCACCTGTTTATTTTGCTGAAAATGGAAATGAAAGTTCCTTCTTTACAAGTTATTGTCAGGATAACTTGAGATCATGCACATGCAGCACCCTAGTAAATGGTGGCTCATTTTTGTTCTTAATGGTTATTCTGGCTTGAGGCTCTGTGCTAGCTGCTTGGAGTGAAGGGATAGGAGCATCTGAGAGTATCTCTCTTACTACATGTGAGTGAAGGCCAGACACATGTGGAGCGGACGCTCGGCATGAAGCTGGTGGTGATTTTCGCTCCAGGGGAAGCACTGTTGTAAAGGATAGTTTCCGGTATCACTGATTCTGTCTATAGGCTGAGAAATTTAATTTCAATTTAGTATATTTCGGGAAAATGCATTTCAGGTTCCAAACAACTTGACTTTATTTTTTTATTTTATTATCATCATCATCATCATTATTATTATTAGATTTTATTTATTTGACAGTGAGAGAGCGAGAGCGAGAGCGAGCCAGCACAGGCAGGGGAGCGGCAGAGGGAGAGGGAGAAGCAGGCTCCCCGCAGAGCAGGGGGAGTGGGAGAGGGAGAAGCAGGCTCCCCGCAGAGCAGGGAGCCCGACGCGGGGCTCGGTCCCAGGACCCTGGGACTACGACCTAAGCCGAAGGTGGACGCTTAATGACTGAGCCACCCAGGCATGCCTAAACAACTTGACTTTAGAGATGGACTTGGGTAGTGTAACTTATTTGTAAATTATTTCAAGAACGGACACTGAGTTTCCATTAATACCCTGCTATTAATATCTCAGTTGATTTTATTTGTGTTTTTGTGTCAACAAAATTATCCAGAAGATATTTAACATGAATGCACATCTCTGTTCAGAATAAGTTTGTTGGTCTTAGCTAAAATTGTATCCCTTTCCAGCCTAAGGGTCAGTGGTGGTTGGATTTGTACTGTAATGCTGGATTTTTACGGTAGATTCTCACTGTGAGTGCTAGTACATGTTTTAAGATAACCAGCTGGAGAAAAAAGTGTAGTCTGAATTAACTTTGTTTAAGCTGCTGAATTCACGCATGGTGAGCCAGAATTGTATGCATTTATTGAAAAGAGGTGTCAGGAAAAAAAAATAAGGCCTCATAATAATACAATTACTTTGCATATGGTAGTTAACCAAAGCCAACTTAGTTGACCTTATTCAGCTTTATTCCAATCACTAGTTTTATAACTATTTATCTATAGATGTGTGACTTAACATATGTGAGCTTTATGTGGCCAGGGGAACTTACTCTCTGGAAATTTATTGGAATAGGAGTTTAAAAGCATACTAAAATATTCTGGTTTGTTTGTTTGTTTGTTTGTTTTAAACTGAGGGTAGGGGCAGCGGGAGAGAGAGAGAGAGAATCTTAAGCAGACTGCATGCCCAGCTTGGAGCCCAGTGTGGTGGAGGGGGCTTGATCTCAAACCCTGAGATCAGATCATGACCTGAGCCGAAATCAAGAGTCAGTCGCTTAACCAACTGAGCAACCGAGGCGTCCCTATATCCTTGTTTTCTGAAGAAGAGACAATATCTGATAACTTAGAGGGCTCAGTAATTTCAATTTAGTTTTCTTCTGTCTTGCTTATTTTTTGTTCTGTAATGTCTTTATGCATGGACTGGGATCAGACAAACCAATTCTAGGTTAAAGCAATTCATACTTTGTAAAGAAAATTAATGTTTGCCTTTTCAGTGTTGATTAGAGAACTACACAGAATATAGAGATTATATAGAATCTTATATTTACTTTGATAAAAGCTTTGATTTTTAGAACATTACTTTTGGTTTTAAAAGTGTCATACATTTTATTCTGTAACACATGAAATATACTTTACTATTTGAATCAAGATTGCTTGGTAAGTCTGCTAAGATATTTTAAACTTTGGAATATTAATGGTTCTAAACTGTTTTAATCATATTTCATTAATACTGCCAAATTTTGGGTATTAGTAAACAACATTCAAAAGATATCCTTTAAAGTTATAGAACAACTGTGGCTAGTGGTAAAGCATTATTTAATGTCATACTTGCCTTCTGTATCGTATCTCTCTAGGATTCCAAAATCTCTCTGTGCTCATGGACATGATGGAACATTTTGGGTGCCTTTTGCTTTCACCTTCCTCGATGGCTTTTGCTCTTGTCCCCCTGTGTTCTATAGCTTCTTTATGTCTTGCTTAAGCTGAATTGCAGTACTTGATGTTTTTGACCTGAGAGAATGCACATCCACAGGCTGGACTTGGTTCTCTCTCAGCCTTGGTTTGCCCGCCCTGCTTACCCACTCCAGAATCTCTAGTGGGGAAACATAATTTTGCCCCTGTATTTTGTGTGAAAGTGTAGATCTCTACTTTTCTCTGGGTCCTGATTTTTCTCCCTGCTGCTGGTTCCTTAGCCAGTGGCGCTCTGATGCTCATCATACATACACACGACAGAGTTTCCTAATGTATTATCATCTGTCCTCACATGTCCTTAAATTCACTGTTGATGAACTTTTTAGAAATTTATTTCTGATTAAGAGTAGTCATCAGAGGGGGGCCTGGGTGGCGTAGTCAGTTAAGCGTCCAACTCTTGGTTTCCACTCAGATCGTGATCTCAGGGTCATGAGATTGAGCCCCTCTCGGGCTTTGCACTCAGAGGGGAGTCTGCTTGAGTTTCTCTCTCCCTCTCCCTCTGCCCCTCCCCCTGATATGCCTGTGCACACACGCTCTCTTCGCTGTCTCTCAAATAAATCATTTAAAGAAAAAGAGTAATCACAGAATAGGAACTGAAAATTGTTGGAATATTTGAGCTTTGGAATAAAATAGACTCCAATTCAAACATTCCTGTTTCTGCTCTTACTTACTTTGTGATCTTGGAAAAATTATGACTTCTTAGGATTTGCTATGTCATCAATGAAATGATCTCCTAGCCTTACTGATAGAAGATTACATGAACTAATTAATGCAAAGAGCTAACTAATGCCTTCCACGGCAGGACTTAGTCATTTTTTCCCCCATGTCACTTAGCTTCAAATTCCTTATCTTTAAAATGGGGATAATAACACGTTAGCACAATGTAACAGAGTTGTTCAGAGAAGTGTTTGTGTGTGTGTGTGTGTGTGTCTGTCTGTCTATGTGTGTCTGTGTGTGTATTCAGAGGAAATTTCTGAATAAGATACATCCCACAGTAAACAGTGGATGAGCTTGGGTATGTATTAGTTTTCTATTGCTTTGTATAAATTACCACTGACTTAGAGGCTTAAACCGCCCGTGGGGTCAGGAATCTAAGCAGAGCATAGCTGAGTCCTCCATTCAGGATCTCCTAAGGTTGATAAGAGGGTGTCAGTTGGGGCAGGACCTCATCTGAGGCCTTGGGTCCCTTTCCAAGCTCATATGGTTGTTGGCAGAGTTTATTTCCTAGTAGCCATAGAACTTACGGCAGCCTGTTTCTTCAAGGGCAGCTAGAGAGAATCTGTCTCTTTAAATAGAGCTCCCCTGATTAGGTCAGTCCCACCCAGGGATAATCACCTTTTTGATTAATTCAAACCAATTAGGAACCTTCATTTTACTTGCAAAATCCCTGACTTTGCCGTATAATGCAACTTAATCATGGGTGTAATATCCCAACATACTCACAGGCCCTGTCTGCATCACGGCGAGAGGACCATACAGGGTATGTACACAGAAGCCAGGAATCTCGGGTGCCATCTTGGAATCCTGCCCAGAGTGGGAATGAATTAGGAAAGATTTACATTCCTTAGTTCATATAGTTCTGAAGTTGAAAAAATTTTTTAAAAGATTTATTTATTTGAGAGAGAGAGGGAGAGAGGGAAAGCCAAGGGAGGGGAAGAGAATCCCAGGCAGACTCTCTGCTGAGAGCAGAGCTGGATATGGGGCCTAATCCCATGACCCTGAGATCATGACCCAGTCGGAAATCAAGAGTCAGTCCCCAACCAACTGAGCCACCCAGGCACCTCTGAAGTTTAAAATTTTTTAAATAGTACATAAAAAGCCTTAAATAATCCATTTCATTTCCTTGACAGGAAAGTTCCTCCAGAATTCCTAAATGAAAATTATTAAGATTGAAATTCTAGAAGGACTTTTAGCTTAGTATCTGTGTACTTGACAGAAACAGTTCTCAAATGTTTATTGAGCACTTATGATGTCTGGGAGACTGACAATCAGAAATAAGAAGTAAATGGGCTAGGTTGGTAGCTTTATTTTGTAGGTGGTAGGGCAAAGGGTGAAGGCAGCCACAGGGGCCAGGGAAAGCCAGAGTTTGCTCAGTGTTATTGCACCAGTGAATGAGGGAGGGCTGACAGTGAGCTACCCACTTCACTTGGTGCCCTCATGTTTGCCTCTGAGTATCAAATTGTGCAAATCTATTAGGTATTTATTTTAATGATATCCTTTAACCTTGATGAAGAATTTTTCCTTAGTTAACAGTGGAAGATTAACATTATTAGTAAGCATGTAAACATGAGCTTGGGTAGCATAGTTTGAAGCCAGTATTCTAAGCTGACATCCTTCTCTTACCCATTAGTGTTTATTAAAATAGGAGGCTGTCTCTGTCTTACCTTTCCAGTTAGATCCTTGCTCTCTCCTTGGATTCATGTGAGTACTTGAATTACAGAGTCATTTCATGTTCAATTGGATCTAGCCCCAGGAACCTACAGAAATTAGAAATGGGATTGGTTACAGTTCAGGGGTACTTCTCTTAAAGACAAATGATCTTCTAACAAATTGCCCACCAAAAAGGTGAGCCTAAGAATTCTGGTAAAAATATTTCCATTAAAAAAAAAAAAGGCGGGCACCTGGGTGGCTCAGTTGGTTAAGTGACTGCCTTCGGCTCAGGTCATGATCCTGGAGTCCTGGGATCGAGTCCCACATCGGGCTCCCTGCTCAGCGGGGAGTCTGCTTCTCCCTCTGACCTTCCCCCCTCTCATGCTCCCTCTCTATCTCATTCTCTCTCTCAAATAAATAAATAAAATCTTTAAAAAAAAAAAAAAAGGCACTTTAAACTTTCAGGAATTTTTTATATTTTGGTTCTTTTAAAGAGGCTAAATAGAAAACCATAGAAATAATAGATCTACTACAAGTGCATGTTGTAACAGTCTCACGTGATATTATGCAAGTGAAAAGTTCTAGTCTTCCACTATGCTGTGCGGCGTAGCCACCATCGGGCACGCGTGACTGGGAGCACTCGAAATGCGGCTAGGGGGACTGAGGAGCTGAATTTTAAATTTTATTTAATTTTAATGAATTTAAATAGCAACATGTGGTTAGTCGCTGTCATATTAGAGCAGAATATAGAGTGTTTCTCTTGTCCTATCAGGTTCTTTGGAACAAGTGTTGGTATAAGTGAATGTAGTTTATAAGTTCATGTAATAAAGAGCCAACTAAATGAGCTTTAATATCTGTTCTGGTTCTCAAATTCTATGCTTTATTGTTACCTATAAATTACTTTAAAATGAATTTTAATAGGATATGTGGGTTTATTTTATTAGTGAGTATCTAAGTTGCTCATCTTTCTGCATATATGTTTTTATTTTTATGCAGTGAAACCAATTTTTTTATTGTTGATTTAAAAGGAACTCAGTTTTTTAAGTATTACAGAATTCCCACTATTAAAGAGAGGCTAGAGGCACATGAAGTTAATACAGAATATTCCATTTAGTTTACAGTTTTAACTCCTCACAACCATTCCCCTGGTTTATTTGTCTTGAATGAGTGCCCCCCCCATTTATTTTTGGTTCCGTTTTATTTACTAATTTATGTCAATAGTTATATTTATTTTAAATATATTTATTTTAAAATTCCTTCATAGCCACTTAGTGACATATTTTACTGTGGTAACAAATAGAAAAGCGGAGGAAACAGATATATATTTGTGGTTATGAAGACAAAGGGTGATGTGGTCTATATTTTTTTGTTGTTTTTCCAACCCCCAAATCTCTTGACGTCCTGATCAGTTCTTACAGGCCCAGGACAGAGATTCTCTCTGTATCTCCAAAGTTTTTCCTCATGGAACATTTTTCTACAACGTTTTGCTGGGCTAATTTAGATGTGATTTCCCAAAGGGCACCTGACTTGAAAAAATGATTTTATTCATTCAGGGATTGACCATGCCTAGGATTTTAGAAGAACAAAAAGCAGAGAATATGGAGAGGAGTGAAGTAAAAACTGCAATGTGGTTTTGAATTTTGAGTTTTTACTGGGGGTATACTGTAGTGATTCCTGTGTACATTTTATTTTTTAACCTGAATAAAGATGTGCAATCTAAACAAGTTCAGATTGACTACAGTTCAGGATTTTAAATCATGTAAACTCTTCTGGGAGCTTTAGCTTTATAAACCTTGTAATAACAAAGCCATATGAGTCCTAGAATCATTATTCATACTTCTTAGTTTCCCACAAGGGAAGCATTATTGACTCTCTATTTTTGCAGCATACCACATTTTAAAACACACTGAATTACGGTTATCAAATAGTTTTATAGTAAATAATCTTGTTTGGCTAATGTACATGAAAAGCTAATTGTGTGGAGGTAGAGAGGAAAGTGTTGCAATTTTACTTGAGACTAGAAAGGATAAAGGTTAAATTGTTCCTTGAAAGCCTTACAACACAGAACAAAAAACAACCCCAAATACTATTCTCTGCCATCTTCTTCACACAAGACATATTGTTATGTCAGTGAAACTCAGATAATTAAAAAGCCAAGTGAAAGCACATACAAAAATCTCTTATCGTTTAGCTTACCTTTTGTTAGATACAGGCAGATACGTTTTAACTTTGTAACATCACCTAGAACAGAGGAATGTATTAGTGTAATTTGTTGTATTGTTTTCAGGTTTCAGATAACACATTTTTACTTTATCATAGCCTACCTTCTACTGTACCACTTCCCATTCAGCCTAGGAGCCTGATAACATCAGCGTACTGCTGCTTCTCCTGTCTGGCCCTTTTTGCTGTTGTCATAGGTTTAATTACCCACTATCCACTGTATTTATCTACCATTTGATGGACATTTGGGTTGTTTCACCTTTTGGTTATTACAAGTAGTTCTGCCAGGAACTGTCATGTGTAAGTTTTTCTGTAGACCTATGTTTTCATTTCTTTCTCTTTTCTTTCTTTCTTTGTTTCTTTCTTTTTCTTTCTTTCCTTCCTTCCTTCCTTCCTTCCTTCCTTCCTTCCTTCCTTCCTTCCTTCCTTCCTTTCTCTCTTTCTCTCTCTGTTTTTCAAATAATCTCCACCCCCAACATGGGGCTTGAACTCACAGCCCCGTGATCAAGAGCTGCACGTTCCACCAACTGAGCCAGCCAGGTGTCCCATTCATTTCTTTTGAGTAGTTACCTACTAATGGAATTTTGCTGGGACATAAGGTACATTTCTGTCTCCCAATTTAAGAAACTGCCAGTAGACTTCCAAGGTGGCGGTGCCATTTTACATTCCTCCCAGCGGTTCCTTTCTGTATCCCCACATCTTCTTGAATCTTCAATCCCTTCATTAGCCATTCTTGTGGATGCGGCTGGGGTTTCAGTTTGCACTTCCCTAATAACTCAAGATACTGAACAGCCTTTCATGAGTGCATCGCGCATTTGTATACCTTCTTTGGTGAGAAGTCCATTCAGATCTTTTGCTCATTTTAAAATTGGGTTATTCTGTCTTCTTATTGAGTTTTGAGAGTTCTTTATGTTTCCTGGATACAAGTCTTTGGCAGATAGAACTGGCAGATATTTTCTCACAGTCTGTGGCTTATCTTTTCACTTTCTTAAAGGTGTCTTCTGAAGCAAAAAAAAAAAAAGCCTTTAATTTTGAAGTTCAGTTTATCATTTTTAAAATCACTTGTGATTTTTTGTGTGAAATGTATGATCACTTCATTTTGAAAGATATTTTCAGTGAATGTAGAATTTTAGTTTGACAGTATTTTTCCTTCAGTACTTTAAAGATACTACTCCACTGTCTTCTGGTTTTCAGTGTTTCTGACAAGAAGTCTTTTCTTATCTCATTGTTCTTTATGTAATGTGGGGGTTTTTCCTACTTCCTCTTAAGGTTTTCTCTATCATTGGTTTTAGGCAATTTAATTATAAGATGATTATAGTCATGTGTATGGCTGTAGTTTTCTTCGTGTGTCTTGCTTGGGGTTTGTTGACCATTTTGGGTCTGTGGATTTATAGTTCATCGGATTAGGAAAATTGTCAGCCATGGTTTCTTCACATATTTTTTTTTTTAAGATTTTATTTATTTGACAGAGAGAGACACAGCGAGAGAGGGAACACAAGCAGGGAGAGTGGGAGGGGGAGAAGCAGGCTTCCCACGGAGCGGGGAGCCTGATGCGGGGCTCGATCCCAGGACTCTGGGATCCTGACCTGAGCCAAAGGCAGATGCTTAACGACTGAGCCACCCAGGCGCCCCTCTTCACGTATTTTTTTCTGTACCCCCCTTCCCCTTTTGCAGCATTCAGCTATGTATACATTACATCTCCCAGTGTCTCGTTTTTCTCCCCGTGTCTGCGTTTGTTCTTTCTGTATCATGTCTTCAGTTTTAGGTTTACTTGTCTTCTGTATTGCCATTGAATACATCCAATGTATTTTTCACATCAGACATTGTAGTTCTTATCTCTAGAAGTTCAATTTGGATTATTTCACATTGTTTCCATATTTCTCCTTAAGATGTACACTTTTTCTCTACCATTTTATTTTACTTTTAAAGATTTATTTATTTATTTATTTATTTGAGAGCAAGAGAGAGAGAGTGTGTGTGTGGGGCTCTGTTCCAGGACCCCAGGATCATGACTTGAGCCGAAGGCAGACGTTTACCTGACTGAGCCACCCAGGCGCCCCTCTCTACCAATTTAAGCAGTTGAAATACATTTATAACTGTTCAAATATTCTTGTCTACCAGTTCCATCATCTTTGTCATTTTTATGTGTATTTGAATTGATTTTTTTTTCTCTTTGCTTTGGGTCATATTTTCCTGCTTTGTTGCATTTCTGGTAATTTTGATTGGGTGACAAACATGGTAAGCTTTATGTACATATATATATAGTTGTATAAGCATCCATGATATGGGACCCAGTTATATTACTTGGAAACAATTTGGTCATTTTCAGCCTTACTTTTAAGCTTTGGTCAGTGGGACCTGTGCATTGGTTAGCACTAATTTTTGTCCTACTTTTGAGACAGATTCCTTTTTTTTTAAATTTTATTTATTTATTTGACAGAGATCACAAGTAGGCAGACAGGCAGGCAGAGGGAGAGGGAGAAGCAGGCTCCCTGCTGAGCACAGAGCTCCCTGCTGATCCCAGGACGCTGGGATCATGACCTGAGTGAAGGGAGACGCTTGACCGACTGAGCCACCCAGGCACCCTGAGGCAGATTCCTTTCAAGAGTTACATGGGGGCTAGTATCCAAAATCTATAAAGAATTTATCAAACTCAGCGCCCAAAGAACAATCCATTGAAGAAATGGGCAGAAGACACGAACAGACATTTTTCCAAAGAAGACATCCAAATGGCCAACAGACACATGAAAAAGTGCTCAACATCGCTCAGCATCAGGGAAATCCAAATCAAACCTCAATGAGATACCACCTCACACCAGTCAGAATGGCTAAAATTAACAAATCAGGACAAGGACAGATGTTGGTGAGGATGCGGAGAAAGGGGGAACCCTCCTACACTGTTGGTGGGAATGCAAGCTGGTGCAGCCACTCTGGAAAACAATATGGAGCTTCCTCAAAAAGTTGAAAATAGAGCTACTGTACGACCCAGCAATTGCACTACTGGGTATTTACCCCAAAGATACAAATGTAGTGATCTGAAGGGGTACATGCACCCCAATGTTTATAGCAGCAATGTCCACGATAGCCAAACTATGGAAAGAGCCAAATGTCCATCAACAGATGAATGGAATATTATGCGCCATCAAAAAACCCCGAAATCTTGCCATTTGCAACTACATGGATGGAACTAGAGGGTATTATGCTAAGCGAAATAAGTCAGTCAGAGAAAGACATGTATCATATGTTCTCACTGATATGAGGAATTCTTAATCTCAGGAAACAAACAGGGTTGCTGGAATGGTTGGGGGTGGGAGGGATGGGGTGGCTGGGTGATAGACATTGGGGAGGGTATGTGCTATGGTGAGTGCTGTTAATTATGTAAGACTGATGAATCACAGACCTGTACCTCTGAAACAAATAATACATTGTATGTTAAAAGAAAAAAAAAGAAGATAGTAGGAAGGGAAAAATGAAGGGGGGTGGGAATCAGAGGGGGAGACGAACCATGAGAGACTATGGACTCTGAGAAACAAACTGAGGGTTCTAGAGGGGAGGGGGAGGATGGGTCAGCCTGGTGATGGGTATTAAAGAGGGCACGTTCTGCATGGAGCACTGGGTGTTATACGCAAACAATGAATCATGGAACACTACCTCAAAAATAAATAAATAAATAAATGGGGGGGGAGAGTTACATGGCGTTTTCCCCTCTGACTGGCATGAACAGGAAATCTGCTGTGTGAGCTCTGAGGATTAATCCTTCCAATTCTTTTGTTCTTTCCCCATCTTTAGATGTTCTTTCACACACATGGGTTGAACATTACTCTGCCGAGTACCAGAGGGGAGCCTGCTAGTATCACGAGCCCTTTTGTGAAGTTTTCTCCTTTACTTTCTCTTCCCTGAGAACACCAGCCCTCTTAGCCTCTGTGGGCTCCCTGCTCCATTTCCTCAGTGTAGGGCCAGATGCCCAAACTCTGCCTGCTGTCCACCCTGCACTGTGGCTGGAAACTCGTTCTAGGCAGTGAGCTGGGCAGGCACAGGTTCCCTTGTTTTGTCCAGTCTCAGGGACTGCCGTCCTTGTTGCCTGATGTTCAGTGTCTTAAAACTTGTTGCATCACATACTTTGTCCAGGTTTTTTTTTTTTTCTTAAAGGGGAAAGTAAATGCAGTACCTGTGATAGAAATGAACTTAGGACAATAGAAGTTAAAAATAGGGGAAAATATAGATTTCTTCATAAGTGGTATTGAGAAAAAGTGATTTCTTCCATAAATTTTGCTACTGCTGGGGCACCTGGGTGGCTCATTCGGTTAAGCCAGGTCATGATCTCAGGGTCCTGGGATCGAGCCCCACATCGGGCTTCCTGCTCCACGGGGAGTCTGCTTCTCCCTTTCCCTCTGCCCCCCCCATGCTGTCTCTCTCTCTCTCTCTCTCTCTCTCTCAAACAAATAAATAAAATCTTAAAAAAAAATTTTGTTACTGCCTTTCAGTTTTACTGTATAAATATATTCTAGACATCATTTTAGTGTAAAAACTACAAGTAACATGGAAGTCCCAGTATATGGTATAGAATCCATCTCAACACCATGAAAAAACTTTTTCTGTGATACAAATTATTGGAGACTGTTGTGTTTCATGTAAAAAGTTATTTTTGCTGTGCTAGTTCGTTATGTGGATCTTGACTTAAAACCCTACTTGGTGCCATTGTAGGTGTATCTTCATTAATATAATTCAAAAGAGAATGTAATTTTTGGGCTTCGTTAGTCTAAAAAAGAGCCATTTCCTTTTGAGAATCACAAGTTCTGCCTCCCAGTAGAGGATATATTTAAATGTGATATATTACTTGTTCTAGTTACATTTTATTTTTTCGGGTTTCTTTATAATAGAATCAAACTTATTCTGTTTCACCTTTCTCCCCATATTCCCTCCAGAGGGCAGCTGACTCAAGTGTACATCATAGTACATTTATTTTTTTAGGTAAAAAGCAATAAACCCATTTTTAATGCTGTTGAATTGCTTTAATGAATGAAAGAAGATTTAAATGTCTTTGGTGCTTTATCTCAGTTTATAAAGCAAATAATCCTGAAGGTACTAGTAGTGTTGATGTTACCTGATTATGATTTAAGAATTTTGCTTTTCTATTTTGTAGTTCTGTCACTACTGTTTCTATATTTATCTGCTTACAGAATCATTTGAAAATTCTCAGCTGACAGGAATCCCAGCTTTGCAAAGACAATTATATATTGTTATCACGTTGTAATAAAATACCTACCTAAAGTAACTGCTGAAATGCCTATTTGGAAACTTTTATGCTTTCTGGATCAGGTTCCAGTGAATCCTGTTTGCGTTATACAGAATACGCAGTTAGACAAACCGACTCAGCTGTGAACTCTCCATATATTGCCATGGGTAGAAATTACCTACCCCAGTGACAGGTGTGGGAGGTTGAGAGGACAGGATGGTGCTGCTCATTTTCTTTGCTGCTAAGGGTATTGGAAATTACTACTTGCTCTACCTGAATTTCAGGTTGGCAGTGGTCCAGGAACATTAGAGATTTGCATGAAATACAAACATGAATTATTTTTAGTCATTTGGTTCTTCCTTTTAAACGTTGATTGCAGTGTGGCCTTTCTTTTTTACCACCCCAGTTAAAAGAGTCTAAAGAAAGTATCTGTAAAAGTTTAGTATTTCTCATTAAACACTCATCTGAATTTCTTACAATGCTTAGCTCCATAATTACGGCATTGTTATAATTTGATTAGTATATCTAGAATTTTTAGGAAAAGAATTATTGAGATTCTGTGTCAGGCGGTGTGCTAGTTATTGGGGATACGGCGATGAAATTCATGGTGCTTGCCCTTGAGGAGGAGGCGTCTGGTTGAGTGGTAAAGGCCCTCCGTGAAAAGTGCCATGTAACAAATTCTGCGCTGTTAGCCGAGGCATGTAGGAGACCCAGTGAGGATTGTTGTGCTGTGGAGGGAAGGTCGTCTGGACACCAGAGGGGCCTGGCTGGTGCAGCAGCATGGGGGCTGTACATCTCAGAAGGAGCAGGAATTTCCAACGTACCAGGAGCTGAGGTTTTAGCTTGAAGCAACATCGAGCCTGCATCATATAGAGGAATACATACATCTTGGTTGATGTTTTTAGAGAAAACCTCTTTATTTTAGGGAGGATCTTAAAATTTAAATCATTTTTATTCACTGGAAGAAACAATTTCATGGTAAATCTATTCAATATTTATTTTGATACTTATATTTCAGTACAGATCTCTGTCATCCTGGCAGTTGAGTAAAACCACAGTTTTTGTTTAATTCATGACCTAGCAAAAACCTGAAAGGTATCTGATTCCTGGCAGCTTCTGGTAGGCCTCGTCCCTTGTCTAATCCTATGTGTGATGCCAATGCTGTCCTGACTGCTGGAAAGCACCATTAGTCTCTAAGATTGCCCACACATTCACATTACTGGGGCATGGACAGGGCAGGTGATTGTTTTATTTATTTTTTTATTTTGAGGGGTGGTAGTAAAGTGAGTGGAGGTAATTAATGGCCAGTTAACTGAAATCAGGAAGTGGAGGATCTCTGCCTTTCTTCATGCCAAGTATGTAGAACCAAGCATTAGAAACAAAACGAGTTACAGGCACGTATGTCCCTTTCTCCTAGGACATATTGTAACCAGGTGATCTGAGTTTTCAAAAACAGACCAAATTTTGGGGCGCCTGGCTGGCTCAGTCGTTAGGCGTCTGCCTTCGGCTCAGGTCATGATCCCAGGGTCCTGGGATCGAGCCCCGCATCGGGCTCCCTGCTCAGCGGGAAGCCTGCTTCTTCCTCTCCCACTCCCCTTGCTTGTGTTCCCTCTCTCTCTGTGTCTCTCTCTCTGTCAAATAAGTAAATAAATAAACCTTAAAAAAAAAAAACAAGACCAAATTTAGAAATGTGTAACTTTAGGTGATGTTAAAAAAAAAAAGTTCTTTTTATATCTGTATTTCTTTTAAGAATGTACATTCATACAATCAATATATACTATCTTCTAAATTCTCGAATTTAGCATTATTTAATGACTTGCGTAGGTGAGGATTATAGCTGCTTTAAACCTTCTCATTCCCACTCTTCCTCATTCTCCCAGGGTAATCATATCTCAGCTTTTCGGTGAAGACCGGATTACTGTTTTCATTATTAATCTTTTTAAGTATGGTTCGTTATTAAGGTAAGTATTGTACTATACAGTAATTACATTTCCTTTCTTGGATAACTTTTAGTTTTGCCTGGAGTTAAAGTCTGCCTCATTTTTTTCTTATGGTTTATTTTCTTTGACTATCTAACTAGGTCTTTCTAGGGTTGTACCCTCCAGCAGCGAAGCTATAACATAGTTTTTCATACTTTCACACCTGTCAGATGAGTTTCTTCAATTTTATTTTTTTTCCCCCAAGAGACATACTTTCTGGATTTCCAGAGCCTCTTACCCCAATTTGGAGTGATTGTTACCTTAAATGTATATAGATATCTCCTGGGATGCTCATTCATTATTTTTGTGACTCTTTGCCTTTTATATATGGATATTGTTTTCTAAGTCACTTGTCATTTGATTGTGCACATCCTTCAGTAGCTTCATGAGAAAGTGCTTGGGATGTAAATTTTTTAGACCTTGTGTTTTTAAAAATAGCTTTACTATACCCTCACATTTATATAGTTTGTTTGGCGAGGCTAGATTGAGTTATCTAGAATGGAAACAGTTTTCTCTAAGAATTAAAAAAATAAATAAAACCTAACTTCTGATATTCCTGCATTTAAATGCTTCATGTAGCTGTTGAGAAATTAGATACCGTTTTGATGATGAGTGGCCTTTTCTTTATATGTGACTTATTTCCCCATATTTCCTGGGAGCTATAAGGATTTTTACCCTAAAATAATGCTATGTGGTTCTGTGGGTCTTTTTTTGTTCTTCATTGTTCTGGGCATTAAGTTTGTCCTAGTCTTCATTTCTGGGCAGTTATCTTATAATATTTATTTGATAATTCCTTTCTCTCCCTTTATCTGTTCTAATTCCAAAATTCCTATTGGTTGGATTTGGATACTGGATTGATTCTTTTCTGTCCTCTATTAATTTTTCCATTCCTTTATTGTTTTCTAAGAGATAACTTTGACTTTATCTTCTAAACTGCTATTTTATTTTTCTCTTTATCTTTTATTTCAGAGTGGGTTTTTTTTTTGATACTTTGTTCCTTCTTTATAACATTATTTGTTTCATGGATGTCATACCATTTTTTCAAAAAAAAATTTTTTTTTCCCCTGCATTATCTCTGTTTCTTCGGAATTACTCTTTCTACTTTTTGTAATTTCTCTTATGCCAAATGCATTACTCCGAAGTGTTCATATTTAAGAGTAAGGCACTGCAGTGCTGATTGGAAGCTCTCCTTGTGAGCGAGCCAGGCTTGTGGACTGGTAGACATCTCTTTAGGGCCTCATATTATCATCCAGCTTTCCAGCTTTCTCACTGGGAACTTCCTGAGGTTAATACGTGGAAATCGTTCTCTGCAGTAGTTTATTTTTTCTTCCAGAGAGGGTACCTATAGTCTTCTGCTTGGAGAGCTGGTGGGTAGTGTGTGAGCCGGGCTTCTGACATCCTGGAGCTGAATTAAAGAAGGGGGCTTCAGGTCCCCGTGTTTAGTACTTACTCTCATCATGGTATGGTGCCGTTTCACGAGCCCTCCACACCCTGTGAGCCCTGAGCATTTCAAGTAAGTCTCTTGATTTGTCTAGTGATCCCCAGTTCTTGAGCTTTCCAGGCTATTGTGGTTTGTTCCTTACTGATAGCCTCAGACATTTAGCATTAACCTTTCTTCTCCCTGCTAAGTTGTTTTTCATCCCTCGGAGGGCTTTGCCACCTGCATTTATTGTTTCAGTTAACAAACCACCTCACAACTTCATTTACTCAAAACAATCATTTTATTATCTCTATCATTTCTGTCGGTCAGGAATTCAGGAGGGATGAGGTTTTGCTAGGCATGTCTCACATGGTTACAGACAAGACCCTGGCTGGAGTTGAGAGGAGGGCAGAGGGCAGCTGGGGATTGGCTGGTCGTCTCTTCGTGGCTTGTCAGGGCAGAAGCTTAGAGACGGGGAAAAGTATCGCATGGTTGTCCTGCAAACGTAGTATGGCCATGCCCCAGAAGTAGGAGTGAGTCATGGTAGTCAGGCCCGTTAGCATCGTACTCATTGGAACTAACTCTCTTTTCAACTTTCCCTGGGTCTTTTCAAATTTCTCCTTCAGTCGCTTCTCAAAATACAGTTTTTCGGATCCTTTCTTTTGGCCCACAGTGCCCGTGTTCCTGCTCTTTTAAGGTACCTGAACATCACACTGTAAGAAAAGATAATCTGGATAAATGAGAAATGCCCAAAAGTAGTTATTTTCCACATTGGGATTTGGATCTCCTTGGATCGGTTTGGTGTGTACTGGCTTTTCAGGAATTTGTTTTTGGGGGGTGGTGTATTGTGAGGACTTGAAGTTCCTGGAGTAAAGTGAGGAGAGGCGGCTCTCTCTGAATGCTTTGGAGGAAGGGGAGGGTGTGAATCAGTGGGTGCTGCAGGTAGAAGCAGTCGTGGTGAAACTTCACTGTGGAACTGGAAAGAAATGAGAACCTTTAGCGCAGGCTAAACTGAGTGCATTTCAGTAAGAGTCTGGTTATTTGTGAGTGAAGACTTTCATTTTCAATAACGGTAGGTTATTAAACGTTGCTATAAATGTATTTAAAGTTCCTATGGAAAGAAAGGTTCCATATATTTTAAACATTTTGAGAATTTTTCAGACTGGCTCTTAAGAGCAGCCCGTAACATATGTTTTATTGATAGCAGTCTTAGTAGAAGAGAGAAAGACTAGGGAGAATATAGTCTTGTGGTCTTGTAAACATTACTCAGATGATCTAAACTGATAATACTTGTTGGATTGTCTCATTTCTAAAATCAGTGTAATACTGTTCCTGGTCTGATCAACTTAATTGGCAAAGTCTCATTTAGTGTTTGTATGTAGAGTGTAAAGGAAGGTTTTTAACAGAGAAAATGCTCATGTTTGAAAAGACTATACACAAGTCTGGAAGAAGTAAAAGAAATCTTTAAGCTCGAATTGCAAGGCTGTCTGCTTGTATTTAATTGACACATGTTTAAACATTGGTTGTAATGGATCATTTGCCATTTAACTGACATTAACGACCTCAGTTAACTCTCGTGTTTTTATATTAACAATGGCTGTTTATATTTTGTTAATTTACTTCAGTATTCAGCTTCCTATACATTAAAAGTTTTTCTTTTTATAGATATAAACAACTACTATGTCTTGAATTGCTCTTTTATTATTAAAACTTTTACGCGCATATTGTGTTTAATTGCATTTTACTTTTTATAGCCTGAAAACATGAACCATATTTATAATAAAACTTAAACATCTGCGGATCGTTGCAAAACTTAATTCTGCAAGGGAACTCTTACCTAAATGTCACGATACTGTCCAAATCATCCTTCGAAATGTGATTGTATCCTGCCCCATTCATCTTGGATCAGCCAGCAGGAAATGATACACTTACTGAAGGAAAGCCAAAACAGAACTTTTATGACTTTGATTCTGAGATGAGATGTCCCATTGCACTGGATAATTTTCTGTATTAGTATTCTTACCTCTTATGACTTTTCTGTCAATTTTTATCATTTTCTGCCAAATTTCCTTTACTTGGAAGGCTTCTGTCTTTGATCTGTCAAGATTCACACTGGTGGGGAAGAGATCGGGGGCGGCGGGGGGCGGGGGGAGCTTTCTTGCCCTTCCTTTCAGAGTTACCTCATTTTCATTTGAATTACGCATCTCCCTAGGATGTCCTGGATTTAGGGTGGGTTTTGCTGGCCGCCCTGACCCTCCTCTCATCCCCTTAACTAGCTGTGTCTGCAGCACCTGTGTGGGATGGTGTTGCATTTCCCACTGTTAGAGGGGGCACGTTCTCTCCCTCAAACAGGTTTGTGACTATTTTTTTTATTAAGTACAAAGTCTTGTGTCTCTTCTAATTTGTGTTTAATAAAAAGATTTTTAAGTTTCCAGAGTTTGGTTGACTAATTATTTCTAAGCATTATTCCAAGTATACACCCCATGTAGACTAACATCAGTAAAAGAGACAGCCAGGCCTGGCAGTTAGGCTCCTGGCTTCAAATGTGGCTCAGTTACTCGTGTCAGTCGTCTGATTTCTTTGTGCTTTGGTTTCCTTGCCTGACGGAAGAGACAGTCATGTCTCTGTCTTACGTTAAGGTGAACATGTAATGTACTTAAAACATTGCTTGGCACACAGTATCACTCAGTAAATGCTGGCTGTTGCTATTACTATTATTATTGAAGACACTTAGATCCTTTTACACAGACCATGATCAACTTTTTTATAAAGGCCAGTGCCGCTGTTTTCGAAGGAAACAACTCAGCATAACAGTAGTAAAAAATGATTATACACGATTAAAATACAAACCGGCTACTCACTTTAAGTAATTTTTAAAACCTTGGAAAATCTAAGGTAGGGGGGAGAGATAACTTCCTTCCTTCCTTCCATTTCTACAGGGAAAATTACAGCTAATATTTTTATCTATTTCCTCCTTGCCCACTGTAAGAAAATCTGAGATGTGGAAAATCTGGATTTGTAGAACACGTGTTGGGCTGAAGGTGAGGGATTATTGCCCCAGGCTTTAGCTGTATATTCACTAGTTACAGACTGAGGTCCTGGGACTGAGAAGGAAACTTGAGGGAGTAGAATGAAGAAACAACCAGTAAGGTGTTAACGACTGTAAACTGTTGGGCCAATGACTTAATGTGCACGTGCCCAATTTGTGCAGTCCTTCCCAGGAGTGCCTCTGTTATATTAAGTGCGGGACTCACATTTTATTCTACCTTCATCCATTCCCATAAGGCACTTGTGATGTGCGTGCTGTTTGCTCTACACTCTGCTGATCTCAAGGCCCTATGGCAAAGAGCAGTGACGGGGAGGGGAAGAATGGCCAAAGCACTTGTAGAGTCTTCGTGGCTGTCTCCTGGCCCCCCCGTTTAAATGGGGGCAGCACATTCTCTTGTCTCTACCAAAAGTGAATGGTTACACTAGCAAGTAGTCAGGGACTGCTAGAGAAGCTCTCCCATCCTCCAGTTGTGGTGGTTTCATTCATTTCATGTGTGTCTGAGTGCATTTGCAAGCTTGGTGGCTTGTTAATTACCGCATCCACCATCACTGGGTTGTCTTTGTTTCTGTAAATTGCGGAAGAGCGCGTTAGTCATTTTTAACAGACTCCAGCATCCTCCACCATCTGATCGTGACATGGATGTCTTCCTGCTTTATTTCCCTGCACTTGGAGCTGGTCTGATCCTTCATTGACCAATTCCAGAGCTGTCATCCCTGACCAGCACCTCCATTGGAGTAGATGTGTGCATTCTTACGTCAGAGAAAAGCGTCATACGGGTGGGGAGATTTCTTCTTTGCTCATGTATATTCTGATCCCCACGGTCACAGAGGGCCATGTAGTCACAGTGATCTGACATACCTCTGTTGGCTTTTCTTGTCCCCTCTGCCTCCCTGCTTCCTCCCCTTATGACAGGGAGACCCCTGATTGTGGCACTTTCTTCCGATTCTTTCAGCTCCCATTTGGATGTAGCCTCTTGGCCATTGGCTGTCATACTTTATCATCATTGCTCTTTCTTCTTTTACCCCTTCCCTGTCCATCCCATTTGTTCTGCACAACCCCTTCACGTAGGTCGGCGCTGCTGTTCCTCTGCCTCTCTGTGCTCTTAGCTCTGCTGCAGGCACAATCATACAATCACGGCCACTGGTGTTTCTGCTACAGAGGATCATCGTGTATTCAAGGTGAAGTGAAGATTATGTCTTTTTATGGTTATGAAGATCCCAAGCAAGAGAAAAGATAATGATGTATTTTGACAGTCACAAGATATAATGCATATTCCCCTTCAGTGGTTGGAAGTTGTGGGGAAGCTAGCCTGCCATACTACGCGAAGCCAGTGCATAAATTGAAGAAATGTTGAAGTTTTACTCGTAATATACTGCTAGTCAGTAAGGACTCTGAGCTCACACATTTGGGTTTTCATCCCAGTTGGCTCACTTGATAGCTGTGTGACTGTGGCCAATTTACTTAACGTCTCTTAACTTCCATTCCCCCCTCTGTAAAACGGAGATGGTTAGCGTGTCCCAGGGCTGCTCTGAGAAGTCAGCAAGATAGTGTTTGCCTTTCACTTATTGTGATGCACACAGAGAACACGCTCAGTCGAGAGAGGCAGTGGTCATAGCTGTAAAGTAGTGTTTGCTGTTGTTTTTATTTCCCAGATGATAGGAACCCTTTCTATCGCTGCCCGGTGGGGGAGTGATAAGAAATAGTGAACTAATATTTAATGAGAGACACCTGAGCATGTAGGTTATGCCTTCGATATAATTCTTGTCAATTGATTTGATTTTTAACTCTATAGTGAGTGATGTAAAATTCCTTTTTTAAAAAGATTTATTTATTTGAAAGTGAGCTTGAGCGGGGCGAGGGGCAGAGGGAGAGGGAGAGAGAATCTCAGGCAGACTCCCCGCTGAGCGCAGAGCCCGATGTAGGGCTCCATCTCAGGACCCTGAGATCACGACCTGAGCCAAAGTCAAGAGTTGGATGCTTAACCGACTGAGCCACCCAGGCGCCCCGCGTACAGAAAGTATTTATTTACCTGTGACTCAGTAAGCGCTTGAGGAGCAAATGCAGACTTGCGAGGCGCCGGACTGACTGATCTGGGAGCACAAACATGAGCAGGATTGGCCTTGGTCCTTGGAGCGCTTGGAGTCTTCGTGAACTGTAGAGTCAGTGAGGGGAATAGCGAGCCAAGGCAGATTTCCTTAACTTTCTGTTTTATTTTATGCTTTTGCTCTCACTTACTAACCATAATTACATATCATAAATGGCTTTTCATGGCTAATCATATTTCACAGCCATGATGATTAATAATTATAACTGTAATGGTAACAACAACTAACATTGATTGAGGGTTTACTTACGGGCCCAGCACTTCTGCAGGCATTGTGCATGTATTAACTCATTTAATTTTCACGACATTCCTATGAGGACTGTTATTAGCCCTGTTTTATCTTCAGACTCTGAGGAGCAGGAGCTCAGCCGCATCGGCACGGCTGGTATTAGCGGCAGGGACAGAGTTAGGGGCCTGGCAGCGCGGCCCCACAGGACCTCCGATGCCGACCTGTCATGATGCTTGTTAGAAAATGGGGATCCATCTGTATTTTAACCCAGGATCGTCCACGATATTCCACCAATGTAGAACTCAGTGTTTCAGGGGAAAAGTGCATTCTTACATATAACCTCATATCCATCTTGAACTTCAAAAACCTAAAGGGCATTTTCATGAATATGTTGTCACGATACTGACTTTCAATTTATTTTCTTCAAGAATAATTGAAACTTAGTGTTTTCATACACATAAACAGTAATTGTTCCAAATGTCTGGATTTTTTTCTCCTAACATTTTTGGTACCTCAAAACTTCTGTTGGAATTAGATGCAGTATTTATAAACTGCTCTTTATTTTGGTACCTGAACTTGCTTCTCAAACACATATTCGTTCAAGTATAGATTTTTAAGTTCTTAAAATTGAAAACTGTCCAAAGATACATAACAAAGTTGTAATCCTAATAACAAAACATTTTAAAACAGTCAATAAAATTACAAAGATCTCTCTCTTGTTGTGAACAATAACCTTGAGCATAGATGCTTAATTTTCATTTTCATTCCACAATAGAAATATTTCTTAGATTGTATGTAGTATATATACTATATGTAATAATGTATATAACATATAATAATAGCCATACAAGGTAGTACATAAATGGAAATTGCACTGAGCTTACATTTTAGCTTTTGGGTTTCTGATTTCTGCTGTGAAAAGTTGAACAATTACAGATGTGTGCACACCTGTGTGTGTTTGTGTAGTGTGTGTGTGTGTGTGTGTGTGTGTGTGTGTGTGTTCCTTCATTTGGGAAAGCTGTTTGGTAGAATGGCAGTTCCTGTTGCTTGCAGGTTCAAGGGAAGACAACCAGGCCAAAGGAAAGTGTTATATATTAACATCTCATCATGATTTAAATGTCCCTTCCAACTTGTTCATAATCATAATAAAAAATGAAAAGCCATTTACTTTCGTGTTATTTTCACAGACGTTGATTATAAGATCATTAGTTTGTTTTCGGTGATTTTCCAGCTTTGTTCTAAATTCGTGTTTCCAATTCCGGTGTCCATGTTTGTGAGCTCTCTGTTTTCCCTCTCAGAAAAGGAGCCCAGTGAGCAGAAGGCCAGAAGGCTAGCACCAGGACCTTGCCTTCTGGAGTGGGAGGTTTTCAGAGTGGCTCCCATCTGTTGGGCCTGTTCGCTGATAAGACCCGCAGCAGCTGGCTTGGCTTTGCAGACCAGACGTGGCCTGTTACTGCTCGGAGGCCCCTGGGCCTTGGAGAGTCGGCCTAGCTGTAGAGGAGGCAGTCCCAGCAGGCTTCTGGGCACCACAGTGGTCTGGGACTTCAGTGAGCCACCACCCCAGGAAGCACCGTGGAGGGCAGCAACCAAGTGTCAGCCTAATGGTGGCCAAGTTTATGCTTTGGATTAAAAAATCTTAAACAGAATTCAGAAGATAGTATTCAGTGAATCAGAAGACTTTATTAATAGGTCTAAAATTCAAATGCCTCATATAGAGGTTTGAATCTTTATCATTTAAGTTTAACCATTGGAGGTCATAGGTAGTGTTACAAGATCTACTCAGTGGTGGGTATTCTAATTGTACCAAAAGATAGGGGAAGTTTTTTTGTCCTCAGGTGTTTGGCAGAATTACTTTTAGACACACAGTACGGTGATTCTGGCATAGAAGCATTCCCTATTTTGGGAGATGTTTGTGTTACTTCACTTTTGTTAGTTTGCCGATAGACATGTTGATTGGATATAAAATATTTTAGACTTTTAAGGTCCTAATGTTATATTTTTAAAAAATTCTCTAAAATATTGATTCTTCAGAGTGGCCGTCATGAAGTCATATACCGAATGACAGTGCCGAAGCTACTTAGTGTAACTATCTCAACTTTCAGAGTTTTCTGAATGCAGTAGAAATAATATTTGCTTCATTGACAAGCATAGGTGGGAACCACTGCTCCTTTTTTAAAGGCTAGAAACAGGAGCACCTGGGTGGCTCAGTCGGTTAAGTGTCTGACTCTTGGTTTCAGCTTAGGTTGTGATCTCGGGGTCCTGGGATCGGCCCCGTGTCTGGCTCTGCGCTCACTGTGGAGTCTGGGGGTTCTCTTTCCCTCTCCGTCTGCCCCTCCCCCCACTCTCTGTCTCTCAAATAAATAAACAAAAAAAAAATTTTTTTTTAAAGATTTTATTTGTTTATTTGAGAGAGAATGAGAGAGAGAGAGCACATGAGAGGGGGGAGGGTCAGAGGGAGGAGCAGACTCCCCGCAGAGCAGGGAGCCCGATGCGGGACTCGATCCCGGGACTCCGGGATCATGACCTGAGCCGAAGGCAGTCGCTTAACCAACTGAGCCACCCAGGCGCCCTGTTTCTATCTTTTTTAAAAAATGTTTTTGTTTATATGGGGCACCTGGGTGGCTCAGTTGGTTAAGCGACTGCCTTCGGCTCAGGTCATGATCCCGGAGTCCCGGGATCGAGTCCCGCATCGGGCTCCCTGCTCTGCGGGGAGTCTGCTCCTCCCTCTGACCCTCCCCCCTCTCATGTGCTCTCTCTCTCATTCAATCTCTCTCACAAATAAATAAATAAAAATCTTTAAAAAAAAAAAAAGATAGGAACAGTAGTCTTTTATTTTTTGAAGTAATTACTAACTTTTAAATTTCTGTTGAAAACATATGAACAATACATTCTAAAATTTGTAAAATCAAATGCAAATTCCAAAAGTGCTCTCTTTGTAAAATATGTCCTATATCCAATATTTACTGAATAGCTAATATAATTGTTGATATTTATTCAAATTATAAAATCAATATTTATTGAATGTCCTAGGCTGACAAAAGGCCATTGCACCATGACAACAGGGATCATGTAGGAATATGAAGTTTATCTGGTGTACAGAAATTGAGATGCACATTCTCACTTTTGGGTGTTTTTTTTTCGTGGATTTCTTGTTTGCTTTTTCTAAAGTATTATTTGAGAATATTTGACACAGTGACAGTGGAAGTAGTGAGTTATTCAAATTATTTTTTCCTTCATGAGTCAGTTGACTTGAAAGCATTGAACTGCCCTTTTGTTTATAGTAATGTCAATACATAACTCTGCTCATCATGTTATGTTCGTCCACATTCTCTCTTTTTTTTAAAGTATTTATTTATTTGAGAGAGAGAGGTAGGTTATCTTAATGCAGAATGCTCCAGTGGGTTTTAAACCTGTGATATCAGCAAAACATAGGATATCAGAAGCTTTGACTCCAAAGAATGCCATTTGATTGTTTACAGATCTGCACAGAGGAGTTGATGAGGTACCTTTGTTGATTTACTCCCTGCAAAGGAGGAAATGATATTTAAACAAACACACAAACAAACAAAAAACATGCACAAAATGCTTTTGTGAAGTAAAAACCCAGTCCTTGTACTTGGATAATCAAAAGCAGCTTTTTGTTTGTGTATTTTGTGTAATTTAAAAAAAGTGATTAAGGCCACATGCCCATTATTTGTAACAACTCTTATCATTGTTCCCTGTTTTGGGTCACCTTGTGTGTTCCATCTCTCATCCTCAGACCAGGCCCTCAAACTTCAGTGAAGTTTAGTAACCTGCCCAAGACCACACAGCTTGTAAGAGGCGGGGACTGCCTACATTTGTTCACCATTTCCTCTCCTAACGAGACATTGTCCTCTCACCTCTGTGCCCTGGGATTTTTCTCTCTTTCTCTGGAGTGCTTGCAGACGTTCTTTTACCCTGAGACCCGAGCCCCCACATTGCCCGCCTGTGCCTGGGTGAACCAAGGGGCAGAGAAGTCAGATGGGCTTTGCTCTGAGTCTTCCCTCTGACACCCCTCTGCTGTGTAGAATTGTGAGCAGGCACTGAACTTCTCAGTGGGCTCCCTCTCTCCGAGAACCCAAGCAGGACTGGAGAGGGTGGGCTATGCCCTATTCTTATGCGCTTCGGGGTTCCAGGTACACCTGCTGACTAATGAGGTAGTAGGAAGCCACCGTGTTTCCCAGGGTGGGCTGAGATGATTTACAAACAAGTCCCTGAAGAATTTATTTCATTTGCTTTTCTCTTTTACTTTCTTACCAAAAAGAGCTGTGGTTGCCTCTAAGGTTTATAAAGGGCCAAGGAAAAGGAAGAAATTGTAAATAGCTAACCTGTACCCTATGTTACAAGTTGACCCACACAGTGTGCTGACTTAGGAACCAGTTCATGTGGTGTTTTATGGATAGAGATTGTTCTAAACGAATAGCCGAGTTTTGGTAACTCTTCACAATGGGCTGCATTACAAGGATTCAGCACTTGTTGGTGAGTAATGTACGGTTGTATAGTGTAGTTTGATCTGTGCTAAGCGCTGTGCTAGGAACTGAACAACTTGGAACTAGGTCCTCAAACCTGCCAATTAACCAGCCCTTTTGAGCGTCAGTTTTCACTTATGTGGCTGGTACCAAGTTCTTGTGACGATGTGCTCAGTGACAGGGCAGCCGGGGATTAAATTCTCGTTAATGCTGTACTAGCTACTAGTAAGCTGTCACCAGACTTGGAGAATCTGCCTGCAACCTGGTAATGTGTTAGTGTGTCACTGATGTAGGAATAGAGTTGCCAGATAAAATATAGGGCACCCAGTTAAATTTGAATTTCAGATAAGCAGTGAATAATTTTTTGGTGTAAATATGTCTCATATATTGCATGGGACACATTACACACGAATATATTACTAAATCTGGCAAGCCTCTGTGGAACGATTTACTTTGTCAGTGGGAAGAGGCCTCTCCCCGATAAGTTGCTAAAAGCCTCAGGACCCCCCACATCAGTTGGAACTCTTCAATTTAGGTCTTCAAAAGCCAAGACTAAATCCTTTATCTCTGCATCAAACTCAAGGACTGTGTGAATATCTTCTCTCCACAAAAATCTGAATTGTTCTTAGTTTTGTTCAGAAGCTCGGACGAGGAGGACCAGTGTGAGCCACAGTCTGGCTGCCTTTAGTGTTCGCTGCAAGCCCAAGCGGACCCGTCAGGAGTATCTGCAGGGCTGAGCTCTGTCCCAGGAGTGGATCTCTTTCCGTGCCCTGGGGGGGTCTGGATGAGACGCTAGGCCGGCCAGAAGGGGGGCTGAGTGTTCTAAGATTTCCTGAGAACCTCAGGAAGGGGATCTTACAAGCCCCTCACTGGCAGTCCCCCCGCCGTCGTGGTCCCTGGCTAGAGGCAGGCTGGTGAAACGAAGGGGTGCTGAACTTGAGGAGCCAAAGCCTGAGCCCTCGCGGCAAGAGCAGACTTAACGGTTCACTGCTGGGGCTCAGTTTGTTCTCTGTCAAATGGGGATAATGTCTGCCCTCAAAGGACCGCTTGAGAAATCAAAAGTAAATATTATATCAGGGGTGCCTGGATGGCTCAGTGGGTTAAGCGTCAGGTCACGATCTCAGGGTTCTAGGATAGAGCCCTGCGGTGGACTCCCTGCTCAGTAGAGAGTCTGCTTGTCTCCCTCTGCCTCTGCCCCTCCCCCCGCTCATGCTCTTGCTCTCTCTCTCAAATAAATAAAATCTTTTTTAAAAAAGTAATAAATTAAAATACTAAAACTGTTTTGTAAATTGTGATGTGTTTAGAGATGGAGGGTATTAAGGCTGTGAGTATGACTGTTAGGCTGCATCTTGGGTTTTGGGAAGTTTTATCAATCATTTTTTTTTTAAAGACTTTATTTATTTATTTGACAGAGGGAGAGAGAGACAGCGAGAGAGGGAACACAAGCAGGGGGAGTGGGAGAGGGAGAAGCAGGCTCCCCGCTGAGCAAGGAGCCCAATGTGGGACTCGATCCCGGGACCCTGGGACCATGACCTGAGCCGAAGGCAGACGCTTAATGACTGAGCCACCCAGGCGCCCCTTATTAAGCACTTTTGTTTCTTTTTCAAGCAACTGTGAATTTTAAGTCTTATCAGTCCTGTGTATTGAATTAGCTTTTTGCCACGCGATTGTTAATAAATTTTGTGAATTGGAATTTCACAATGGTGTTGATGTCCAAATCAAATCAGCCTCCTCATTGATTGTTTTTCTTTTTAATCTACACTTTTGCCTAGAGTGGCCATATTATAGATAACCCTGATAATTCATTACAGTGACTTAAACCACAGTGAAAACATGACCTGTGATATTGGGAGGCGCGGAAATGTGCAATTAGTAGACATTAATTTAATTGCATATGGTTAAGTTGGCCAGTAGACATGATTATTAGTGTTACTTAAGACAGATCAATTTTCAATAATCTCCCTCTCCAGGGAATTACTTTTTTTTTTTTAAGGATTTTATTTATTTATTTGAAAGAGAGAGGACACAAGTGGGTGAGGGGCAGAGGGAGTAGCAGACTCCCCACTGAGCAGGGAGCCTGACTTGGGGCTCAATCCCAGGACCCTGAGATCATGACCTGAGCCCAAGGCAGACGCTTAACCAACTGAGCCACCCAGGCGCCTCAACCAGGGACTTATTTTTGAATCTGTTGTTTTAACAAACACATGTGAATTGTTGTAGTCTCTGGGAAACAGCAAAATAGGTGTAAAATTGATGTTCTTAAAAGTTGTGATTTACTATGCATATTACACTAGTCATTGTATAAACATGACTTTTTTCCCCTCTGACAAAATTTAGGGGTTGAATTCGAGGTACACTTCAAAACCCTAGAAGTTTATCTTTGTATTTCAGATTCCCCTCATGTTCTAAGAAGCCTACCATCTGTTAAAACACCTTATCTCCTATTCTGTGAGTGTCTAGAGATTGTAATGATACATTTGGCATGCCTTCTACTTGAGTATCAAGGGACAATTCTTTATCATTGTCATCGTCACCAGTTCTTACCCTTGTGTAGCATCTGATAGTTTCAGAATGTTTTACCTTACTTTCTTATGAAATATGTACAGGGGCCAAGAGGTCAACATGGCAGGCATTTTTATCCTTATTCTATATAAGATGTAACAGATGTAGAAAAATTCTTGTTTACAAAGTTCAGATGGCAAGTTGTAGAGCTGAGATTTAAACACATGTATTTTAACCTCTTTTTTTACTGTCATTTCCACTGTGCCGCACCGCTCCCTGCCAGAATCTCCCCCTGCCCATGATTTCTAGAACTTTACATTTAAGTTTACATTAACAGCAAGGAATGCATTTTAATATCTAACCATTCTTATATTGAAAATTCATATGAAGGTATTTGATTCTAAATATACTATTCCTAAATGATCTAGAAGCCTGAAAGTATACAAAATAAAGATATTATTGTCCCAGGAAATCATTTATCTGAAAATGTGAACCCTAGCAAAATGTTCATAAATTTTAGTATAATGGGTGTGAATGAATTGATACAGGAAGATATCGGGGGTATATTCTGACTTTTTTCCATTTAATGTTTAAAGCAACCATGTCATTTTGGAGATTGTCACTTTGGTAATCCTGTTGGTCACAGAATACTAGAGAGCGGATTACAGGTCTATGCAGTGTGGTAATTCTTACAACTTTGCTTCTGGGTGTAGACAGAAAACAGCTCTGAATATACTCGTGCTGTGAATGTGCAGTTTACCTAGCTCTAACCTGTTCTAGTTTTACTCCCTCTCCTAATGTCCTTCCCTTCTGAAAGATGTCGAGAGAGGTCAAAGAGGTGGAGGAAGATTGGGAGTGATGGGGTGCAGAGCTGGCCAACCCCACAGTCAGGACCTCACACCCAGTGCCACCTCATCCTGAGGATAGTTGTGATAAAAGCAACATTGCACTTCAACGTTTGGTGTATTCAACGGTAGCAGGGTGAAAAAGTCTTCTGTGATAAAATAGTAACTCTGAGTTGTATTTATTCTGCCTGAAAAGGAGGAAACAAGCATCCTTTTCCTTCAGCTATGGTGGAAATATGGCTCTTCAGAAAAGATTGCCGTGCACTCTTAGCTAGCTTAAGTGGTAGGAGAATGTGTTCCAAGTTGTTCAGCAGAGCTGTTGGGAGAAATTTGGGGCGGGAGAAGGAACAATTTTTCTATGTCCTCTCTTGAGCAATCCTGTGAGCCTCATGTGGCAGGTCTACAGAATTTCTGAGCCAGTAACTCATGGGCAGGAGGACATGCAAGCAGTGCAAAGGGCCCAAAGTTTGCACTTGGTGGAAACTGAATGCATAGTGGATTCTGGGCTTCCATGTACAGCGCACCGTTCATATGTAGGAAGCTACTATAAGGGTTAGTACTTGAGGATTGCATTTAAAGCTCCGTATTCTCCATTTATCCTTGGGATATGGTCGTTAAGAGCAGGAAATGTGTAGTCAGGTAAAGTCCAACCATGCAACCAACTAGTTATGTGACATGGGAGAGGATTCTTGATTTTTCTAAGTGATAATTTCCTCATCTGTAAAATAAAGGTAACCTTGTGTGTTTAATAGTACTTTTGTAAGGTCAGAGGAATCTGTGTCTGAGCCTGGCACATAGGTGCCCCATGAAGTTTTGTTATACTGTTGTACTCATGGTTATTATTGTTGCAGTCAGCAAATACTCTCCTATGGGAGTTCAGGACACCTCATTCTGTCTTTTAGTTCTGCCTTTGGTTTCATGCTGGTTCTGGAAGTGAAGAACCAGAGGAACCCATATACACTGGGATTTGGTTGTGATGTGTGCATATTGGTGTGCTTGTGTTTTCTGGGTTTGTGAGCATCCAAGTGCCCTGAGCCACATCAGAGGCCTGTCTTCAGCAAACGTTTAGGAACTGGTTTAAGTGCAGCACTGGGAACACAGTCATGAAAAGACAAGCACAGTTGCTGCTCTCGGAGAGCTTGTGTTCTGGTGGAAGAAGGTGGTTTGGTCAACAAACATATATAAGAAGATGTCCGAAAGTGATGATTGCTGTGCATAGAATTAGGTACAGCCATATGAAAGTGAGCGAGCAGGTGGCCAGTTGATGCTGTATGTTCCGGAAAGATCTCTCTGAGGAAATAAACCTTTAAACTAAAAATCCAAAGATCCAAGGGGCAGCATTCCAGGAGGGAAGGGGATGGCTAAGGGAAAGGTCCTGACACTGGAATGGGGGGCGGGGAGGCGCATAATGAGCCAGGTCCTGGGGGGCTGGAGAGAGAGAGAGAGGCAGGGCTGGAGTCTTGTTCTTTAGCTAGTTTTTCTAGAGTGAGTCACAGTTTTGAGAGTTTCTATATTAGATTTCTGAATAGGACTCCAGAAAAATCATTGTGAACCAGATGGAAATGTTGGGCTGCTTTGCTTCTGGGAACTTTTCTTAATTATCAGATGGAGATATGTTTTGTGTCTCTTTGTAATGGGGATATGAGTATCATTAAAGTATATGAAAAATATCCTGCATACTGTGAACCAGAGACACATTGAAAATATTGCACAATGTCATGTTTTTGAGTAATAAAATCACCTTCATTTTTTTTGCTTAATTTTGCTTTTGTATATCATAATTTGCTTGGTATTTAGCCCTCTCTGTAGATGAGGAATGATGTTCTTAAGTTTTCCCGCCATCGTAAAGCATATTTTAGAGGGTGGTTTCTCCAGCAATTATGATGGATTTACGCTCTTTCCAAGCACCTATTGCTAATAAGGCATGTCCAGGTTAGGAATGACTGCTACGGGACCATTTCATAGCATTTTAAGTAATGAAGAACACATTTTTATAGCTCTCTTTATGATCCTTCAGAACTTGATACACATTTAATCTCCAAGGCCATTTTCTTAATGCCATACAATAAGGACGCGGAGGGTAGGGGTTAAAAACTTGGCTGAGCACCTACTAATTCCAGGTTCTTTTTAAAAGATCTCATTGGAACAACCCAGCAAAGCAGGTGGTTGCCTCCTTTTTACAGGTGAAGAAACTGCTGCACAGAGGCTAAGTGAGCCTTACGCAGTTCAGGGTAGCCGAGCCACGATTTGAAATCAGAGCTCAGGGTCCCTCCCAGTCTACACGGATAAAGAATAGATGCTCCAGCTTTCATCTGAACCATTTTTAAGCAATGGTAGGTGCTGGATGTTCTGGATTAGTTTGCACACGTTATCTGGGGTTTCCTGTGCTTCCCTAGAAAGAACAGGTGGTCTTTCTGCAGGGAGAACAGCCTAAGAGACTCACTGTGAGAACCACCTACATCATGATCACTGTTTTAATTTATTGAAGGCCCCAGAAGAAGATTACTGAAATTTGCATTTTTGAGTATTTAACAATTTAATAATCTTGAATTTTAAACAAAGCCAGGAAGCCTTGTTTGCTGTTTTATGCAGTACTGCGTCTAAACGATATTTGAGTTTTTATTTAGGTTGCGTGCGCGCGCGCGCACGTGCACACACACACACACACACACACACACACACAACCCACAGGGAGAGTGGAAGTATTTGTATTTGGGGCTTATAAGCCCTGCGGTGGCAGCTGAGAACAGGCACGCCCTCTATCTGTCCTTGTCCAGGTGACCCATTACCTTAGCTCTTCTGTCCTCACAAGGTGGAGCCTGCGGAAGGTAGTGATGACCCGGGGAGAGTGCTGGCTCCCGGGGTCCCTCAGGAAGTCTCCTGGGGAGAGAGATTTTTGGGGATCTGTGGCAGGCTTTCCCAGCAGGAGGCAAAGACCCGTCTCCTTGAGCACGAGGAGGGACAGGGAGGGTGTCCCTGTGTATTTGCAGGATGTTCACTTGAATGGAAAGGAGTGTACAGGATTCCCGCTCTGCCAGGCTGTTGGGTTGCCTATTTCAAAGTGCTTTGTCAGTTGTGAAAGTAGCAGAAATGCTAGCTTTCGTTTAGTAACTACGACTCAGAAAAGCTCCATTTTAGTTTCCTGATTGCCAAGTCAGAATGAGAAATAGATTTTCTAATTGTCACATGCTCAGTACCTTGAGGTATATGGTTAACTTTGAAAAGCTAAACGTGACTTTTTGAAATTTTAGTGTTTTATGTTCATTTTGCATATTTCTGTATCTTCAGTTTTGAAAAGAACTTCAGTCAAAGGCATCTTTGTGTTTTTTAAATTCCTCCTACTTATTATTATTTTTTTAATGTTTAGAGGCTCTCCCTTTAACTTTAGAGTCTAAAAACCTCCTACTCTCTAGGAGGGCTAAAAATTCCCTATGTAATATTGATTATACAAAGTTGGCTCTTACAATACACAAATCTGCTCTGCGTTTGAAAGAAGAATACAGATGTAACTATTAATCCACTGTATTGCTGTCTAACCAGAAGCATTTGCTAGTAGTTCTTGAGGTCTCCTCATTCTGGATACTTTTTATGATTGTGTTAAATTTGTCTTTTGGAAGAATTTTGGAAAACATTAAACTAATTGTTAGAATTGTGAAATAGTGGCTGGAGATTTTAATTTGGCCCGCATGCAGACGTTCATTTGATCATGCAGCCAACCCATTTTAGTTGCTCACTTGCTAGAAGTAGAGAAACTCCAGGAATGACAGAAGGAGACCTGCCCTCAAGTTACTTTATACTTCAGTGGGGGAGAACATCTTGCAGGGGAAATACAAACTGATAAAATGTTACATTAGGAATAAATACGGGATTACATGGAAGAGGGTATAAATCTTAAATCAGAGAAGGCATCTAAGTAAGGTAAAACCTGAAGGACAAGTAGCCAGGCAACAGAATGAGAAGAGGGAAGAGCTGAGACCAGAGACATGCCAGGAACATGGGATAATCCAGGAATTCCAAGTCAGACAGTGTCCTCTGGGGAAGGAAGTGAGGTGTGGAACACTGGTTTTAAGTGTAAAGGCTGTAAGATAAGCTAGGGCAAGGTCAACAAGGGGCTTTTAAATTCTTGTGAAGGGTTTAGCCTTGATCCTGAGAGCAATGGGAAACCATTGAAGAGAAATGTTATTTTAATCTGGGATGTGACCTGAGCATACTTGAATTTCAGAGAGATCCTCTTGACTGCAATGTGTAGAATGGATTGGAGGGGACGGTCTTGTGTGGGACTTCTGTGTATGGCCATCATGTCCATGCAGGTTTCACGGTGTTGCATTTCAGTGAGCATCACATTAATGGTCCCATCTTCCATTTCATAGTTCCCAACCCAAGCAACATTACAGGACAGCTCTGCGAGAGGAGAAATTGTAGAAAGTCGGGACTGAGACTATTGCGGTCTGGTTTTGGCAGCAGCCTTGGAGTTGGAGAAAAACAAAGTCCAGATTGTCGCCACAGGCCTTAGAATGGATTGGCTGTAAAGGTGAAGGAGGGGGAGGAGTTGGGAAGATACCTAGCCTTCAGACTTGGCTGATCTGAGAGGATGAGGAGACACAAGAAAAGGTGCAAGTCCATTTCCCCCCTTTCCACAAAGGAATCCGGCATCCTAAAGTGAAAATCGCAGCCACATTAAGTAGCCTTATGGCTTCTCCTTTGACTCTGCCTTTTATCAGTCCACATCTAACAAAAGGCTATTGATTAACATTAGGGTGCATCCCATGATGTTTTCCATTGAAATGTCTGAAATTTGGGAAACTAAGCATATGCCAAAAAAGAGCTTGAACTCTAAATTGCCTTGTAAGTTATATGTTTGCTAAGTGTTTAGCAAGAGTAACCATTTTATTGCTCCTAAAATGTTAAGTGAAGCCATTTTGTTTCTCCTGTGAACAAATATTAGACACAGAGATCTGTGATAAAATACCATCATTTTGCTTGGTTTTATGAAGTGTAATTTCTTGACATAAAGACTTACAGGAACACCGAGACCAAGTAAGGAGATTAAATATTTCATTCTGCAGACTTCGAAATTTTAAAATATAAGTTGTAATTTAAAAGATAAAACTGGTCTCTTTTATAAGCCCACAGAAAAATGATAGTTATCTTAAAAATTTTTAAATATATTCAGTTGTGGAGTTGAATTTGGCTTTGTGCACTGAGCAGCCTTGTATTGATATTAGAATAATTCTGTATGGTTGAGTTAGGAGCAGTCTTTGAGAAAGCACATACTTTTGTACTATATTGTTTTACTGATTTTGTTAATCTTCAGCAGTGGATACGAGAAAGAATCTAGGAGTGAAATATCTAGAGTAGGGTAAAATCTATTTTATCTATGTTTTCTGTATGTTTAAAGAATTCACTGGCATTTCTGACATAAAAGATCCATTTTCACCAAAAATGGCAATTGGGAAAGACTTGACTCTCAAGGAGGTCCCTTTACCAGTTTCTGAGAAGAATCAGTAATTAGTTAACTTAAGCTTTAACTGAAGATGAAATCCCAACATATCCTACATTTTATGAGCAGATGAATTTAACATAATGTACTTAACTAATAACATAACTTCAAATCTTTTAAAAATGCCTTTTTAAAACGTGGTCTGCCTTTCAACTTTTTTTTTTTTTTTCCAAATTCTCTCTTCTCTGCTACCTCGTAATCTCCGAATTGAGCTCTGGGCTTGTTTTACATTACTAGCTTTAACTTTGCCTTTTATGCCTTGGAAATATGTGCAAAAGCTACACTGTTACTTTAAGAGGCTTGCTTATTCAAGTTTCCCCCTCTAGTCTTCTGACCCTGTCTTCCCTCCCTCTTCCTTTTGTTGTCACTGCCCCTTCTGCCCGTCCCCCCTCCTTCCCCATTAAAAGATCCAAACAAAACAGAATCCTTTGCCTTTGGTATTCCATGGAAAGTTCAGTGAAATCTTGTCTTGCTATTGTAGAAATTCATAGCACATATTAGTTCAAAAAAGATTCTTACCTCAGAGACCTGATGTAAAGACCATTTGGAACCATGTCTGGGCTCTACCACTGATACCCAGTTTTACACTATCAGTCCATTAATAATGCTGTTCTGTCAGAACCTCAGTGTATTGCACATCATTTTATTAAAATAAATGCTGGTGGAGACAGTAACTCGATGTAATGTGGCTGATGTGGAATAGTGTCTAATATTCTCTCCTGCAGCCCCACCCTCAGCATTAGAATTGCCATTCTGAAAAGAAAATATATATATTTAAAGAATTGTAGCATAAGGTCAAATTATATTATTTTATTACAACACTACAGTAGTACAGAGAGATTATGTAATTGAAAAGGAGTGCCGATTTCTGTTCTGATGAAGCAGTCATCCTTTGGATATGCTTAGGAGAATAACTAAGCTAGTTACTAATAAATATGGTTCTAAAAATTTCAGTTATTAATCACTAGGAAATGTCTTCAACTTTTTTAACGTTGGAAGGATATCAACAAGACATGTGTAATGAGAATGAAAAATATTTTACTTTGTTCACAATACTGAGAGCAGCATGTGATATTTTTAAGAGACGAAGGAGAAGCCTGCGCTATTATTATTATTATCTCTCCCATGAAGAGGCTTCTAGAAGCACAGAGCTGCCATTTCTAGACTGAATGTTTTCATTTCAGAATGGAAAAAAATTTGATTCACAAGGAAGTCCACTTACCAGAAGTTTTTTTTGGGGGGGGGGGTCTTTTTTCGTGTTTAAATCCTAAATTATTATTGCATAAAAGGAAATGTTATCACTTACCCAAAGGAAGACGCTGTGTACTTCGGGGCCATGTGTATGCACGACTCACATGGTCGCACAGTTTGTCAAGCACCAGAGAAATGGTCCTCTCCTTTAATTCTGTGAGAATCTGTCCCAAGGAAATAATCCAGAATGTTGGGGACAGGGAGAACGCTGAGCATAAAGACAAGTTTCTTGCTCTCCTGTTTAGATTAGTGAAAGATTGGAACCAACCTAAAGACTCGTAGAAGGGGCTTAGTTTAATAAATTTTCACACACTCCCTCAGATGGAAATCTTATATGAGTAAAGATAATGGTTATTAAAACTTCTAGGAAGTTGGAAAATGTGCATTTAATTAAAGTTTAAGGCTATAGTAATTTTTCCCAGTTTTCTAAATTTTCTGTATTTGCACTTATATTACTTTCATAATGAAGAAAAAAGAATTTCAAGCTATGTTGTTTCTGCTCTTAATTTTTTTTTTTTTTTTTTAATAAATATGGGAGATTGCTGCCAGAGTACAGCCAACAATTTTAGGGACCGTAAAACCTTCATTTCCTTTAAACACATTAATGGTTTCAGTATATTCTGAAAGTGTGTTTAATTTAAAATGAACCATTTAGTTTCTGTTTAGATTGGTTTTAGACTTAAAAATATATAGTTAATTCTAGAGAGGAGCCCTAGAATTTGGAGTATAAAATAAGAAAGAGAATTTTAAGAAATGAGTAATATGTTATTTTAAAAAGAGAATTAATTACAAAGAAAAATTTCTGGAACATGCAGGTTAATATAGTAGAAGTTCTGAGGGAACTTTTGCAACAATAGTTAAAGGAGGACCTAAGTTGAGAACTTTCTAAAAGTTTAAATTAAACAAAGAACTCATCGAACCATTTCCATCTGGGAAAGAAGCGTTACTAACAAGAGGTGCATTCGTTTCATTTCTTTTCCTCTCTCCTTTCCCCCTTCCCCCTCATTTTCCTCCCTTTCCTTCCCTTTCTTTCCTTTGTTTATTGTGGTAAAATACACATGACAGAACATTTACCATTTTAACCATTTTAACCGCCTGTGGTGTTATGGGCCTTCCCCTTGTCCTGAAGCTGCGACCACCATCCATCTCCAGAACTCTTCATCTTCCTAAGCTGAAACTCTGGTCCCATTCAAGCCTATCCCTCCAGACCCCCATCCCCTTGGCCACCACCCTTTGCCTTGTAGCTCCGGGTACCTCATACCCGTACCATCTTTCCTTTCTTTCTCCCCTAGATGGGTTACCCAAACTCATTCACAGTTACTGCCCATCTGCAGTGTTCAGAGGCTCCAGTATGGCTTACCAATACGAAAAGCAAGGAACCTGTTTAATTTGCAGTCTAATCGGTATAAACAAGTCCAGCCCTACACAGTAACTAGAGTAAGGGATGGTAAGTGTCATTTCAGAGGGCAAAAAAGAAGTGTGGTACTTGAGGTACAAGAATGATTATGGACTAGAGTAGGCGGCAGGGAGAAAGTAAGATTGCACCACCCTGATGAGATTTGTAGGCATTAGGGAGATGCTACAGCCCCGGTGTCTCTGGTAGGAGTCACATTTTAGTAAGTTTTCGTGGTGGTTGTTTGCTCGCTGTCGTTTTATTTTGTTTTACGGTTTGTTTGTTTGTTGGTCGCAGTGATAGGCTGGGCTTAGTCCCTCCCTTTCCTGATCTGGTAATAAATGCCTTCCTGGCCCTGGGCTATGGTGCAGGTGAGCAGTTGGGGAATATAGTGAATGCCCATGAATCTAGGAGAATAATCTGGTCTGTTGTCCATTTAGGAGGTTAAAAAGCCCGTGGGCCAACCTGGATTTGTACCCTGATCTGTTCAACTGAACTGAGATAAAATTTCCTGATATGGGCACCCCGTGTCTAGGCCAGTGATTCTTATGACTGCAATTTCTATTACCAGCTGTAAGAATTTTCAGCAGCTGGGTGGGAGACAGAGAGGCCTTTCCTAGGAAGCATTGCTCACTTAGCAGTGTTGATGCCCATTGCTCTGTGTCCTGTAAGTCTCTCTGAGACACCAGCTTGTGTCCTTCCCTGTCATTCTTCCAGAAGCGTCCTGAGGTCTCCTGGTTTGGAAATACGGTGGGTACTGGGAGCTGACGGGTTCCAGTTTGACTCTGGCACCGCTGTTCCTCCTAAATCCTCTTAACACTGCCTCCCATATTAAGATGTTTGGGCTTCCTTTGTTGTGTTGAAGAATAGTTTAGTTATAGTCTGTCTCAAAGAAGGTCAGTAAATCAGTGGATAGTATCACAGCGAAATAAGGTTTATTTAGCTTTTCGCCTGATTGGTGAATACCAGGCACTCTTCTTTGCTTTGCCTTGGAGTCATTCTTTGTGCTGTGGGTTTGTGAGAGGAAAGACCTGCCTGTCATTGAACCCAAGAGGCCATTATGCACAGAGGCGGCCGTGCTTACAGGTGTTGGTTGTTGATGGGAAACCACACATGATTTTGTTGGAAAAGCTAGTGGTTCTGTTACGACTAAATCGAGGGTACATCAAGGGGGGTAAGATGCAGGTCATGTAGGTAGTGGGGTGCCTGTGAGTATTAGAGCAGAGAAGAAACGTGCACTGCTACCCAAGGCCTGTTAGACATTAGGACTTCTTGTAATAGAATTAGAATGGGATGATGAGGGGCAAGGAGGCCAGTTAGAAAACATGGAACAGCTGAAAAATTGGTCCTCAACTAGGTCATTTCATGGAACATGGAAAATGGGTTTCTCTTGGTGAAAGGACTAGTAAGAGACACTTGTTTCTAGAGTATTCCACATATATAGTTGTATGTAGCATTCAGCAAGTGTTTATTGTATGTCACTGCCTTAGATGGAGAAGCTTTATCTGATCAGCACCAAAAAATCTCATAAACTTCATTGTTGTTTATGATGAGGTAAAATGCACATCACTTCAGACATTTAATTCGTGTTTATTTGCTAATGATACTAATATTAGTGAACATACTTTTCTAAGTGCCTCACATGTATTAATTTGTGTAGTCCTTCACAACAGCCCAATGGTGCAGTTGCTTCTTTTTATTATACCAATTTGCGGAGAGGTTAAATAACCCTTAGCTCAGTCCTGTGGTGTCAGGATTTGAACACGGGCCATCGGCCTACATAGCCTATGTTTCAGTCCACCTCTTGAGCAAAGAATATGATGTAATGTGGCCAGCCTGTTCACTATAGTTCTCCAAAAGATTGTGAGAGGCTATGCTCTGCTAATTTATGGGGCAATCTTAGGAATTCCTCTCCCTTCTCATATAAAGTATGTTCCAGAATCCTGGAATAAGAATTTCTAAAATGAATCATAGTGAACTGTTTGAACCTAAAATTATAACACACACACTGCTAATGCACTGGTTTTACCCAGAGATTTTCAGCCTCTCTCCTTCTCCCCTTCTCCTTCTCTCTCCCCCACCCTCCATCTTTAGGTACCTTTGAATATGGCAGAGCTATTCTTAGTATTGATCAGTATAGATTCTAGACTGCTGTCTAATTTTGTAAGCGTTCATGTATTTTGGCCTCATTGCCTGCAAAAATAACTGTCTTCTAATGCAGCAAGGCTTCCTATCAGTTTAGGCAAAGCATCTTGCGTAAATTTATCTAAATGGAAGTTGTGCATGCGTAGAAGTGTAAAATCTTTCCCCCGAGTGGTTAACCCTACACTGTAAGGAAGTAGGCATGACCTCTTTTGTTTTTCACAACGAAATTGCTACTTCATTCTTCTCAATTCTATAGGAAATTTGTAGATTATGGTAAGTGAAACTACCCACCTAGAGAATTTAATGGTTTAACTTTTTAACAAAGAAAAAGAAGAAAGAACCTGCGTGTTTAATTGCACCTGTTTAGCAACAGCCTGAAGAAGATCCAAAGACCAGAATACCTTTCAGAGTTGGTACTCCCCCCGGATGTGTGTTCTTGGTTTTTAAAACTTGCTTTGTGGGGATAGGTGTGGAATGGACAAAAGTAAATAGGGAAACCATTCTCAATTTAATTTTTTTTTTTTAACTTTCTCATTTCCTTTTGTTTTTAGTGCAGGTACAATAAACTTCTGGTGCCTTAGCAAGGATTTTTGTATTCTTATCATTGAGCATATGGAGTATTGATATTTAAGGAAATAGAAAAAAATGAACATAATTATAAGATAATTATATTGATATTTAAGCATTTTGTAATTCCTTTGAGCTCTAATTGTGGCAAAAGTATTACAGTTCTTTTTTAAAAAAGATTTTATTTATTCATTTGAGAGAAAGAGAGAGAGGAAACACATGAGCGAGGGGGAAGAGGCAGAGGGAGAGAGAGAAGCAGACTCCCAACCCAGCAGGGAGCCTAACGTGGGGCTGGATCCTGGGACACCGACATCACGACCTGAGCTGAAGGCAGATGCCCAACCATCTGAGCCACTCAGGCACCCCAAAAGTATTATAGTTCTATCATAAGCTCCCTTCCACGTGAATTCTGTGCCTTTAGTCAGTATTGAGAGCCAAGAACAAATTATGTAGTGGTTGTGATTTGATTAGTTAAGATGAACTAACTAGAAAAATTGCAAAGAATGCGTAATAGTTGTGACGTGCTACATTAGTTTATGCTGTGGGGACTTTTAGGGTGAAGTATAAAATGAAAATGTAATGTAAATATGCTTTGGAGTCGTCAAGGAAAGAATTCTCTGTCATCACAAAGTTGTTTTTTTATGAACTATGGTCCATGAGAACCCATATCACAATAGACACAGTAGTCCATAGTTTAATTGTAGATGTGTTTTGTTTATTTTTGTGAGATGTTATTGTGGATGTTGTCAGAGGATTTGTCTTCTATTATAAATGAATTTAAATGCATAAATACCTTAACAGTTATTACCGTGGTCTTTCTGTACTACCCTGTCTTGGTTGATACCTGTGTTGCATATTTCAAAAGTTAGAGTTATTTATCAGAATTATGAAAATAAGGAATCCACAGATCTAGGAAGCATGGTGTATTCCAAGTTTAAATCAGAAATGTATGTCTAGATGTTATCCTAACTGTAGACTGTAAAAGATGAAGTCTTGAAAGCAGCCAGAGAAAAAGAACAGACGCCTATTAAGAAATAGCGAGAATCTTAGCAAATTTCTGTAGAACTGTAGAATCCAGAAGAGGTAGGAAAAATATCTACACGGTTCAAGAATTACGACAAAACGGAAACAGCTGAGTTTAATCCCTGAAAGACCTCTGCGTTTCCTCTGAAGGAACTTCTGCAGGATGTAATTCAAGAGAAAGAAAAAGTATCCCAGAAGGAGCGCCGGAGAGGTGAGACAGAATAGTGAGCAGGCAGAAGGCACAAATATAGTAAAGCCAAACAAACATGATGTAAAAACTCTGTCTAATCTGTGGATTAAAAAGCAAAAGAACTGCAACGTTGTTCAACAGGAGAATGTAAGCCCAAAAGAGGCAGAGGGCAACTAAGGTCCTTTTACTGTCTAGAAAGGGAGATTTTGTTGAGTTACATATGTGTGGTAAAATGTTAAGGAAAACCACTGAAAGAATAAAAGGGTGAAAAACAGCAAAGCAGTGAAGAAGGCGGGGGGGGGGGGCGGTGGGTGGGTACTAGTCTGAAAGTAACCTTAAAAAGAAAAATAAACTGTTCTCAACGAGAGCATCTCAGGGCTTTTTAAAACATCATTAGACCTGTTCTGATTATGGAAATCTATAAACAGTGCAATCAGGTTTTTAACCTTAAGTAGCTTAAATTCTCTCAATTTGTTTACAGTATTGATCAACTTAGGAAACCTTTATATCAGAGCCCATTCCAAATTAATGGTGACAGAAGTTACTGAGGCCTTACTGCTCTGTGGGAGGTTTATGACTCCTAAAAGGATTACTGACATTCACAGGATTTCTGGGTGCTTATGTTATGAAATGGGTATTTTAGAGGAAAATAGGAATGCAAGTAGCTTATATATTATGGTAGTGTTCAGTAATAATTGTCACTGCAGATGCTGCTTATGTGTTTTTGTTAGTTTAATCTCCCTGTTCTCTACTTTGAAAATTTCATAATCACTCTCATTTATTTTTTTTATTTAAATGCAATTAATTAACATATAGTGTATTATTAGTTTCAGAGGTAGATCATTCTCATTTATTGAGCACTAGTCTGGTCTGGGCATTTTGCTAGTTGTTTTACTTACCTATTATTTGTAGCCCTCACAACAGCTCTGCAAGCAAAGGTGTTATTTTGCCCATTTCATGCATTAGAAGCTCCATGTTGCCAGAGGTTTGCCTGCCCCCGGCTTCTCACCCAGCCAGTGGCAGAGGGAGGCAGAAGCCAAAGCTGCTCTGCTTCACTTCTGCAGGTTTCCCCTCGGCTCTTCAGTGGTCTTTAAAAAGTGAGTGCCAGTCAGACCTGCTTTTTTGTTCATCTGAGAGGCAGTTCCTTTGCTAAACGGTGCAATAGGGGAAGACGGTAGGGAGAGCTGGTTCGAGTCCGCTCATGTGTGCTTCTAGAATCTGTGCCGGATTCCGAGAGCTTGTATTTTATGGCAGAACAGCCGAAGAGTCTGAGAGTTTGCTCCAGGGACTTAAAGGCCCTGGCTGGCAGCACTGATCGCAGTTCCATTCCCCTGCGATAGAGAAATGTGATCCAGGATATCTTTCAGTCACCGTCACTTGTGTTCAGACCTGAAGCATTTGTGAGCTGCACTAGCACTTCCATACATAGAAGGAACAGGACCTGGAATCTGTACGTCAGTGCCCACGTGGGATACCACTGCCGGTTCCCGTCTAAAGCACAAAAACATCGGGTGTGTGTTTGAAGGAGGATACTGCTTCTCAAAGAGGTGGAATTCCGGGTTTGGGGGGCGGCAGTGGTATCTGGAAACTCCTGTGAGGACCTGCAGTGTGAGATCGCCACAGCCCCAGAAGACTCTTGGTTGACCTTGGAGCCAGTCCCCCACTCAGAATGAATGACTTTCTGTGCCCAAATGTTTCTCCTCACTGCTTTGCATACAAGTGCAAAGGTTTAATTTTGTAAAAGCAACCAGTAATCATAGCTCTGGTGATTCCACATTGGCATGAAAAAATAAATATAAACTATCTCATTAATATATTGTTTATATTGATTACATGTTGAAAAACTAGTATGTATATATTGAGTTAAGCAAAATATATTATTAAAATCAATTTTTTAAAAAATTCTTCTTAATATGAACTCGTAGAAAATTTAAAATTCTCCATGTGGAACATGTTTGTGGCTTATATTTCTGTTGAATAGTGCAGATCTAGAACATTTTCCAGCCAAATTTTACTTCTGGCAGTGATTTTCAACCTTAGTTGAGAAATTAGCTCCCAGGACGTGGGAGCTTTAAAACTCCTCATACCCAGGTCACCCTCCAGATCAGTTACAGCAGAATCTCTGGAAATGAGATCCAGACATCTGTAAAGTATATCATGTGACTTTTTAAGGCTTCTATAAATCCATGATCCACCCTCCCCAATTTTAGCTCTTTTAGTTGAATTCATTACTTGAACAACCCTTGCTGTTCTTCTCATATTTAACCATTTTTCTTGTGTTACAATTTAATCTCATTTCTTCTTGGAGGTTCATTCTATAGAGTAAAATTAATATTTTTGGAGGAGATAAAGTGTTTATTTCTAAGAAATAAAAGCCGAGAGAGATGCAGGGTTTCAGATTATTCTGCATAAAGTAGGTTACAAGGAAAAGGGTCCAGCTCAGTTGGAAAGAGGCTAGTTAATTTAGTTTAGAGCTGGCCTCCAAGAATTGTGTCCAGAAGTAAGAATTTCAAGAAGTAAAAGCTTTCAAGAGTGTGGAGGATTCTGGGTCGGGGGGAGGTGTCTACCAGCACCATCTAGGCAGGGTTTTTCCTTGTCATCACCTGGTGGGAATATCTTGATTCCCAGAGGGAGTTGGAACAGGCAGTTGTGGGAATACTGGGATGGCAGAGTGAGGCAGAGGACAAGGGCTTCATTCTCAGCAGACAAGTGGAGCAGAAACCAGGAACAAAGTCACTTAGATTGGGAATACATGCTAGGGATGTGGGCTCCATTTTGGTCGATTGGAAGATAGACTGGAGGCTAGCTAAGGGCACCCTGTAGGAACAGGCTGCTGATACACGCCTGGCCTAGGTGGTCATTGGTTGGCTCTAACCTAAAGATTCTTCCGGTTGTAGCTAGTTCTCGCCAAAGGTGGAGACAAGACGTTGTTGGGATGGGTATAGTATAGTACAGAGAGCACTGACCTAAGGTCAGGTGACTTGAGGTTTAGTCTCATTTTCTCAAATAACTATGTTTGTGGCCTTAGACAACTCATTTAACCTATTGAGCTTCCATTTTTCCTCATCGATGTAGTAAGAAGTACTCTCTTAATATCTAGTCCTATTCCTTTCAGGTCTGTGAATATCGCTGTAAAATACTAATGAAAGCAAAAAGTGTGCCCAAGTAATATGTGCAGTAGAAAACCTGAAAAAAAGATTGTGTTTTTAAAATAGGGTGTAGAGTTTTTGAGCTAGTCTTCTTACTGTTCTAACATTGCCTGAGGCAACCTGTAGTCTTGGAGAGGTAGTCCATGCCTCCAAGGTTGGATCTCAGTTGAAGGTACTAGTCTTCTGAGATGATTCTCAGGTACTAGCAACTATGTGCCCTAATATTTAGAGCCAGTACTTTCTGGAGCATACTGACTCAGCATTTCTCATTTTATACAGAGTGATGGCAAGAAAAGAATTCACTATCAGAACTGTTGCACCCTGAACTGAGGTCTCAGTTGAGCCTAATGATAAAAATAAATACTAGGAGTGCTATTACTGCTTTACATCGACTTTATTTGGTTGGTCAAAAGGCATTTATTTACCAGATTAGGTAACTATTCCTGAAGCTAGGATTTGTCATGAGCCAAGAATTTCAGTGTGTTTTTGCTCAAAGCAAGCCTGGTGTCCAACGCTCATATGAAATACAATACGGAAGTTTGGTCGAGAGTGTATTGAAAGTTGAGGGGTGCTTGCACACAATCTCATGAACTTATTTTTGTCTGTACTGACTAGAAACTGATGGCACCATAGCCAAATTAGACGTCAGCACAAAGGGAATTCAGTGGCATACCTGCCCAGAACAGAAGTGACAAGCGAAAATCAATTAAAGAGCCAGCCGCCTGGGTATATTCGGTAACACAGGCCAGCACTATAGGAATCTTATACTCCTTGCCTTCCTTGAGATCAATGCTTTGACTTTGTGCATTGCTAATGCACACACAAAAACCTTTGTTCATCATGATATTTTTGATGAGGGTATTGAATATTTGTTGGATTTTTCTGTTTGTTTTTGATGGCTCAGCGTATAACCTATTTTCTTTTGGGGGCAGGCTGTGTCCCCCACCCCACAAAGGTGAGACTTGGGGGAAAAACAACATTGTATTTCCCACTTCTGAATCCAGAGACAGATGGGTTGATGAATAGGCACATGCCTGAGATGCTAGCAGATATCTGATGGAGGCTTCTGGGAAAGTACCTTCATTACTCTCCAGCAGAGATACTCTTTTTCTCTTGGAAATTAGAAAGGAAGCATATAAAATCTCCACACCTACTGCAGCCATTTTGTGACTACAAGGAAGGCAAATTTAGGCTTAAGCAGACACCACACTACAGGGCAAGAGAAATTTGGAGAAAGCAGGTCTTGAGTGACTTTGCTGAGCCACTGGACCACGACCAACCAGAAGCCTACCCCTCCCTTTTTTAAGTAGGCTCCATGTCCAGCATGGGGCTTGAACTCACAACCTCATGATCAAGAGCTGTATGCTCTACTGAGCCAGCCACCCCCAGAAGCCTACCCTTTTCCAGGAATTTCCGTTTATGTTATTCAATAAATTTCCTATAGCATTTGAGCTAATATGAGTCAGGTTTTCTATAGCTTGCAACCTAAAGATTCCTAAAGCATATACTTCTCAGTCTTATGTTTTTCTTTTTCAGTTCACCATAACATTTTGTTGGTTCAATTTTTATGTTGTTTGTTCTAATCTACCTGGTAATATTAAATATGTCTTATTTCCTATTGGGCCAGAAGTTCAGAGCTTGCAAAGCTGTATATCAAACATGTCTTTAACATTCATTTCATCTTGTGTAGAACCCTGTGTATTCATTATTCCTTTATACATTAGATGTTAACTTCAAGATGCTTAAGACACTGTGTTAATAAGCACAGAGAACATGAACATAGAGGGCAGAGAGTTATCTGTTGGTAGCAAGCCACCCCAAAACTTAGTGGCTTAACAGAATGGTATGTTGGTAAGATTCATCAGGGGTAATATAACCCTTCTCTACATGGTATCAGCTGGGCTGCAGGAATCATTTCCAAGATGATGCACTTATCTGACTGGCAGGCTGCTGCTAGCTGTCCCCTGAGTATAGTCAGAGCTGTCAGCTGGGGGCTTTGATTTCTCTCCATGAGGTTCTTCCACGGTGATTCCTTAATATTGGTATTAGCTTATACTTGGGCTTCCTTGAATTAATGAAGGCTTGGATCCAAAAGAAATTGTTATAAAAGATAGAAAGTGGAAGATGCTAGTTTCTTTTTTCTTTTTCTTTTTTTTTTTTTTAAGTAGGCTCCACACCCAGGGTGGAGCCCAGTCCAGGGCTTGAACTCACCACCCTGAGATCAAGACCTGAGCTGAGATCAAGAGTTGGGTGCTTAACCAACTGAGCACTCAGGTGCCTCAGAAGCTGCTAGTTTCTTAAGGCCTCGACCTGGAACCCGAAACAATGTTACCTCTACTAACATTTATAAAAGGCATTTATTTACCAGATTGGGGACTATTCCTGAAGCTAGGATCTGTCATGAGCCAAGAATTTCAGTATGTTTTTGCTCAAAGCAAGCCTGGTGTCCAACGCTCATATGAAATACAATACAGAAGTTTGGTTGAGAGTGTATTGAAAGTTGAGGGGTGCTTGCACACAATCTCATGACTAAAATATTGGTCAAAATCGTTACAGCGCCTGCCCAAATTAAAAGGGAGGGGAAAGAAATCCCACCTGTCAGTGGAAATGTCGAAGCATTTGTGGCCATATTTGATGTAAAACAAAGATATATAGAATATAGTCTTTTATCATAAGGAAATCAGGCTTAAGGGGTAAACAGACATGAAGTAGTAAGGGGTCCCCTATAGATGGATCGTGTTATGGAATGAATTGCTTTCCCCAAAATTCACATGTTCAGGCTCTAACTCTTGATGTGACTACATTCGAAGATAGACCCTTTAGGGAAGGAACTGAAATTAAATGAGGCCATAAAGGTAGGGTTCTAATCTGATAGGGCTTGTATCCTTTTAAGAAGAGGAAGGAAAACCAGAGATTTTTCTTTCTTAGCATGAGCACAGGGAAGAGGATGTGTGAGGATAGAGAGAGAAGGCAGCCGTCTACAAAAGCTAGGAAGAGAGAATTTAAAGATCTAGAAGCTGGGCCAATCCTAAACTGTTGCTTAAGTAAACCATACAGAAGTCGGGAGTCTTGCATATATTGGAAGCATTGTGTGTCAATTATTGGAAGTGCTGGGAATGACATTCTGGGCAAATTATTTCTGTTGACTCCTCTCACTTGTCTCTTCTTTTCCAGTCGTGGTTCTCCACAACCAACTCTGTGAGCTAATTTAATATTCTCTCATGAAATTTCCTCCCAGGGTAAGTTAGCTAAACTCAATTTCAAGTCTTTCAAAGCACTCTGATGCTATAGTTAGTAAATTAGCTACCATGTGAGTTGTAAACTAAGGAGAGGTATGCTATGAGTCACCAGTAACTTGGGTCCTGTGAGATTAAAGGACATAAGAGATGGTCTTTCTATACTTACATGGGTTAAAACTTACTTGTAACTGCATTGCTATGGAAATAAGCACTTTTTATTTTCATCTTACCAGTAAATCTACTAGGCTGTATATATGTAAAAACTTCACATGAAAATTTCTGGATTTCTGACCATTATCTTGTGTAATCTAAAGTGGGATGATTTTATCAGTTCCACTGATTTAAACCGCTTTTTGATAGAAGGAAGATCATCTGAATTCTAAATTTGAAGAAAAGATTAGTTTTTAGTTAACTATAAACTTTTAGATAGCATCAAGTAGAAGAGTTAATTTTCCTTTGTAAACTGAAGCCAAATGCACATTTTATTTATTCAGCAGAGTTTATCAGTTACCTTCTGTAGACTAAATACTGTGCTGTCCCTGTATTACACCAGGATAAAAAGAGGAATAGCCAAACATGTCCTTCTCTATCGTCTAGGAACGTTCAGTTTAACGTAGAAAACAAAGAATCAGATCAGTATAAGTCAGTATTTTGAGGAGGAGTTGGCTAACCTGACTGAGATATCAGATTGGGAAAGAGGAGGTAACATTTGGTACCGTATGCATCTTTTATATCCAGCATATTTCGCACAGTGCTTGGCACACAGTAGGTACTTAGAATATGTTTGTGGAGTTAAGTTTCAACTATACTATAAGAATAAAGAGTTGACAAGAGCCTAAATTAAAGCAGAAATGATGAAGATACAGAGAAAGAAGGCGGTATGATTTCTGATTGGAACAATATCAGGAGGCGTGGATAAATTCCAAAGTTTCAAACTCAGGCAGATTGATAGTTTGTCATCAACCGAACAAAGAGAACACAGAAGTTGGTTTGAGATCATTGGAATAATAAGAGAAATTTATTTTAGGTTTTGACTTGTTAAATTCAAGGTTTTTGAGGGAACATCTTTATGAGATTGTTCAGTATGCATTCAGAGAAACCTAGTCAGTCCTGGAGCTCCTGTAGAGGAGATGAAGATAAAATTTAGGATTCATTTAAATATTTGACACCTGAAGCCGTAGGAGTGGGTGGGATTGCTCAAGTAAAGTGATAAGAATGTCCATGATGGGTCTATGAAGAGGTAATGTTTTTAAAATTGATATTTCTGGAGCTGATTAGATTTATTTGGAAGGTGACCCACTCAGCAGAACCAAACACCTCAACAGCCGGTCTCTCTGGAAGTAGGTGGGTGTCTTGATTTGCAGTGTAGCAGGTGCTGACTCTCTAACACTGTCCTTCTGTCTTCCTTTTGCTGCTTTCATCCCTGGCATGAGAGTAAACTTGTAGGGCGGACCCTACTCTCCTTGTGCCAGTCACAGCATTACTCTGCCCGACCGTTATATAAGCTCCCCCCTCCTCCGAAAGAAAGGCAAGGGTCCAGTGGGGTTGCTGCTTCTTCATTGCCTTTAAGATAGCAAAAATTACCTCAGAATGATCAGAGCCTCTTGCTATAGCTCTAAGAGACTGTCACTGGAGACTTCTCACAACTAGTCACAATTCCCAGTGTGGTCCAGGGAAGGGTCTATAGAAATCGTTCTTTCACTTCTGTCTCTCAGAAGACATCTAATTTGTGTGCTTGTGCAAGTTGGCTGCAATTTTTTTTGCATTATTAGAACCATTACAGGGTTAATCTTTATAGATCTTCTTTTAATGCTTTGTACTTTACTTTTATATCTGTAATCACTGATACCCTTTATGCAGTGATATCTTTAGTTAAAAAGTCTTCCTCAGTATAAATTTAAATTACATCACCCAATCTCCAGTCTTCCCCCCCTCCCCCACCAGGATATCTTGACTTATCTGTGATACGGCTGTTGAGCATCTGAACTGTGGCTAGTCCAAATTAAGATATACTGCAACTATAAAATACACATGGGATTTTGAAGACATAGCATTAAGAAAAGTAAAATATATCATTAATTTTTTTATTGAGTATATATTGAAATGATAATATTTTGGGTATACTGGGTCTGAGAAAATATTAATTTCACCGTTTTTCTTTTGCTTTTCTTAATGTAGCTACTAGAAAATTTTAAATTACATATGTGGTTGCATTATGTTTCTTTCAGACAGCACTCTTGTAGACGAAGCTACACCAAAGACAGCCCCTTCCCACAACATACCCCAAATGAGTTGTCCCTGCTTGTGGATTTGTTAGTGACTGATTACTCCTATTTCTAATGTCACTGCCCAGTGCTGAAGCCTATGGTAATCCAGCAACAGTTCTGGTGATTTTTAAAGCCATCTTTGTTGATTACAGAAAATTTTGCAAAGGGCAGATTGAGGAAATAATTCACATTTATTGAGCTACTCAGAAGTAATACTTGGAACCAGTAAAATATCTGTTGGGGACCAAGGCAAGATGTTCTCTGTTTGTTTTGGCTATAATTTCTATAAAAATGACTAGTGGATTTTATAAAACACACTTTTACTTTCTACCTTGTTCCAAAATGGATTTTAAGTAGCCAATTTAATAAAGTAATTAATTGGTTAGCACCTTTTTAAGGAATCTACCAACAGAAAGATGGTATCTGTTATTTTAGGAAATGCGCTAGTCGAAATTCCAGTAAAATAAAAATTCATGTTCCTGTAGATGATTGCTTCTTATCCTTTCTTTGGTCTCTCTCCTGAGACCAGACCTCATTCATCTGGAAACAAAGCACTATCAGTCTGACCAAGGACAATCCATAAGAGGATCTCACATTTAAGAATGCCTCACCTTTCTCAGATTGTGCTTTGAAGTTGAAAGTAAACATAGCCCCAGCTCCTTCTGCGTGGAACAAGTGTGTAGAGCCTAAATACCTTCTAACATGGAAACTTACTGTTTTAGGGAAAAAAGTGTTCAAAAATAAGTTGTAATTTAAAAAAAATAACTGCCCACCTCTTTTTTTATGATGATAAAATCCTCCACTTCCTGGAGATACTTATTTCAATACAGCTATTTAAGGACTCCCTATATACATATGAGAAAGAATCTTCAGGTCTCAACCTTACTCCTACTTACTAATCTGAGGATTTGTATTGCTGGAGTGTGAGAATGTTTGATTTCCAGCATTTCTCTTTTTAAGTTTCTATGATTTAGTACCTACTATGTGTAGCACACTTTCTAGGGGTTTACGGGTGGGATAATACACATAAATGCAGAATGGATGGACCTTGCTTTCAGTGATCTAAGAGGAAAATAGACATGTATATGGTTACATATAAAATGATTAAATCAATTCAGTCCAGTAGTGTACAAAGTGCAGAAATTCTATTGAAGGGAAGGGATCAAAAAAGTCTTCTTGGAAGGAAGCATGGGGATTTCAAAAGGGCAAAATTATAGGGAAAGTGGAAGGGCTCAATATGAATAAAGGCCTGAAAAAAAATATAGTAGGTTCAGCACACAAGTCACCAAAGAGGGTGATTAAAGGAATGAGTGCAGGGAGATGAAACCGCATGGTAGATTAGAAACAGACTCCCCAGGGCCCCCTTCTCCCAAGGTAGGGAGTCTGCACCCAGTTCTCTTGATATTCTGAAGGATTTTGAGCAGAGTAACATACTCAAATCCATGTTTGCTGAAGACAAAGACAAGCACTTTGAAAGATAATGGGTGGAAAGAGCCTGGTGTCAAAGAAACCAGTTTCACAGAATTCTGGGTTTTAAAAGGAGAGGTAAGGCCCTCTACTAAAGGCAGTGCTAACCGGAATAGAGGCTTGGATGGATCTGAAAAACCGGATTCGGGAAGTGACTGGAGGATGATGAAAGCCAACTTTCAGTAATTGCTGTTTAACTCTCCTAACAACCACCTGCTGTCATTACTCTTCCCGCTTTATACCTGAGGAACCTGAGGCACAGGGATGCTAAGAAACTTGCCCAAGAATACAAAGCCTTTGCTTGGAGGAGTTAAATTCAGTCCCAGGTAGTCTTGCCTGCGTCCAAGCTCTTAATTTCTGTTTCTCCCTGGATATGGAAGAAAAGCAATTCTGAAGTTCTAACATTTCTAGCCTCTTGATTCCACCAAAGGAAAGAGGAACTGTGTCCTTTACATCTTGGTGCTCACTGAAGGTTCTCTTTGAGGGTTTATTCTCATCTCATTCTACATGCTTTTCTTTAATAAGCTCAGGCATCCATTCCCATGACCCCAGCTATCCTCTCCTTGCCTGTGACTCCATGTTCTGCAGTCTTTAGTACAGGTACTCTGACCTGTACTATTGCTAGCTGGCTGTCTCCTCCTTGGGTATACCACAAGCATGTCAGAGTAAACAGCCCCAAACCAACCTCATTAGTTGCTAGTAATGACATAACCATGCTGTTTTTCAGCCCACCAAGTTGAAAACAAGGGTGTCATCCTGACCACTCTCACAGCCATTATCTTACTTGAACTAGAACCGTCTCAGAATCTCATTAGCTCCCTTAAGTGTTCTTTTTTATTTCCCTGCCTTTTTCTGTTGACTTGCATGCATGCAATAACTACCTACCTGCCAGCCAACCAGTTGGCACACTTTGGAGGACTATAAAGCAGCAAAAGACCAAAAAGTAGCTGTAAGAGGGAAAGGGGGAGAAAGAAGGTAGATAATTTCAGGAGGAGGAGGATAGTGCATATAAAACAAGAAATTTGCTAAGGAAATAACTCTCTGAGGTTTTAAAAAGCTTTGCAATAAAATTGAAAACCATTTAGCAAAGTATGTTGTTAGGAAAATTAGTAATATTCAGAAAATAAATGGGATAAATGGGAATATAAATAACTTTTGAATATTTCCTCACTGATGAATTGACCTAATATGGACTTGGGTAGTTGTCTTTATTCTTGCTTTTTAGCCTTGTAAATAGTATCGTCTAATATACGTTACTCTTTTATGGCCTGGTACTAGTTCAGCTGTTCATAAGGGATTTAATTTAAAGTGAAAAAATAAGAGGTACATGGGCACACCTTTTTATTGAGAAAATGTTGTCTAGCCATGTAATTGTAAATCAGTACCTAAAAAGTAAGGTGTTTAAATAAGATAAATTTAATAAGCATCTTTTTTTATTAACCCAAACTTTAAAATTTGAATAAGGGTTTGTAAATGTTTGAGTTCTTAGTGTATATGCTGCTATGCATGTTTTTCTGTCACTGATATTGTTGGTACTATAAATAGTAGGTAGAGTTGAATGAGAAATGGTTTCATATAAACAGGGAAGACTAATTTCAGCCATTTCTCTTATTCAACTAGAGATTCAAAATATTGCATAGTAGTGTTTTAAAACTCTTTTAAGTTTCCTCAAAATTATTTTTCTCTGATTTTTCTTAGTTTTCCTCAAACCGTTGTTACCTCCCTCCACATAACTCTTGTGTATAACTCAAGAAATTATTTTCTTAGTGTATGTGCATTTATACCGTCTGTGCTTTCTTTTATGGATCTACTTGATTCCTTAATTTTCTCCAAAAAGAAACAGTCTGGCATTTGTGGCTATAAATTACATAGAACCTTAATGGGTGACAGAAAGTTGCCTGTTTGTTGAATTTGATAATTAACACATTGGATACGCATTTTGGAAAACCAGAACTTTAAATATCTGCCCTCAAAGACATGCTAAGGAGGATCTTTCAGAAGCAGCCAACCGCTGGCCGGTGCTGAGCCCAGAGCCCCTTCGGGTCCCGGCCCCTGCCTTGCGCCCGGTTCTCCCCGACGCTCCCTGGCTCTGGCTCTGCCGCTCGCCCACTTCGCTTTCCTTCCTGGCCCGCCGTCAGCTTCTGACTTAATCATTCACCATCCTAATAGTGTATCTGTTTTTATTTGTTGCCAGAGACTGGCTCTGTAGAGTATCGAATATTTGAAGGAGAGGGGACCCCTTTCTAGCCACCAGCCCTAATACTACTTTTTATTTTTCTATACATTAAAAACAATTTTGCATTTGTTCCCCTCCCAACTATGTCTAGCAGTTTACACATCCAGGGATTGGTTCCGGCACACAATTAGGAAGAAACAGATGTTTAGGAAGAAAGTATAAGAAAGAAACCTGAAAGGGGGAGGGGGCCGGGCAGCTGAATGATTATAAAATTCCCGGTGCCTTCAACGCCGGGCCTCACGAACGAGCAGCTGCCCCGGGCCGCGGCGGAGGAGCGGCCGGGGCGGCGCGGGCCGCGGTTGTGCAACAAAGCTCTGGCGCGCCGAGCTCCCAGCAGGCACCGCTCCGCCCTCCGCCCGCGCTCCAGGTTTCCCGGCAGGCAGCCCTCGCCCCGCCCCCGGCCCTGTTTCCTCCCCCTCCCCCGCACGTAGGCTGGCGGCGGAGGGGAGGGCGTGGGGTGTCTTCCACTCCTCTGGAGCCACGCCGCGCGCCTGGGTCCCCGTGGCCATTTTCCCTGAACTGGACGGCCCCTGGGCCCTTTCTCTCCGTCCTTGGGTGGGGAGCTCGGGCAGCCGCCTGTGTAGCTTTCTGCAAGCCGGAAAACTGGCACCTAGCTAGGCGGTGCCAAGCGCAGTCAGACATGGTTTTGTAAAGTTTCTGCTGACACAGCCTAACAGTTAAACGAAGCACCCCAGCTGGACTGACGACGGCGAAGAACGTTTTTCCTGTGCCATTTCTAGCCACAGTTCTACCCTAAATTGCTTCATTTGCCCCCTGACCTCCTACCGTGTGGCTTGCCAAAATCTGCGTGTTTTTATTTCCCTACTTCCTTTGGTGCATCTCTCTTTCCACTCCTCCCCTGCCCCCCAAAGAAATACCACCACCCAACTTCCAGGGCTGGATGAGGTCGCAACTCGTTTTGCGCCATTACAACAAGTGCCTGGTGGTGGAAAAGCACAAGAAAGAGCTGGAGAGGAAGGACGCGGGGTCGGCGCAGAGGCCAGGCCTCTAAGCGTCGGGTGGGGCCGGCGCTTGTGGGCGGGGGGGCGGGGCCGGCGTGCCGGGGCCCAGTGAGAGCTCAGAGCCCTGACCACCAAACAGGGTGTGTCACGTGCCAGCTGGCGGGGGGCGGGGCCTGCGGCCGGGATGCGGGGACGGAGCCGGGCCCAGGCAGCCGAACACTGGGTGGGACCCGCACCTCTGGGGGAGGGGCGGGACCTGCTTCCTGGGGCGAGGCCCGAGTTCAGAACCCAGTGGACAAGAATAGGGCGGTGCCAGCGAGTGAGGGGCGGAGTTGCACCGTAGGGGTGGGGTCAGCTCAGAGCCCAGGCTCCAAATGCAGGGCGGGGCCCCGTGCTGGGGGGCGAGGGGCGGGGTCGGCAGGCAGGTGGAGCCTGAAGCCAAAGCCTGCAAAGAACTCTGCTGGGCCAGAGGGTTGGGCTCAGCTGCCGGGAGCCAGTCTGGGGCTGCTTAAATAGGCATTTGTGGAATAATCTGGAGCGAGGTACACGCTCATCAACCTTCCTTGGCGGGAAAGCCTGCTTACAGCATTCTTTAAAAAACTGAGAAAAGTCCAAGTTTGTCAAATTTTATCTCCTGCCTGTGTTTTCCTTTCTTAATTAAATGCTAACAAATCATTTCAGAATATTGCCTTTCTGCTTTTTCAGCCTTTCTCTGGTGAAGATTCAGACATCGTTCATTAAGTCTTATTGGTCACTTTTTGTAGTAGTTTTAAGTAGAATGTTGCAATCTGGACACCTTTGACGACATTTTCAGCTAAGCTAGATGACACATAAAACCGTAGTAGATTAATTAAGACATGCATTTAATTCAACTAGTGGTAAGCAATTATGGCCACTTGGTTTGTAAACTTCTTTTATTCCACTCGGAGTATATAATTTTTAAAGTCTGTTTACTCTGTTGATACCACTTATATAAGTAGCTTACTATTTGGTAGTGGGAGTTCTGCTTACTCTCTATCATACTCAAATTAACTGAAAACTAATGAAAGGAAACCTCCTTCAAAATGGAATCCAGAGGCTAGTGGGGGAGCTCTCATGCCCACCACTTCTGATCAACTGCAGACGGGTAGGTAAAGAGACATACTTTGCAAATCCCTCCCGCTTTAGCTAAGACTTCACTATCCCAGCAAGAAGGTTTTCTCCTCCCACAGCAACAGCTTAGCCAATGAGAGACTGTCCTAACTCGTGAGACGCCACTATACTACCAAGAGTTTACTACATGAGACTTTTTGCAGCCCTTCCAGCTTCCTGCTTTCTTTTATAAAAGAATGTTCCTCTCCTTTGTTCTTGGGAGTCATCTATGGTTTGCCATAGCTTGCTTGTCCTGACTTGCAATTCTCTGCTATTGCCTTTTTTTTTTTTTAAGATTATTTATTTGATAGAGAGCACACTCGCGGACACGAGGGAGGGTGCAGAGGAGAGAATCCCAAGCTCAAAGAAGAGCCCATGCGGGATGGATCCCAGGACCCCAAGATCATGAACCCATTGGAAATCAAGAGTCAGCCACTCAATCCAATGAGCCACCCAGGGGCCCCAATTCTTTGCTATTTCCATTACCTTCTGATGTAAAATAACTGGCAGTTTTATTTTTAAGGTTAGCACAATTCAATATTGGGACTCTTGAATTATAAGTTGATGATTTATTATGAGAATATAGTTTTGAGTTCTATTCTGCCTGTACATCAATATTGATAAAAAATGAGTGTTCAGAAGATTATAAGAGAAATGGCTTTCAGTAGTTCTGAATAGTTCTGTTTGCTTTTGTGTCCTGTAAAGTTACAGTGTTTGTGGTACAGGTGAATATGCATCGTATTTTCACTTGTGTATACAAACAACAGATTTAATTTAAAAAAATAGATTGTTTCAGGGACATTTCTAACCTTGATCAAGTTGTTGCTCACTTACAACACTTGCCAGTTCGGTTTTAAATTAAATTAAATCCAAAATTCTTTGAGTGTTTTTTTACAAGAGGGGAGTCATATACCCAGATATAATGTTGTAATCCCCACCCCTTCTCACATTATAGTGAGTAGGGAGAGCGAATGCCATGTTAGGGTAAAACCTGATTGGGGGCCATCTGTAGGCTAAGATTAGCAGCTCTTTTTAGGTTTTGGGCTACAATCTTGTGTAATAGTGGTTAAATTGATTTAGGTGTGTGAGCTTGGGGTTGACAATGTTCACCTCCGTAGCTTTGTGAGTATTGAGTTAATGGAAAGGCTTAATCTTCTGTATATCTCGGAAATGATATGTATAATTGGAAAAGAAAACAGGACAAATTCTTTCACATGAGCTGATGGAATTTGAAAACGGTACATTAACTGAATCAAAAACAATTTCACCTGTCATCCTCCCACATATTCTACAGGTAACTGACACTCCCCCAACTCCATTGGTGAAAATACATCTGAAATTATAGGTACATCAAGCTTTATTTAGGATTTACCATTCTAATGTTAACTGGAAAGTCTTGGATTTTAAAAATCCTAACCCAATTAAGTGTTAGCACAAAAGACATACCTATTTGGATAGTCATTTATGCCCAGTCTCTCCTCAAGAGCACAGTTTCTATTTGCTCTAAGCATTTGCCTGGTTTACAGCAAAATTCTAAAGTCAAACATTGCCCTCCCAATATCCTAGTGAGTATGAGATTCCTGTATCCACCCTCCCCAGGGCTCTCAAAGGGACTCTTGAAGTAAATAAGTTAAGTGAGATTTCAAGCAAATGTCTGATTTGACTAATTTTGCATTCAGATTATAGATAGGGCTCAAATATACGTATGCAGACATGCACATGCATGCGTATGCACACATGTTAACAAGAGTTATCTCAGAGGTTATTATTTTTACTTTTAACTTTTGCTCATCTCCTCTTTTTAAAATAGTGAATTTCTATGAATCATAATCGGTGACAACTCTCCCAGTTTAAAAAAGTAAAACATGGCATTGAGCTCACATTTCATATGAGTAGTTTTACCTGCCTGTGCAGGGTTGTCACTGAACTCCAGAGCTTCTTTCAGGAGGACAAATTTGTTTTACATTTTACTTAAGTTGTACTTTGCTTTGTGGAAGCTCCTCTTGTGACCCTTCTATCATGAACACAATGATAGTGCAGTTTAACTGTTTCAGCAACTGAGGTAGTGTTCATCCCAAACACTGCTAAAAAGATTTGATTCAAGATCTTTCTGTTCTTATGCTTTTAATTATTAGTAGCTGGGATTTTCCATGTCCAGACCAGGGTTTAACCTGGTACCATTGACATTTTGGGCCTGATAATTCACTGTTGTTCAGAGGCTATTCTGTGCATTGATTGTAGTATTTACCCACCAGACACCAGGAGCAAACCCCACCCCAGTTCTGATGATGAAAAATGTCTCTGGACATTGTCAAATATCCCCTAGATTGAGGAGAGAGGGGGCACACGAAATTGTTTCTTGTTGAGAATCACTGGTTAGACAAAACTTAAATTCATTGGAAATCCTTGGCCAAAACTGTTTATAAACTTTTCGTAAAACAGGACACGAATGAAACATGACATAAATAAAACTAGCTAAGTAGCTAGTTTCTTTTCAAGTTTGGTTGTACATTGTTTATTTCAGAAACCTAATTTTTGCTTAAAAAGCTGTGAAGTATTTGTATGAACAAAACAGAGTCTACTTAATAAAAAATGTTGAAAGAACCTACTGAGAGTGGATGTTTCACACATTAAAAATTTAGCTTTTCAACCTTGAGACTGTATTTCAAGCTTTTGCTAGTTTTTAAGTAGAAAATAGTTTCATGGTATAAGTTCAGTAACTCTCCTAGAGTTACTGGGGCTGACTTACCAAACAAATGTAAATATGTGATCCTTTAAGAGTTTTTTAAGATTTCAGTTTTAAAAATTGAACTTCAAGATTTCTGAGCTAAAAGCAAAGGTACAATTATGAAGAGGGAAGTATCATGCTTCACATCTGAAGGTTGTATAATAGTTTCTTGTCTGAACTTGTACATACTACTTTAGCTTTAGTGTTGACTGTAGTTTTGATTTTAATTCAATTTGATGGTTTCCATGTTGGGGAGTTCAAATTTATAGGCCATTGTATTGAATAACAACATATTTTTATTAGACACATGATTCCTTTCTAACTTCCTTTCTAATTCCTTTCTAACTTCACAAAACAACCCGTAGTTGTTTCTACCTGACGAAAAAATTTCAAGAACCCCAAACTCCCCACCCCCAAAGAAAAAATCTGGCAATTCCCAAATCATGCAGAAATCTCTAGAAATTATCCACTGAAAATTTCAATTCTGTGATCTAGAACACTTTATGAAAAACAAACCAAAACAAAAAGGTGTACTATACAGTGAAAACCAAAGGCGTTTTGAGGATGAGAAACTATGGAGTATCATTTCAATTTTTATCTGTATCTTTGGAAAAGGTAACATTTTTTGAGTACTATGGATTACTGCATTGTGAAATGCAAAACAAGATAACGTATAAAAAAAGTATTCTTACAGAATCTGAAATTAGTTGTAATAGAACATTTTTATTACCTCAAAAAATGTCCCTTGCGCCTTTATAATCAGGCCCGCCCTCCATTATACCCAGCTCCAGGCAACCACTGATCTGTTTTCTTCCCCTGTAAATTTGCCTATTCTAAAATGTTACAGAAATGAAATCATACAGTAGATAACCTTTTGAATCCAGCCTGTTTTACTTAGCATAACACTTCTGAGATTCATTCATGTTCAGTTAATTTTTTATTGGTGAGTAGTTTTCCATTGTGTACATGTGGTCTGTAGTTTTATCAGTTCACTAATTGACAGACGTTTGCATTGCTTGCAGTTTTTGACAATTATGAATAAAGCCTCAATAAATACTCTCATGTCCGCTTTCATGTGAACATGTTTTCCTTTCTCTCGGGTAAACACCTAGAAGTGGGATTTATGGATCATGTGGTAAGCTTACTTTTACCTTCTCTACCAAACTCTTTTCCAAAGTGGCTCTATTATTTCGCCACAATTAGATTATTTTTAAAAATCAGTCCTCATGTTTGAATCCCATGTTTCTTTACAAGTTACTCTTTTTTTTTTTTTTTTTGGCCATGTATTACTGCTGACTGTGGTGGAATCAAAGAATTCTTCCTCGGTAATTTCTTCTTCAGGGGAGCCCTGTAATCACATCACTAGTATTTTAGAAAGTGACTTTGCTATTTCATGTCAAGACATGCGTCTTGACAGGAGGCAGCTTTTCTTAATAAAGCAGTTACCGATGAGTGTCACAAGTGTGATGCCCTCCTTCTCTTCCGGGCCAGTCTTTGGTCCATAGCTGTGGCGATTCAGCTTTGTGTTTGCTGCTTCCAGTCTGACCTGAGTCTCACGTGTCCTCCCAGACACCAGTTCTTCAGTGAGCAGAGGAGTGTTCGTAATGTTCTTCCTGACTTTTTTCTGTACTAAAATGTCCATCTCTTGAATTATCAGTATTTTTCGACTGTTGAGGACTCGACATTCTTTAGAGATGAGTCCTTTATGTTCATTCTGGAAGGTTAATATTGAACAGTTTTGAACTCAAAAAGGCATTAAAATGAACCCAGTAGCAAAACACAACCAATACCTATTTTTGAAGGCTTCCTCTTTTTCTTGTACAGTTTTTTTTTTTTTTAAGAAGATATATTTGTTTTGGAGAGAGGAAGAGGGGGCAGAGTTGAATAGTGGTCTGCTGACAGTTACTTGCCTTGAAAACTTCAACTCTTTTTTCTTAATTTGCCCCTTCCAGAACTTCCTGTACTAGCCTCAGTTTCCTTCACATACTTACACTCTTGGCTTAGAAGTTTTGTTCTTGTTGTCCTCAGTAGATAAGGCTGTCTTACACAGCTCCTGGGAGGGGACAGAGGAGGTGACATGATTAGTGGGGGGCCAGTTTAGGCTCGTTTGGACGAATACCACTTTACGAACTATGAAAAGTGGTTGACCTCCCTAGAGACTTCTTTTTTAGGTTTACAGTTACTAGCTTACCTCATTAAATCAGTAGATTCTTCAAATAAGTTCCATCCAAAGCAAGAATAAGATTTAAAGTAAAAGGTAAAGTTTTGTGGTGAAATTTAAGTATAACTAATCTTAGGTTCTTCTTCCTCTCCTTACTAAGTTGCCTCTCTGTTCCAACTTGATCATCAAGATAGCCCTAAACAACTTAATTTAAACTTTAAAAGGCCTTAAAGATACGCAGTAATGAAAGTGTTATTGTCACCGCTATTCCAGTATTTCAAAAACCACTGTATTTTGGTAGAAGTATTTTACGGTAAAGAATTTTTTTACATCGGCCTTTTTTTTTTTTTTTACATGCAAACCGTGGTGACAGAGTTGGGGGTACCGGGACATGTGGACAGCGGAGAAGGTGGCAGAAAAAGAAACCAGTGACACATAATCAAATTAATAATGTATAAAGAGCTATTTGGGGCAACAAAAGAAGTTTAATTTGTTGATCTACAAAAGTATTTTTACTGGCTTACCTAATTAAATCAGTAGATACAAAATATTTTTGTTTTTAAGATTTATTTATTTATTTATTTATTTGACAGAGAGAGACACAGTGAGAGAGGGAACACAAGCAGGGAGACTGGGAGAGGGAGAAGCAGGCTTCCCGCTGAGCAGGGAGCCCGATGCGGGGCTCGATCCCAGGACCCTGGGATCATGACCTGAGCCGAAGGCAGACGCTTAATGACTGAGCCACCCAGGCGCCCCCAAAATATTTTTGTTTTTAAAACACCTTTTCATTCTAATCTAATCACTTTAAATCATCTTTGTTGCACTCCCTACCCTTAGATACACTGAGACACTTTCCCATGGCCTTTATCTGTGGGTCTGCACAGTCTGTCTGTAGGACCTCGTTTGCGTACTAATTTTATAATAACTTTCAACTTGCTTTTCTGAGCCAGCCTTAATGGTGGGTAGGATTGGGAAAGGGGGTTAAAGTATGGTCAAATAGTAGTTCAGCTAAGTTTTCAGTTTTATTACCTTAGTAGGTTTATCTAGTTATATATATATATATATTTTAAGATTTTATTTATTTATTTGTGAGAGAGAGAGAGCGAGAGATAGAGCATGAGCAGGTGGGGAGAGGGAGATGGAGGCTCCCCACTGAGCAGGGAGCCTGATGTGGGACTTGATCCCAGGACGCTGGGATCATGACTTGAGCAGAAGGCAGACAGTTAACCGACTGAGCCACCCAGGCGCCCCTCTAGTTATTTTTAAAATTAAAAATTTTCCTCATTATAAAATGTATTTTAAATTAGAAAAAAAAAGTTTGTATTATTGGCTTGTTTTTAGAGCATTTGAATTTATCAAACTGTGGTGTAGTAATTTTATATAGTATAGTAAATGTGATACAATTTTAATATCAATCTATATATGAATGAGTAGATACTTGGGTAAACGGAGGTGTTGCTTAAAATGGTGTTGAATTATGACAGTTCACAATGAATATGATACAGTGGGAAATGAGATAATAGAATTATTTCAGTTTTTTTGAAGTTTAGATAATCTACCACTTAGCGTTTAAAAGTTTTTAGTTCTTAGTAAGAAATAGATGTTAACTTGAAGTATACACATGAGGCACTCACATACAAGTGATAATGTAATAAATAGTGTTTTACTGTACATGTATTTCCTACTTTAATAAAATATTATTTACAGAAAGATCTAAGGGTGAATATGAAAGCATTGCTTTTATTGGAAGTATGATCTGTTTTCAGAAGTTTTGTTCACAAATTTACCTTATTTGTATACACGTGTTATATTAGGAAAGCTAAGTGAAATCATGCATAGATACACTGATCTATATTTTTCATGATTCCATAGCCCGTATTTCTTGATAAACACTGGAAGTATAGAATTGATGAACTTTTCTACATGTGATGTTCTTAGGTATAGCATTCTGAATGCCCCCAGACCTACACATATGTTGGTCATGTAACTGATGTGGTGATACTTGAGTTCCTATTGCACTTTGTATCAAGGAGATCATCTCTGGAGTGGGCATGGTACGGTGACCCTGAAGCCTGCTCAGTGCCAGTGTTCGTCAGTAGAATTTATGCCTGTCAGTATTCTTCACACTGATGACCTGCCGCACGGGCAGGGCATTTGTAACCACCTGCTGTGTTGTGGTCAACCAGCCTAAATGCAGAGCTGAAATTGACTTTTAAAAATTAAATTTGGAAAGATTGTGAGCTGTATGTGGTCTTTGTAAAATATTTACTGTAGTCATTTCTTGGTACAGTACAATGCTAAGAGAATCATTACATTTTAATTCAGGAATAGGGAGAGAAGAGTCTTATCTTTGAGAGACACCCTTCATTGCCATCAATTAAAAAAAAACAACATTTTTAAAGGAATTTAAAATTTACTCTTGGCTAGAGAGACAAATGCATCAAATACATATATGTCATATATGTCATCATTAAATACAGTAACACTAGTATGTAATGCAAGGATGTATATCATGAGCCAAATGGTACATACATAAGACTTTAATGTATGCAGTTATATTAGGTGGAGCATGTTTTAAATCTTGTTATATCTATACATATGACATAGTAAGCTATATCAAATTTGGTTTCATATTTATATTTTGATGGTGTTACAGTTTTCAACCCATTCACATGTATACATTTATTCCTTCAACGGTTACTTATTTAAAAAAAAACAAAACACACTTACTTATTGAGCCTCTACTCTGTGTCAGGCATTCTCTAGGTAAAAAACATAAAACGGTGAATGAGATAGCAAGGTCCCTGCTTTTGTGAAGTTTACATTTTAGGGATGAACAATCAAATTTCAGGTGGTTATACAGGAGAGGAAGAGGGGCTTTCTGAGGATACAACCTTTAAACCGAGGTGGGAGTGATGTGAAGGGAACCAGAAATGGGAAGATCTGCTACACAGTGTTCCAGGAGGAGGCAGCAGCAAGTGCAAAGGGCCTGAGGTCAGAAAGGGCCATTTTTAGGAATGGAAAGGAAGCCAGTGTAGCTGAAACATTGTGCATAGAGGGAAAGAGGTGGGTTGGGGATCAGTGAGGCAAGCAGGAGCCCCACTGTTCAGCTGCTTGTGGACCACAGTAAAGAATTCAGATGGAATTTTATGGTCTTGGAAGATTTCAAATAGGGAGTAGAGATGGAGAAGGACTTGGTATGTAGATATGTAAGAGCTTTTAGAATTGCCTTTATGATCATAGTGTTCTTGCGTGGAACTCTGCCAGTAGATGTATGATACTCACAGTTCCCTGATGTCAAGTTGTGCAGTGTGTTAGCTTTTGCTGTGCAACAGACCAGCCCTTAACTTAGTGCTTGGAACAGCCACCATTTATTTATCCTACAGTTGGACAATTTGATCTGAGCCTGAGTTGTTCTGGTTTCTGTTGGGCTCATTCTCCCTTCAGTCAGCTCCTGATCAGCTAAGTGGCTCTAAATCTTGGAGCTGACTGGCTCTTAGGGTGATATGGTAATAGAACCATTATGTCTCTTATCCTCCAACAGACTCGTCTGGGCTTGTTCACATGGTAGCTGGTTGACTTGCAAGAGAGTGATTAGAAGAAGTATGCATTGCCTTTTGAGTCTTAGACTTGAAGGTGGTACAGTATGATTCTGTAGCTGCATTCTGTTGATCCAAGCAAATCTCATGTCCAGCCCAGCTTAAAGGGGTAGAGAAGTAGATTCCACCTTCTGGTGGAAGAGGTTGTAAACTCACATTGCATAGTGTTGGCTATTTTTACACACTCTTATTTCACACTCAAGGCTTTTTTTCTCTGAGCCATCATGAGTTTGTGATTGCTTTGTGAATCTCATGTGAAGGTATCCTCGCTCAGAGAACTGAGTTAGAAAGAGAAGTGTGATCCTAATGGTGACAACTTTTGTTTTAAATTTAATAGCCTGGGATATGAAGACACAGCTAACATCCTAGTATATAGAAGATTACGTGAGCATAACACTTGTAGTCAAAAGCATAATTATAACATCTCCACTGTTTGTCTTGAAATCATATTACACTGTATTTAGTATAATAGAAATGGTCTTTGGTTGCAGAGATGAAATTTAGCATTGCTATTAATATTTACTGGTTCCCTAACTAGAGACAGGCTTTTAGTTAATTTTAAATACATTCAGAGAGTGGTGGTTCTACTCAGCAACATTTAGCAGTAGAAGGCATCAGTGTGTGTTCTTTTACCAGCTAACCAAACACTGAGCGGTTTCAGCAAGCTGTGTCCTTGAGTTGTCATGTGGCCTGTTCATGCTAATAAGGAGAATGAGGAGAATTAATAAGAGAAGAATGCTGGCAGGGTTTTGCATGGTTTTTTTTAAGTGTTCATTTTTTCAATGGATTACAAAACGTAAGAAAATAATGAAAAATAATAGTAATAATAACAAGCAGTAATAATAAAAAGACAAAACAACTTCCTTGCTGGCTAAAATAAAACTTTGCAACCCGTGTGAGCTGCTATGTGGTTGGGACTGTGAGGGAGAGAGGAGGGGAGGGCGAGGGAGGGGCTTGTCCTACAGTTTAAATTGTCATAAATCCGGGGACATGGTTTTAGAGAGCAATTTATTAATGTCTGCTTCTCCTTAATGGTATATGGCTCTTTCTGGCCCAACCAAAGCAGACACGGCAATCTTTATAAGTAGGACAGTGGTTTCATGCCTCAAACACCGATCTCGGCAAACATTATTTTTTTCAAGAGCATCTGAATTCTCAGTGATTTACTTGTGGACAAATACCGTGACTGCAAATTCTATCAGGTTCTTGTGGACTGTTATCAGTCTCCTCCGCTCAATTCCCATCCCCCTTTAGGTTGAAGACCTTGCAGGTAAGTTTGCTTTTCCCATCCCTACCTGGAATTGGAGGCCAAATGTGTATCATTTTAATGTTTAATTATGATAAAGATGTGGCTTCTCTGATCACGGAAGAAAAGGTAGTGGGTCATTCTGCCCCATAGTTACCCAAATGAGAAATTAAAGCTGACTCACCTCTTCCCTTGTTATTTCAAAGTAAGGTATAGATGGGTCAGGTATTTAAATGTGAAACATGGAAGTCAAAAAACATATTAAAAGGAAACATGAATGAATATGTAAAAACTCCTGGAGTGGGGGAGACATTTTTGCGCATGGCACATAAGCTAGAAGGCATGCAAGAAGCAAATGGATAGATAGAAATATTTGTAATGCCAAACTCCTGTTTTTAGTCCTACTTTTAAAATCTAACAAGTTTATAAGCGTTTTCTTATGTTACAGAAGACTTCCTGAACAGTGAGTTTTTTATGAATATGGAATGGTCTATATAGGAAATACCATACTTTTTTTAAACATCCCCTATTTTTGTACATTTTTTTCTAATTTGTCATTATTTTTCAAGTAATGGCATAGTACACATACTTTATAATTTATAAACAGTTGATCACAAACTAGATCATAAAGATAGATTTCTCTAGAAATCGATTATGACATTTACTTACATTTCTGTGATTATTTTTTACATTAGACATTTTTTATGTTATTGGCTTATTTTGTTAACTACTTTTAATGAACAAGAAACACATGCACATGGTGAAAAAAATTCTAAACATTGTAAGACAAAATACAATGAATATTAAGTTCTCTCCCTTCCGGTAATCACTGATGTATCTCTTACATATCTTTCCAGAAATGGTCCAAGTATATCAAGCATATAACCCACTCCGACCTTTTAAAGAAATACAGATGTTAGCTTACTGTGCACACTGTTCTGATTTTTCCCACTTAATGTAATATCATAGAAATCTTATGTGCACACATAGATTTACCTCATTTTTAACAGTAATATAGTATTCTATTGCTTGGCTCTATGATAATTTATTAAACACTCCCTTGTTGACGGTCATTTGGTTGGAGGATATTTTCAGCTTTTTACTGTTACAAACAACTCTGGTAAACAATTTAGTAAATATTTTTTGCACTTGGATATCAGTGGAATTATTAGCTTAACACTTAATCATGTGCATATACATTTTGATGGATACTGCTAAATTGCATATTATTCTAACATATGTTCTCATAATGAGTGCAAGGCTATGTAGTGATCTCCCATACCCTTACCAATATTATAATTATCAACATTTTTAATCTTGGTGATCTGTAGTGAGAAAATAGGATAATGTTAAGAGTTTGGATTTGCATTCCTTTAATTATGAATAAGATTCTTCATATATGATTATATATCATCACTGTCACTTTACTTTTTTGTGACGGTGTGATCCTGACTTTAGGAAAAAATGTTTTTCATTAAAATAGGACATACTTTTGGCATAGTTTTATTTTAATGGAAGCACTGCTGGATATTAGTATTCTGTGCTTTATAGGTGAAAGTAGAAAGGACTTCAGAAGTGATTCAAGAAAGAAAAGTCCAACCAATTTCACTTCCAAATTCGTGAATTCACATTTTCCTGATTCTCTTGATGGAATGATTGGAGATTAAAGTGGTTTGCTTTGATTTTGGTAGAGGTCGGGCTTAGGAGGCTACATGGGAGAGACAGAAGCCACTGGAAGGTTTTGTGCCAAGCAGAGTATGAGGACTGTCAGTGGTCTAGCTGCTGCTGAACTTCCTGGGTGATTTTCAAAGTCCTCTACAGACGGAATCCTTTTAGGCACTGGTGTTATAAAGTGTTGACGGTAGCATCATTTGAAATAACAGGATCGAATGGAAAGGGTCTTAGGAAGCCCCTGCTTTGCTAACCTGCTCACACCCCTTCACACCTTGCAGCTCAGGACCCCTGACAGGTTCTCTCCCTGGGATGCAGGTGGTGCTTCTCATCAGGGTGTTCTGTCTTTGCATTTGTTACAGCCTCTGTGTGGAGAGGAGAACATTGGGTATCGTGTCCTAAGTTTACATTGCATAAAACCTGTGACCATTTTTTCCGGCTGGTTTTTATAATACGGCCAGTTTTAAATCTCCCCAAACTGAAGTTTAAAAAGAAAAATGACACCGTGAATAATCTCATCTGGTCATTTTCGAATATGAATTTATTTTTTAAATGAACGTTTAAATACATTTCATTCAGGTATTCATACCTGAATAAAATTAGGCACTTTTTATCTCTTACAGTAGCGTTAAGCACAATGCCTTGTATGTGGTAAATATCCAGAAAGTCTTTGTTAATGAGTCAGGTCAATGTAAACCGTCAACATTCTCTCTTCCCAGTGTATTATTAAGTCTTTCCACTGAGATGTACTAATTTTTTCCAGTTGTACATTTCTGTTTTAACTTCAAATTGTGACTATTTTATAGCCAAATTTGATGATAATGGTTGGTTAGTAGCTAAAATCCCATCCAATAAACACAAATCTACAATATATATATTTATAAAAGAATTACAGGTGTTTTAGGCTTATGAAATATAAAATACTGACTTTCTTTTTTAAAAGATTTAAATTGATGACGAAAGGAAAAAAGCTCAGCTGATCTCTGCTGATGGTTAAGGTTAATGACTGCTACCTGAAAATTTTATGTGAAGGTTGAAATACTCCCTTACTCCCACTAGAGGGGGATTCCTTCCAACTTAGGTAAAAATGCTCTTAGATCCAACATGAAAACCTTTGTATGACATTGCTCTTTGTTTTTTTAGTAAATTGAAGTTGATTTCGTGTTTTTAAAAATCAGCTGTTTTTGTGTTGGTATTGAAATACAAAATCTTTCAGAAACGGAAAATACAGTTCAGTAGAGCTAGAGTGCATATATGTGTAAACCATAGTGCTTTTCAATAAAACAAAATACACTTTTTAAGGTAGTCTGATGAAATTGGTTAGTACTTAGGAATTGCAAACCTCTTCAGCCTTCCTGGAGATAGAATGTGGGATGGAGGATGAGGCTGACCTTTTGAAATCCACTGCCTTCCTCCAGTCTCCAAGGCCTGTTTTGTCTCTTGTCTACTGACCTAGCTGCCCGGACAGTTCCTAAATTCCACTTGAAAGCTTTGGTTTTGTTATTATCTCAAGTTTTCAAATATATCGAAGCCAAATCTTTAAATAGATTTCTATATGCTATTGAATTTTCTTGCTACTTTGACTTTTTATAATATGTTAAACGCAGAACTCACTTGGGGATGGTTTTTGCAGATTTAAACTTCTAATATATTTTAAAAATAATTGTATGCATATTATAATATCACATCAAAAGGGTGAATGTCCCTAACAGTATATGCAGATATGATCTATATATATAATTTAAGAGTAAATGTCATGTAGTGTTTACAGTAGTTAAGATTCAGCGAATTTGTTCTTTGTCCTTTGCCTTTAACTAAAGTCTTCAATGTTGATTAGAGGTTTTGATGTAAAAATATTTGAGGTTAGTAATCTAGTGTTGTGAAAGACAGGATTTAGGAAATTCAAACATATGTAAATTGCCAATAACTGTTGCTGCGCACCCCCCCCCAAACAAAGTCTATAATAAGATCTTGCTTCTAAATCTAACAATTAGCTTTGGAAATCAAAGTGTAAACAGACATGCTGTCAGTGAGTCTTATAATGATTTTGCACTATAGTTGATCCAACATTTCACATTTGGTATCAGCAACATATGGTTTTCGTCAAAATGAGGCTGGTCATCCTCCCAGTACCTAATCATGCGTTTCTCTTGCTTTATGCCCCAGTCTCTGTCAGGTACCAGGTGGTGGGGGAGCCTCACTGTCAGCCAAGCAGTTGGAGAATACAATTCCTTCCTCATTTCTTTTTTGACCCCTTTACTTTTGTACTGGATGACAGTCTTACTGAAATGATCTTCCTTTCTGTATTTCCTTCCCTCAAGGGAAGAATCCAATTTTGTTTTATAGCAAGATACATTGGACAGGGCTGTGTGCCTTCTACTTAAACACCTACCACAAAGGCCTAGTTTTAAAAGGCTGAAAACTCACAGTGTAGCCAGCAAGTCTGATATTACTGCTCTACCCCCGTCTTCTGCAGACACTTAAAAATATTCATATTCTGTGCCTTCTTTCCTTGCTCTTTTCCATCATATATTGGTACTTTGTAGTAGTCAAAGTTAAAAGCTTTACACACCAGACTGAATAATTATGTTTAAAAAACAGTAATTATCAATACACGTCTTGTTCCATGCAGCTTTTTAAATTCATGTTAATGAGCTCTGTCTTCTCATGCACAAGACTGACAGGCAATTTTGAAGTTTTGCCATCATTTCACAACTTGTTGCTTAGACTCTGCCTGTCTTTTCCTGAGTATTGCTTTCAGGCACTCTTGCTCTGCAACATTCCAGAGACTCAGGACTACCCACTCTGATGGGAGCAGGACAAGAAATTACTAGCAGCTTCATAAGCATGATGAAATTGCTTTACGAAGCATACTTTCCCCTCACTGTCTGTCAGTAAAAGATCAAAAAGTATGCAACATCTTGTGATTTAACTGAGAAGGATAATTCTTCTGACTTCTAGATCATTTTGAGGAACTTACACCACCACTTCGACATGATGGCAAATACATGCATTTGATAGGGGCTCGCCCTGTTTTAAATCTGGAATCCAGGGCAATGACCTGTGTTTATCCCCAATCAACTCTTGAAGAGAATCCCAGATCTCTCTTTCTTGATGTCTGACGTAAATTGAATACCAGTTTTCTCCAAACTCGTAGTTCCAGGCCATGCCTGTGTCTGTGGCTAGACTCAAAGAACGTTTTTGAGAGTGCCTAAATTATTTTTTCCTTATGATTTCAGGTTGAAGTCTTGACCTCGGAGGATACCGCCTTTGGACTCAAGGTGTGTAGTCTGATGTAGCTTATTGGGTAGGTTTCATCAGCTCCCCTAAGTGGATTGGAAGCCTCAACAGATAGGACTTGTTTTTATTATCAAATGCAGAGGTTCTAGAAGTCTTCCAGGGTTTAAGATTTCCCCTCTATTGTGATTAAGATTAGACTATGGTAGTATTTTCTTTACCTTCTTTATTTGTTGTCGGGAATATAAGAAATAGTACAGGAAACCAAGAGTTTCATTTAGTAGTAACTGATGTTTAAGTTTGGATTAGCTGTGGAACAGGATTTACGCAATGGCTCCCAGTAGGGGGAGGGCACTGCAATACCACCCTGAATGTTACCAGAGCGCTGTTTTGGTTTGCCACTCCACTTTCATTAATCCATTTATTCCTTATCCCTGCTTCAAATATTTATTGAACCCCCATGTTCCAGTCACAACTAAATTAAATCCCAGTTCCCGCCCTTAAGTTGCTCACAATCAGTTGGTAGGCATAGGCCTATAAAGAGATCAGTTGTCCCGTAGTGTGGTTGTCTCCCTGCTAGAAATGTGCGGAGGATTGCGGGAGTGGGCGGGGCAGAATGGGAAGGCATTCCAGGAGCTTGATCCCTTGAGAGATGGATTACATTTAGGCAAGCGAGGAGGACAAGAGAAACGAGAACTATTTTCAGGTCAGAGGACAACCGTGAAAAAAATTCAGAGGGAACAAAACTAGTTAAATTCTGCCTGTGTGGCAAGATTGGAGGTTGAGGAGGTTAAAGATTTGAATTTTATCTATAGAAAATGCGAAGCTGCTAAAAGATTTTAAGCCAAGTAGTGGTTAGATTTACAATTTAGATGATTTTGGTCACTTTGTGGAGGATGGATTTGCCAGAGACCAATGAAGGGCAGTATTGAATGGATCAGGTGGGAGGCAGTGCGGACCTGGGCTAGTACAGTGGAAGAGGAAAGAAATCCTTAGGAAGTGAGTCTTCGGGACCTGGTGATCATTGGGGTATGCAGGATGAAGAAGGCAGGGGAGCTGAGAATGAGCCAGAGGAAGAGATGGTCTGTCACATGGAGAAGGAGCACGCAGTGGGAGCAATCCCAGATACCTTAGAATTACCGTCTTCCGGACCTGTTGCCTTTTGGACATATTTGCTAGTAATTCTTAAACCATGTAAGGAAATTGGTAAGAGGCACTTATTAGGGAGTCTGACTTCATTTTCATGTAGAGGTATAGAAGTACAGTGTAGGTGCCATCAATTACTTTGGAAGTCAGAAGTTGAGGATAACAGTTGGTGGAAACTTTAGAGCACACAGTATGGATGATTACTCTTCCCTGACCCCTGTATGTGCTACATCTTTGGCTTAAAACTAAAAATTAGGTGTTTATATTTTTTCCAATTTTTTCTCTTCTTTCCATTCTAGATGCTTGGCATTTTATTAGTACAGTTTAATAGTTGTGCTGCAACTATAGGCGGATGGCATTGTAATACTAGCAAAATCAAAGCCGTTCTGAGGTTATAAGCTTAGCAAGGTTTACGTCATAAATGAATATAAACTAAAAGTAAAAAGATAAGACTTTATAAATATTTAGATATTTGGTAAACGAACTCAAGTTTTACCTTAACATATTTCTTCTATTTCTGTATTTGTCAAAAATGACTAAAGAATATCTTAATTATAAATAGATCTCATTCCATATTATTTGCAGTATTTAACATATTGTCATCGTTTGAATTTTTCATTTTTTATTTAATGCCCAGCATGCATGCAGAATATTCATTGCATATTTAATAAACCTGTAGGGTCAGATCTTGTGAACTCCTCTCCATAAGCCTTGATACTTACTGAGTAGGCCCAGTATTAGGAAGATTATTGTACCAGCAGCACTCATGGTCTGCCCCACTGTGTAGAAGGCTTTGCATTTGTTTTATGGCTAAACTAGCAGATTGCTTTTGTACTCTTAAATTCAATTTGGAGAGACAATAGTTTGAAATTTTTTCCCAATAATTCAGTGATTTTTTTCAAAGAATTAGGAGTTTTCCACCTTTCTATGTCTATACCCAAGTGTGTACATATGTAACTAAAAGTGAGAAATTTGAATTTTTTTTTTTTACTGCTTCATTATCTGCAAGTCAGCAAATACATTTTTTTTTAAAGATTTTATTTAATTATTTGATAGAGAGAGAGAGCACGAGCCTGGTAGGAGCAGAGGGAGAAGCAGACTCCCTGCTGAGCAGGGAGCCCAATGTGGGGCTCAGTCCCAGATCATGACCTGAGCTGAAGGCAGACGCCTAACCCACTGAGCCACCCAGGTGCCCCAGCAAGTACATTTTTATCTTGTTTCTTAAAAGGTCTGGGAATTCAGTATTGGTCATGTTTCTGAACACTTATTCACAATTGATGCTTTTTTCCTGTTTTTTTGCCCTGGGAGAAAGAACTCAGATACCTGACCCACTGGTAATAACATTAATGGCATCACTTTGACGAATGAGGAGAATGCTGGAGTGTGTGTCTGCCCACATATGTCTCTGATCCTCTGCTGATCTTTAATGTGCCTTTGCTCTTCCTTCGCCTTTTTTTTTTTTTGGTGCCACTATTGACTTACTCATCCCTTGGATGTCTCTCCTTCTCCTAAGTCTGTAAGCTATATATTTACTTAAGATTGAAGCATGAATTCGTCAGTCTCGCTGGAAAATAACTTAAACGCGTTGGGCCCCAGAGATACAAACAGCCTGTTTTTGTGTGTGAGTGTGCCGAAACCGCGACTCAAGGAAACAGTTTCGCAGTCATTCAAAATTCTCATGACTGTTTGTGCTGCTTTGAGATTAATTTTTTTTCAAGCTAATCTAATGAGAGATAGCTATGCTCGTATACATTTCAAATCTTAATTTCTCAAGTCCTGATTCATCATTTTATTGGGCCTTTCTCAGTTAAAAGTGACTTAGAATTTGAAATGCTAATGACTATACCACAGTACACACTCTGGCTGTTTTCCAATGGTTCTCATTTTCCCCTCTGAATTAAGGCAACTTTGATTTTCTGGAGTTTGTTTCTTTACAGGTTTAGAAAGATGCTTAATTAATTTAAAATCATGTGTACTTTACAAAAGATAAGAATTGTAGTGAAGAGAAGAGGTGCTTCAAAATTTAAAAATGGGCAAATATATTAGGAAAGGAAAGTTCTACAAACTATAGACTGCTGATCTTGACTTTGGTTCTCATCAAGACTTAAACATATTAAGAAGTTTATAATTCTGTAGAATAATAAATCAGGAGTCGCAGAGGCAGCCAACATGAGTTAGTTCTTTTTACAAGATAAGCATGCCTTCTGTATCATTAATGCACTAAGTAAAGCTGTTAGCGATAATGAGATGATAAATCAGCTAAGGAAATATATATAAAATTATGCTATTAAACATAGAAAAGGCTAAAAAGTTTGCTGCTTGTGAGTTCTACAAAGAGATTTATAGTAGAGAAGTAAAAAAGAGGAAGTGAGTAAAATATTCCTGGGTCATTAAAAAGAAAGACTAGATAATCATAACTTTTCCATGAATTTCTTAAGAGATCTTACAAAATCTAAATAAATTACTTTCAAATTTCATGATCATGAGTATCTTTTGTTTCTCATTTGTTGTAGATAGCTAAGTAAAGAATCATAAGCAAGATTTTTAGTTAACCCACTCCTTATGAGTTAGGGACTGTTGTTGTTCTCAGTGTTGGGGAAGGAAATAGAAACTGACACAGCTAATGAATAACAGGAGTGGGTTGGGAACCAAGAAGATCAGCCCCAAAGCCTGTTCTCTTTCTTTCTGGCATGTCCTAAGAACAAGTGAGGTCTGCACCGCTCCCTGCCTCCTCACTCCATCTCATCTCACCTGCCCGCACCTCTGTCCCCACTCTGCCCCTCTTGCCAAGGTCCTACTCCTTGCCTCTTTTGCAGCCATCTGCCTCAGTTGGCCCCTTCTTCCTTCCTTTGCCCTCTTCCCTGGTTTCCCTGACAGCACTCTGCTGATCTTCCTCCTGTGAGTGCGGCCATGGTTTCTCAGACTTCTCTTCCTTCTCCACAGCCAGGCTGGATCCTGCTCCGCCATGCCTCCGTCCTGGATTCTCCTCCCTTGTATGCATGGCGGCACCTCTCAGTCCGGCTCCAGAGCTGCTGCTTAAATATCTTGCTGAATGAATGAATATGCATAAAGCCAAAACAAAGATTTAAAAATATCTCCCTGGTTCAGTACCACATTTTTTTCTGGGGTAAATTCTTAGTGCTTACTTGTTTTGGCTGTAATATAATGTGGTTACCAAAATCATTTTTAAAGACTTTTACTTTTGAGAGGTGGGTGAACAGAAATGTATATTATATGTCATCAGTTTTTTTTTTTCCGGTTCTAAATGGGCACTAGACTTCCACACATTCAAAAAATACTTTGATATGCTATTTTGGCTGGCGTGTTCTTTGAAAAAATGAAATCCTGCATTTTATGCCCATTTTTATAATTTTTGATAGAAACTCTGACCCCAAAAATGTATGTGGGGAGGTCTTTTTAAACCGAATGATAAGAAAAATCAAGGGTAAGCATATATATTCTATGAAAGAATGAGAAGAGGAAAGATGAAACATAGGTCATCATCGGAGCCCACAAGTGACAGAGCCCTCCACTTGTGGGCACCCTTCAAGCTCTTACTGTTGCTGCTGGTTACCAGCCCTGCTGGGGAGGAGAATGCCAACCTGTCACTTCCATCCCCACCTCTTAAACCAAACCCTAAGGGAGGTGTATAAAACTCAGTAAGGCCTTTTTTCCAAAACCCTATTGTAGGACCTACACTTCATTGTCTCTTCCTTCCTGCATTTTCCCTTTTTCTGTTTTTTCCTGGAACTCATCTGTCCTGAAATTTTACTCCTGCTGGATATCTTCAAGATCCTCTGGTCTAGCCTTCCTCCATGTTAGAGATAAGGGAGCTGAAGGCCAAAGGATTCCTTGTTCCCATGGTCATAGCTTATTACTGGCAAAGTGGGAGTAGAATTAAGGATTTTAGTAATCTCATAATTTTTCCTAATATTTAAATAAAAATATTTAATATTTCTTTTTAATATTACTCACCTTTTTATCCTATTTTGGCAAAAATTTTTAGTATTTGTTTTAGGCACCTAAAACTTACTGTTATTTTAGAGGAAAGTCTAAGCTTAAAATATCTAAAAATCAGATTTTATTTTATTTTATTTATTTTTTTGAGAGAGAGAGAGAGAGAGCACGTGTGGGCACACACAAGCCAGGGGGCGGGGCGGGGGTGGGGCAGAGGGAGAAGGAGAGAGAGAATCTTAAGCAGGCTCCTCTCCCCCCCCCCCCCCCCCCCCGCGGGGCTCGATCTCTTGACCCTAAGATCATAACCTGAGCCAAAATCAACTCGGACACTTAACCAACTGAGCCACCGAGGTGCCCCTAAAAATCAGATTTTTAAAATAAATACTAGGGGCGTCTGGATGGTTCAGTTGGTTAAGCGACTGCCTTCAGCTCAGGTCGTGATCCTAGGGTCCTGTGATCGAGCCCTGCATCGGGCTCCCTGCTGGGCGGGAAGCATGCTTCTCCCTCTCCCACTCCCCCTGCTTGTGTTCCCTCTCTTGCTGTCTCCCTCTCTCTCTCTCTGTCAATTAAATAAATAAAATCTTTTTAAAAATTAAAAAACAATAAAATAAATACTAAGTTTGTATACTCTGATGTATTCCTTTTTATACATATGTTGGTTGATTAAATATCTTAAAAAAAAATTACATCAGAGTTCAAACTGGTCTACTAACCGCCACCATAGCCTCATAACTATATCGAGCTCTTAACTTCCTTCCTTCTGAACCTAAGCTTATACCTTGCCTTCCCTTCAAATGCCTTCCTGTCCTCTTGTTGTGTTTCATATTCATCCTACCCTCCAGTCTCAGTTCATACCCTTACTCTTCTGTGATGTCTCTCCTCAGTATTGCAGACTTCTAAGCTCTTCGGCTCTGAGCTTATGTGGCACTCAGTGCCTTCACAGTTTACAGCTGACCCTTGAACAACACGGGTTTGAACTGTGCAGATCCACTTAATATGCGATCATTTTCCATAAACACAGTACAGCACTGTAAATGTATTTCTCTTCCTTATGATTTCTTAATAGCATTTTCTTTTCTCTAGCTTCCTTTATTGCAAGAATACAATCTGTAATACACATAACATACAAAATATGTGTAAATCAATAATGTGTTATCGGTAAGGCTTCCAGTCAGCAGCAGGCTATTTAGTAGTTAAGTTTTGGGGAGTCAGAAGTTATATACAGATTTTCGAATGCTCCATTCTAACTAACCCCCATGTTCTTCAGCGGTCAACTGTGTTTGGAATTTCTCTTTTGCCAACTTGTTTTTGATCTGTATACGGGAAACAGCATGGTATGGCCTGGCCCAACTCCATTATGTGGCATTTTTTCCAGCAAGATTATAAGCTTAGAGACTTCATTTTGCTCATCTTTTTATATCCATATTGACTTGCACTTGGCTCCCAGTACATAAGTGTTGCTGATTATTTAGAGCTCTGTTGATGGTTTAACAATTCTGATTGTTAAGAGCAAAAAACCTGTGATGTTAAATTAACATATTACTACTGCCTTTTTTTCTGTCCGGGGGTTTTCTCACCGATTCTCCCATTATCTGAGTTAATGTATTAACCTTGGCATTTTATATTGTAGAGCCCAGCTGAAAGCAAATGTATTCATTGTTAATGCTTGTTGAAGCTGCTGAGTGGTTCTGGTTGACACTGAAAACCAGTTGGTTCCAGTTTATCTCACTATTAATTTAAATTTATCTTTGTTAATCCACGTTATGCAGTTATACTCATTGATTTCATTCTATTTCATTTCACTGCATTTCATTCAAACAAATACTTGTGGAATATACATGTTATGTGCTGGGAATGTCCTAAGAATAATAAACCCTTGCGTCCATGGACCTTACATTCTTGACACAACTTTTGGAATAATCTTATGCCAGGAAGAAATTCTAGGTGATGCAAGTTTATATTCTCCTTTTGGATATAATTGTGTGCTACTCTGTAGTATTATTGCTTTAATTGAATGTTATATTCTACAAAATGGAAGAGGATTCCAGTGGAACTTATAAAACTTATATATAACAAAGGGATTATAACAAAGGGTCATTTCCGAAAATAATTTCAAGTAAAATAAAAGCAAAACTTACTTGTGTTTTTGAAAATAAGGTACTTTTACTTGTGAAAAATTTTATAGCTGGGGGAATCATATTGGGCAGTGACTTAAGTCACCTTTGGATTTATTCCTGGATTTTGACATCTCGCCATTATGAAAATCATCCATATTTCCCTCCTTCATATAAATGTAAAATGTTATAATGCAATTTGTAACTATTTGTCATAACTATTTATTATAATGGCTAAGGAGGAATTAGAACAAAGCACTGGTAGTCTGTCTGTGAATGTGCTCCTTTGGGTAAATAACCAAAAACGTGACCTTCGAGAAAAGTGGGACGATATTCACTTGCATTTTTCTTTCTTTTCTCACCAGTTCACCTCACAGGTCTCCAGCTTGATCCGTTCCGTGTTTATTTTGGTCATCCAGAACTGTGCTGGCCAATTGGGTAGTTACTAGCCATGTGCAGCTATTTAAATTAATTAAAATTAAATTAAAAATTCATTTCTTCAGTTGTACTAGCCACATTTCAATAGCTGTGTTGCTAGTGGTTACCATACTGGCACAGTGCCAGTATAGAATATTTCCATCTTCGAAGAAAGTTCTGTTGGCCAGAGCTGGTCTAGAAAAGAAAACTTCCAAGTATTCATAAGAACAAGACATAACATAATCAGAATAGCCATTATTTAATTGATAAACCCCCAAGGATTAGAGCAGATAAATAGAAAACAGAAGGAATTTGCTGTTGAAGTAAAGTACAGTAATAATAACAATGATGATGATGGTGGTAATAATAACCATCACCACCATATGCCGGCACGTCCCCCTGGATTTTTCAAGCAGAAAGTTTTTAAACAGGGTTCTGAAATAAGGCATTCTTTTGGTGACTCTCGTAAGGGGCCATTCACTCATTGATATGTTTGGGATTATATCGGGGGGCTATTAATACAGGATTCTAGGGGCGCCTGGGTGATTCAGTCAGTTACGCATCTGCCTTCAGCTCAGGTCATGATCCAGGGACCTGGGATCGAGTCCCGCATCCGGCTCCCTGCTCAGCGGGGAGTCCGCTTCTCCCTCTCGCTCTCTGTGTGCGCGCTCTCTCTCTCTCAAACAAATAAATAAATAAATAAAATCTTTTAAAAAATACAGTATTTTAGATTTAGAATGTTTAGCTTCACATAATAAGAGACTATAATCTGTTAAAATGTCCTTCCTTTTATTGTCACCACCCGAAAGCATACATTAATCTTCTGTTTGAAAACATGTATCTTTTTTCCTTATAAAGCTCCAGTAACTCAGGTTCTTCTCAGTTGTTTGCATTTTCTGACCAGGGTGTGTTTTCTATTGAATTTATACTTGTCTAACTTGCTAAGTGGGTGTGAATATAACTTAGGTGAAAATATATTTAAGGTAAGTGTCATTGAAATGAAACCAGCAAAGATTTACTTTTCAAAATTTATAATCGTACTCAACATATTACTCATATTACTTTTCAAAATATAGAGGATTTATTTTTGTATTTTAAATTTTTTATTTATTGAAAATGTACTAGAAATGTTTAGAGAAGTAGAGGACCAAGTTTCTTTACTGTTTCAGTCATTGAATCTAAATTAAAATTATAGAATCTATATAGGTGAAGCAAGAGAATTTTCTGTATCTCCGTGAGAGAAAGACTGGAGAAGGAAAAAAAAAGCCAGAGCAGTTCTCAAGTCGTGATTTGGGAATCCATGTTGAGTTGCTCCCTTCTTTTGTTAGAGAATTTCCCAGCCTCTCCTTCTGCCATCTGCTGGTGGTTCATACACTTACATGTTTGATTTTAAAACAAATCTGCTTTATTCTTATTTAGGAAAGATTTGGGGGAAAATGTTCCATTTATATTCACCTCTTCTATTTTGGTGCAGTTTTGCTTGTCATGTTTAATTATCTCTTTAAAGGCTGTTTTAGCTTCTTTTTCAACTCTGCCTTTAGGAGGAATACATGAATATAAAATTTAGAAAAGACGAAAGACTATGAAGGCCAAAGCATGTGCCATTAAGAGGGAGGTGCAGACTTACTGGCTAAAGGTCTTGAGTGCAGTAAGGGGTTGCTTGAGAGTTGTTGGGGTCTTCCCCAATTTCTGAATTTGGATTAAATATGGAATAGCATTTCTGTCCTGCTCTTTTGTAATTAAGACTCCTTAACTGGAAGTGAGCAGACCTGTATTTTATGTTAAGTCCTGGTAACAGGTTGGAAAATTGATGACTTGATAAGGTTCTTTTCAGCCCTAAAATGCTACAGTTCTTCTTGTATTCATTAAGGCAAACCTTCAGCTCTGTCCTCATTTGTTATTCTTCTGATTTTTCCCCTCTACTGTTTACAGCCTAAGCCATTCTCATCATCTTGGGGAAAACATAAGTATCATTTGTCTACAAACAAATCCTTCTATGAAATAAAGCTAGGCAAAAATTTTTAAAAGGGAAACAGTATGGGAATTTTATTTCCTGCCACCTTTAATCTCCTTCCCTAATCTTTAGAGCTGCCCTGACTAATTCTAGAACCTTAGATTCATGGGTCAGTTATTTGTTCATCATTTTCTCAAAGAGGAAAAATAACCCCGAATATTAATGTCATTTTTTTTCATAATAAATAAGGCTGAGGGAGGTAAAGTGACATATTTTAGGCCCTGTTTAGTGGCAAAGTGGAACAAGAATCCAAGTTTCTGCCTCCCAGGCCGTGCCCTTTATACAGAATTACAGCAGTATTTGGGATTTGTCTTCCCCATACTGGAACTGTATCTGAGATTGAATGTTACAGGATCGTCATTTTTTACAGCTCAGAAAGAGTCTAATGTTAGCGATTTCATATGGTTCAATTCAATGTATTAGGGCTCTCTTACATCCTTTTAGATCTATATTCAACAGTGAAAACACTTTTTCTTTAAAAAGCTCTTTATCCCAATTGGAATCTGTATGCACACACTGTTTGAAGTATTAGGTGATCATGAGATGTTTGCAGAGTTTAATGGGCGTCAAAGTACCCACTAAGCCACATAACTCAATAAGGAATGTGTGAGGTTTCCGTAAGATGCTTTGACATTATATAAAAAATAAAATATTTATCATGACCAAGTGTGTTCTTAGTGTGGTAGGAGCTCCATTTCTCCTAGACCAAATACTCTGTCAGGTGATGGTAGAAGGCAGACTGGTTAGATGGATTTCCTGATTGCATAGCATGGGTCGCTAGATCTAGTAAGTACATTTGTGCAGAAATGTTTACTCTAATGGTAGTGAATATAGGAAAATGAGTGAAGGGAAGGTTAAAGCAATACAATTCATGCCTGCTTTTGTCAGACTTAACATTGTTTTGTTGTTGTTGTTGTTGCTGCTGTTTTTGAAGGATGTCAGAGATTAAACATGGCCCCGGGTACTGTGGATTTGAGAAGTGACCTGTTTAAGGCAGGGAGGAGTTACCCTTGAAAGAAAGCTTATTTGCTTATATATTCTGGAGTTTGATGAACTCCATTTTTCTCTGGGGACATTATTTTGGCACCATTTTTTGAGAACTTAATTCTCTAGTAATAATAAAAATAAAAATGCATATATTCTCCTTGTCCCCACCCTCGAACACCTGTTCATTTGGGATGTGCGCAGATAATTAGAGGCATGTTTCGGGCTTGCCTATAAAATTCCTTAGCATAGAGTTACTGTGACGATATTAATAATCATCAAGCTGCTTAAGATTTTGTTGGGAAGAAGCAAATAAATTATTCTGGGGGAGATGAGGGATGATTTTGATTGCGTGTGTTTTAGGTTCTCTCCGATGCCAAATTTTAAAGCCAGTTTTGTTGCTTCAGATGGTGAAAACCCTCCTCCTCCCCTCTTCCTGCCTTAAATCTGGCTTTTACCCAAGCCATGTCAATTTTTGCAAGTCAGTTGAGAATGTCAAAGTGACTGGTGTTGAAAGAGCCAATATGTTGGAAGATGCTTAAAGCCAAGTAGAACATTTATGTGAATTAAAGAATATATTAGGGGGTGATTTTCAGAAATCAGATTTGGAAAAAAAAAAACCTGTTGAATTAATACTTGCATACCAGATGTACCACTGATAAATACGTGTAACAGATATTCCCCAATAAGCACTAAAATTACCATTTTACAACTGAAGTAATGTATCCTGTGGGTACATTTGCAAAGATATGCCAACAAAAATACATGGAGGGTTCTTGAAGTAATAATGCAAATAAAACATTTCATGTTATAATTTTAAAATAACAGGATTGGAAAGCAAGAAAAAGTCTGGGAGACAATTTGTTGTGTCTAAATTCTGCTTTTACTCTGGTCTTTTGACAGTTGGCTTTTTGATATTGGATAATTGTGTTAGTGTCTTTGTGTGTGTGTTGAAGGACTGAATTGTCTGACAGAATTGAGGTTGAAAATCTCATAAATTCCGAGTAATAAAAGTAATAAAGAGATCTTGTCTGTTTCATACCATAATGGCTTATTTTCATACTTTGCTGAGTTCTCTTTGTGTCGTGGCCACTGTGGTATATGGCGTCACTAGCAGAGGGTTCTGCCGTGTCTGATTTACTCCTTCGTGCACAGCCCAAGCATCCGTGCAGCGTGCAGCGATGGTGTGTCCCCGTGTGCCGAGTCCCTGAGACGTGCTGCTGGTACTCACGGCCCACTGTGCCCAGGGAGTCTGCACCACTGGTGACGCTGGCCTCTGGCTGAGGGGGGCCGCCTTCTCTCCAGGCCAGAGCCCACCTCAGGGGCAGGTTTCCCTTGGTCTCGGAGAGACATGTGAAAAGCGTGCGAGGAAGGGCAAAGAAGTACAGGGAGCCATAGGACTCCTGCTCTCTGTGATTGAGATAGAGCAAATGAAATCCTGCAGAAGATTTCATTTTCTTCTAGCTATGCATGGCACTTTAAAGCACTTAATTGGCTGCTTCCTAAGGAGCCACGTACGTTTTTATAAGAAATTCCTCTTAACCTCCCTCCACTCTTCCCCAAATTAAATTTTCATTTCAGAATGACTTTTTTTTTGTATCTCATTGATGGGGAGAGGAGGTGAAGAATGGAGTAGCAAATGAATGCATATTATTTAAAATGAGAATTAGATAGAGGCCTAGGCTGGTTATTGCACATTAAATATCATGGTAAGATTAATAAACTTACAAAAGTAGTCTAAAAATACATTCAAGATTTCCTGGACATTTCTCAATTTAAAAAAATATTTATTCTCTCTAACATTTGTAATTCTAAATTTCTCACATTACCGTCTTATTATCGTCTCATTTAATTTTTAGTCCCTTATAAACAAGTAAACTTATTTTTTAATCATCTTAATTGTTAAACTATATTTAATATCGTTATAATTTTTAGAAAATTGTCGTATGCTATTGTAGTGTAAGGATAACAGTACATATTCAATTAAAATTCTTTCTTGTGATAGATGAGTAATTTAGAAAGAAGTTGGGAAATCTTGATTTTTAAGATACGGAAGATAGGGGGCGCCTGGGTGGCTCAGTTGGTTAAGCCTCTGACTCTTGATTTCGGCTCAGGTCATGATCTCAAGGTGCTGGGATCAAGCCCGGCATCGGGTTCCCTGCTCAGCAGGGAGTCTGCTTGTCTCCCTCTCCCTCTGCCCCTCCCCCTGCTGGCAAGCTCTTTCTTTCTCTGAAATAAATAAATCATTAAAACAAAAGATGCAGAAGATACCTTCACCACGTAGACACTTGAAAGGCTTCAATTTTGATAGTAAATATTAAGTAATCTTTATAAAAAATTTAATATTTTGTTTTACCTTACCTTGAGTTCCAAATAGAACTTCTAATGACATCATATTCCCGACAGGACATTGTTTTCTGATTGACAGAAATTTTCATTCTGTGCTATTTAATAGTATGTGCAAACATCTAGAATCACAAGTATTAATAAACACATGCATGTGCGAGTTGTAAATAGTTCCCGCTTGTGTGCACGTATGTACTCGTTCTTTTACATGGGACCTATGGAGAAGTTGACCTCCCCGAAGGATAAGTTTGAAAGGGGAGGAAATGGAGATCTGCCAGGCTTGTTGGCTGGAGTCATGGACAAGAGCAAGGCCTGTCTGAACTGCCACTCAGTTTTTATTCTGCGAGTTTGCAGGGTTGGTGATTAGAGTGGCTTTCGCCCAATTATGCTGTGATTATTCTGCTGCACTGTAATTGACTGGGGAGATATGCTAATACCTGTCATTTGGGATGATAAAAGATGAGCGGGGGACGCAATGCATTATTTAGCTGGCTGTGTGATAGATGAGGGATGCGCAGAGTGCTTTAATTGCTGAGAAGAGAGGTTAAGCTGAACGAACGGATGAATTAGAAATGAGTTTTTTTATGGCTTGTGGAAAAGTGAAATAAAGGAAAATGTGCCTCAGACTAAAGCAGCAGATAGAAATGAGCACAACGAACTAGATCCAGGCAGCTTGCTTTATCAATTTAAATATTAACAAAAAATGCAGCTTAGAGTTCAGTAAATAATAATCGGAAGGAGAGTATACAATAGATTCTCCTATTAAGCAAAAAAAGGAATTGTAAAGAAATTGTTTCTATTTGAGATGACAATATTTGTGATTTGTAACCTCTTAAATTCATACTGTGTTTTAGGTTATACTGAAACGTAACATGCAACAATTCTGAATTTCATGCTTCGTACCTTTTGAATGTTAGCTTAGAGGTATCTACATTCCTTATGCCTGTGTACCTTTCAGTAAATGCAGGCAGAGGAAGTCGAGAAAAAAATGAATATTTATAACACGAGGAGAATGTAATAATATAATTAGCGAGAGTGCACAACTGCTCCTTGAGTGTCAGGATCTGAGGTGGTCAGCCCTCATATGGCAGGACGGTCCTCATATGCTACGCGTTTACGTATTGGTATTTTATGGAAAAAATTAAGAGCGGTATTTTCCCTTCCACATGGTTTCCTTTTGTCACACCCACATATGATCTTATGTCTGCATTTCATAAAAGTACTTAAAATACTCTGTTGTAATCTGCATGGTTATTTATGTGATTTGGTGTTAGTATTTAGTTTTATTTTAGTTTTGTGCATTTAATAGGTAATGATTTTGACTATGTAGTCAGAATGGCCATGCGCCGAAACAGACCGTTACAAACTGGAGGTTGAGGCCTTGCACACATTGTCGGCTTCCCAGCACATCGTACTTTACTGGATAATGATGTAGGAAAGTGTTGTCCCCAACTGTGCTGTTTTGTCTTGTAGATGAAGCAGTGGAAATCCAGGTTGAATAGCAGAAGTTGTATTTTTTTGTCAAATGAAGAAAATGACCCTCCTGTATTGTTGAATTATCTCCAGACAGTCCAGCTTCTCAGAGCCTGTGTGACTCATCTAGTATAGCAGAATTTATCAGGGAATGGCTTTCCACCGGGTTATTGAATGGTAATGGATCTGTCTAGAATAAAGCTTGCCTATTGGAATGGATGTCAACTGTAGACAGTGCTACACTCTGCTACTCACATAAGTTTTGTTGGAGCTGATCGCTTTCCCCCAATATAATTGGCACCTCTTCTGCACATTCCTTCTGAAACAAAGGGCAGTTTCTGTATGACTGTTTTTAATCACTGTCCTTCTTGGGTTTCTGAAGTAGACTGTTGTAGCTCTCTTACTCTCTCAGATAGATCTGATCTTAAAAGGATGCTGCTGTGGAGCATCCTGGAAGGCAAAGTAGGAGTTAGAAAGGAAAGGATGCAGTTAGTTTCCAAGAACTTGAAATGAGATGGACAAAGTCAGGACAAACAAGCATCTTGTAAGCAAACAATAGTACCTAACAGTACTTAACAGTACCTAAGTTTTCCAAATGTCAGTTACCCCTATTTAAAATATCCCGTTTTAGTTAATAGCACATTAAGCTAACCCCATAATGAAAGATGGCGGCAGCACTGCAGGGACATAGTGTCTTGATTTTATTCTCATCAATAGTATAAAAAGAGTAGTATACAAACCTATTCCATTTTGTACATCTTTTTTCTTAGTACTAGAAGCTTACTATTTTTCCTGCCTGCCAGGCAGTTATTCAGTCCTGAGACGTTGTGCCTAGATCTTGGCTGTAAGTCTCATCACTTGAATGTAAAAATGATTCTTTCTTCAAGGTCCTTCATTTGAAAGGTTGGCTTTGTTTAATATGGTCTGAAAGAAAATGATGTTTGTGGCTTTTTGTTGTTTCCTTGACGTGATGTAGATGTGATTTATGGCAGCATGAAGTTGCTCTTCTGTCCAGCTCGAGGCTTGGGAACTGTGATGTCACCACTCCTTACCTTGGATTAAGTTCTTCCCCTTGGAAATGCCTTGTCTTAAAACAGGTTTATAATACGAGGCAGCATAGAACGAATTTTCTGAAATGCCCTTAGCATCTTTTATTATGCCTACTGCCCCGTTGAAGTGTGTTTTTTTTTAACAGTGATGAGTTACCACATTTTAAAATAATGTGATTACATTATTTTAAGATAAAATTTTAAATATGATTACAGAATTATTGCCAGTGAGGGCATGAGAAATTATGTGGTCCTTCTCCCTCGTGTGGAAGGTAGGATGTGAGGCTCCTGAGAGGACAGCCGGCAAACCTGGGGAATTTCCCTCGATGCCTGTGGAGGTGGCTCTTGCATCATGAGCACGGCTTTTTGGAAGGTGGTTGTCCTCACGGAGCTGTGCAAGCATACGCTTGCTTACTGGATGTCGTTGGGGCAAGTGTGAGCGCTCCAGTTGGCTAAACAGAAACCACTGAAACGTCATACATACGTTACACGTTTTGTTTCAGCACAGCACATATAGATGGACATTATAGATACCTCCTCTCCATCCGTCTTTTCCAGTTGTCTCAGCCATACCTGATTCTATTGCAGTGTTTGAGCTGGTTAGTCATTTTAAGTAGAGTCGGCTTTTTCCCTCTTTTTACATTTTGCTCATCATTTGCTTCCATATTTCATTCAGTTTTCTAACTGGAGCATAGCATAGACATGCTTAGGAGGAAGCACAGCTAACTGGGGAACCATGCACCTACTTTCCGGAGGGCAGCCTCTCCCACTCAGCCTCGAGCAGGCTTCGAGAAGCGACGGAGGGCTTCAGGAGGACCCCCGGTGGGGGCTTCGCGGGAAGCACGCCGTTGCTGCTACGAGCACGTGGAGGCCATTTCCACGGCGTTCCCTCTGCTGTCTTCTTTACGACTTGTTCATTTTCTCAAGAAGTACCAAGTAATGACTTTTCCTTTTGCATCAAGCCAGGTCCTCAATAATGTGCCACTAGAAAACATACAGGTCATTAATCAATTACTAGAGAATAATGATTAGTTTACCTATCTTATTTTGTGGTTTCGATTTTCTTCTTAAGGTAATGCTTTTTGTTTGTGGCTTTGTCACGTAGATTAACCTATAGAACTTGCACAAAGTTCCCTTGGGAATAATTACTCAAAAGTTTTGCTTTAGAAAGAAAACATAAACGTAATAACTACCTTAAATTTCGAGCTGTTAGCACTCACTGTGATATCTTTTTGTAATCCTTTTTCTTCCTTAAATTGAATTATAACATTCTTGATAAAGATAGAGAACTAACTTTAAAAAAGGAAAATTTAAAAATTCTTATGGGGGGGCCCTCTGGTTAGATTTGAAAGGAAAGGAAAGTGGCTAATGTATTAGTTTTCTACCACTGAGTAACACATTACTACAAATTTAGCGACTAGAAAACACACCCATTAATTATCTCACAGTTGCCATGAGTCAGCAGTTGAGTTACTGGGTCCTCTGTTCCGGGTGTCACGAGACTGAGATGGAGTTATTGTTGAGGCTTTGGTTTCAGCTGAGGTTCGGGTCCTCTTCCAGGCTCACTGGTTGTTGACAGAATTCACTTCCTTGTGGCTCTGGTTGTGAGGTCCCCACTTTCTTGCTGGGTTCCAGCCATGAGCCACTCCAGGGATGGGGCCCTCTCTACAACATTGTGCTGGCAGAAGAGTTGCTTCACGTCTCTCCCACCTCTCTTAAGGGGTCACCTGATTTGGTCAGACCCACCCAGGTTAATCTCCTTTCAGTAATTCAGAGTCAGCTGTTCAGGGGCCTTATTTCCATCTGCAAAATCCGTTTTGCCCTACAGTGAGGCATGAGCACAGAAGCATTGGCACATCCTTGGTGTTACATTCCAGGGGAGGGAGTTGAACAGAATATGGGCACCCCGGGGCCGGGCATCTTGGGGGTCACCTTAGAATTCTGCCTACCACAGTTAGTGATTCACATTTGCTGTCAGATTTTAGGGCTGAAAAACTTTTCTCTACATGTACTCAGAGTGTGCTCGAATTTTTATTAAAAAATGGGAAAATGAAAGTGGGATAGAATAGGACATATTTGACTGACAACATTGAAAATAAATGCTAAGCACTGTTAACGGAGCTGTGCGTCTCTGTTATTACAGCAGTGTTATTTCTTGTATGGTTAGCTCCTGAGGCCCCGCTCTAGAGCAAGAGAAGTAATTTCTTACTATAGACTCTAACTGTGCAGTTGATGTACTTCTGGGGTAGGTGGAGAGCAGTCTGCGTTTCTGTTTCCAGTGCTTCTGTTGAAAGGTTTTGATGATCTCAATTTCTTCTTCCAGTAGCTATGTTTGGTTATGATCTCAGGAATCTTCACAGGCACGCCAATTACAGAACATGAAGTCTGGTGACTCGGGTTAGTTTTATAGACTTGAAATGCTAAGAAAAAATTTTTTTCTCTTAATATTTTACAAAGTCACCATTTTGACATTCAGATTTGACTAATCATTTTTGGAGTATATAAGGGGAAATGTGGCTTATGAAATTCAGTTTTGTTTTAATGTTTAAAGAATTTAGTATTTTTTCTTTACAAATTCTATGGATTAGGCCCAGATAAAATATAATGAATAAAAAGCCCAAACTATCTTTTGTCTTTTTAAAAAAACAGGCCTATCCTCTTAAAATTATGTACCCATGTGGAGATATTTTGAATTTCTTTGCCAACACCTGATTCCTTTCAGAATTACTTTAGAGAAAAAACAATATATTTTGAATAGGATTTTTATGTACTTGGTTTGATTCCTTTTGGTGGAGGAAGTCTGTTGGGCCACAAGTTTAAGCAGTCAGATGTGAAGCAGATCTAATGGTTTGCTTTTAAAGGCACCTGGATTTTGAAAATGTGACAAAGACTTTAGTTTAAAAAAGTAAGAACTATATACTACCCTTGATTCTAGACTCAGAAGTTTAGAAGGATTAAATTTAGTTAGGGTTGATGTTACCAATGGTCTACTCCAAAGCTAGAATGGGGTGGTTTTCTGATATAACTGAGGAATAACTCATGTTGGCATGAAAATTACTAATTAATTTTGTTTCTCTTGCAGACCTTTAAAAGTTTTAATGGAGTGTTTTATGGATTTACACTTTGGGGGAATCTGTTTGACTATAAGATGAACAAACTCCACAGCATTTAAGAAAAGCCGTGGCCATAGTATAGCAAGACAGATACCCACTTCCATACGAGCCAAAGCAGCCAAGTCTTTGTTCCACCTGACCCTACTGCTTCCTCTCCACCAGTGCCCTCCGCTTGCCTCCAGGGGGGTTAGGACGTTGGGGTACGCTCCCACACCTGCCTGAACCACCCTAGGCTTCTCTCTAAAGTCTTAGCAGCTCTTTCTTCAACTACTTGACGCTGACCCCTGTGCTGGCTTCTTGCTGCCATTCTGCAGGCTGCCCTTTGATGGCCTGCTCTTACATGGGAGCAGGCCTGCGGTCAGAGAGGAGGCAGACTCGGAGCTCCCCCACCCTGTGCCGGGCACCAAGGAAACCAGGAAGACTGACACATGGTTGCGACTCTCGTTGACACTCTAGTGCCATTAGAAATGGGACCGCCATGTTGGAGCAAGGCTCCAGAAGGGGAGAAGCGCAGTGTGATCTGGGGCGATGTGGTTTTGAATGGCAAGTGACACGGTGCCATTGGAGAGCAGCGCCACAGACAGGCAGGAATGTAGAGATAAATTTGGCCGGAGACAATGACTTTAGTCAGAAAGAGGTTGGAGGGCCTGGAACGCCTGGCCTGGATGGGTTTCATCACCTTTCAGCATGATGAGACATAACCAGAGGTGCTACAGCTTGGAAATGGGTTTTTGTTTAAAAAAAAAAAAAAAGATTCATTCGTCACCAGTTATCTCTTAGCATAAGAAAGACTGGATTTGGAGAGGATCTATTGATTAGTTGTATGTCTTTAGCCTTTTAGAACAAAACGAGAAAATGTGGAATTGCTTAGGCAATAGTAAATTGTTGTAAAAAGTAAAGTTTTACATGATCATTTAGAGCAGCTTGTTATATAATAGATTTATGTGGTGTCAGGAATAAAAGAAACTGTAAAATTACTCCATTAGCTAGAAAATGTTTTAGATAAACGAAGATAAACGAAGTCATTGCATTTAAAGGCGTAGTTGAAAAGTTACATGTTTGTTTTTTGCCTTCCTGCCTGAAACCTTCATTGCATAATGAATTTGTTCGTAAATATTCAGTAGTATACTATAAAATTTGAGGCTTATTGAAGATACGGTTTGATTAATTTAAAGGAAATTAGTCAGTTCGTAAGTGAAAGCTGTTTATTCTTACATTTTACAAAAAGTTTTCTGAGATTAGAGTGTGGGCATGTTCTGAGACCAGTTCATTCAACATTTATTAATCCTTTCACTGGGCTGGCCCTCTGGAAAGCCTGGGATGTAATGATTAGGAAGGTACAGTGACCCTTAATTCCTTGCACCCCGACTCTGCTGCCCGTCAAGACCGTGCGGCCTTGAAGGACCGCTCCCCAGCCTGGAAAGATTTTGTGAGATAGCGAGCAAGCTTTTTGAGTGTTAGTGATTCTGCTGTTGCCTACGTGTTTGAGAATTCACAGAAGGCTTTTTGGGAGCTTAAATGAGATACAGTGCATTTGGTTTTAGGGAGAACAATGAGGGGAGAAATTTATTTCAGTGCTTGTTGCTTAATCAACATCTACACTGCCACTTCACATCAGTGTCTGTCCTTTCCAAGTGAATTAGGTCTTGTGGGCAGCACGTCAAGAGGACGTGTATTGTTCCTGGCAGGGCACTTGAATTTCTAATTACCAGATTCCTGCCTTAATTGCAATTACCTGGACACCCAGGCAGAGTGAATTTTTGGAAAAGAATGTAATTAGTGAAACAGGAACTTTGCTGCCAACTCTGTGTCTAGATACTAACACTAAACAGAACATTGATAAGTTCACATCTGTAAAGACAACCCATCAGTTGATAAAAACAGTTCTTAAATTATGTATAGTACATCTCAGCGTTGAATTCAGAAACGTGTGATGTTAAAGCAGAGAATGTTGGATTTTTGCTTTATAATCATGTATAGTATGCATAGTGTGTATCTTTTAGGCTTGGGTAATTATCTGGAGTAAAAAGAATTATTTGCCAAATACTCTATTTTTCTATGAACCCCGTGCATTACACACTTGATGTAATAAATGTAAGATCCCAAGGCCCGTGGTCATTGGAAGAAAAAAATCATTTTCTGATATTCAGTTGCTTCAGTAGTTAATTTTTCTTAAACAATACTTTTCGTTAAAAACAAATTCACACACAACAAGAAAGTTTCTACCTGGTTACAAATACAGGGTTAAACTTAACTTTTACAGCATTTTAATATCCTTAGGGCACAATCTGAAATACGTATTTTTCTATTTCTCTCATTTTCTCATTGCACTCAGTGGCCCCTCCATGCTGCCTTAGCACACATTCACAATCCTGAGATGGTAATAAATATCTACTAAGGGCTTATTTTACAAATTTTGATTCGGTCCTTAACCCCCTGCTAATTTGCTCTTCTCAGCTTCTCTGAGCTCTGTCCTTCCTTTCCATCTCAGCAAATCCCTTGTCCACACCAAGGTTAATTTTGTCCATCTATGGTTAGTTAACTCATAAATGATCTTTTACAGCTTCTTCCCCATGGAGCCGCTGGTCTTTTTCATTTTTAGCCTTCCTAAAAAATGTTCCCCAGCCCTACTCTGAGGAAGCCTCTGGATAGCAGAGGGGTGGGTTGCATCTCTTCTCCTTATAGCTCTTCACTCAGGCTGTCCCCCAACTGAGATACAATCTAATGTATTTTGACCATAGTTTAATTTCTTCTAATTCTTTAGTAGTATTAAGAACATCTCCTGTTCGTGTATCTTTTTACATCCATGTTATCATATTTTTATTTTCTTATTTTTCAAAGATTTATTTATTTATGGGGTGCCTGGGTGGCATCAGGCTCTGTGCTCAGCAGGGGGGATGACTGCTTCTCTCTCTCCCTCTGCACCTCCCCCTGCTCATGCACACTCTCTGTCTCTCTCTAAAATAAATAAATCTTTGAGATTTATTTGAGAGAGAGAGAGCGCAAGCAGGAGGGCCAGAGGGAGAGGGAGAGAGAAACTCAAGCTGACTCTGTGCTGAGCGCAGGGCAGAAGTGGGGCTCAATCTCACAACGCCGAGATCACGATCTGAGCCCAAATCAAGAGTCCGACGCTTAACCAACTGTGCCACCCAGGCACCTGGATATTTTTATTTCTACAACGGCAAATTAAGAGCATAGACTCTGGTGCCTGGCTACATTTGAATTTATCTTGTTCACCGTTTGAATAATGAATATATATAATAGTAAAATTTTATTTTATTTTATTTTTTTAAGATTTTCTTCATTTGAGAGAGAGACAGAGCGCAAGCAGGGGGAGAGGCAGAGGGAGAGGGGGAAGCAGGCTCCCCGCTGAGCAGAGAGCCCAACACGGGGCTCAGTCCCAGGACCTGGAGATCATGACTTGAGCCGAAGGCAGATGCTTAACCATCTGAGCCACCCAGGCATCCCAGTAGTGTAATTTTAAATGAGAATAACAGTAAACACCTAAAAGTTGTGAAGGTTGCTTGAGTTCCTCACGGAGAGCCCTTGGAACAGTACCCAGCACGTACAAAGGCTTTGTGCTTATTGCTGCTTCCACCCTATTATTTGAACCTCACATCAGCCCTGCAAGGTAGCTGTGGCAGGTCTCATCCCATTTCATAGAGAATAACACAGAAGCACCAAAGGGGTAAGGCACCTGCTTAACATCTCACAACTGGTGGTGGATCTGGGCATTGGACTCTGGCATTTTAACTCCTAGTTATTATGACTTTCCATCCATCTCTCTGAGGGTTTCCAGATTCAGGAAGAAAAATCAGATCACCCAATTAAATTTGAATTTCCAAGAAGCAATGAGGGACGCCTGGTCGTTTAAGAGTCTGCCTTCGGCTCAGGTCAGGATCCTAGGGTCCTGGGATCAAGTCCCACGTGGGGCTCCTTTCTCAGCGGGGAGCCTGCCTCTCCCTCTGCCTGCCACTCCCCCTGCTTGTGTGCTTTCCCCATCTCAATCTCTCTCTCTCTGACAAATAAATAAAATCTTAAAAAAAAAAAAAGAAAGAAATGATGAGTAAAATTTTAGTAGAAGTATCTCCCAAATATTGCGTGGCACATACTTAATGCTAGCAAATTTATTTATCTGAAACACAAATTTAACTAGGTTCCCATGTCTTATTTGCTAACCCTAATCCATCCATACAGGGTGTCTACTCTGTGCCAGTCTTTAAATGATAGTCCAAAAAGTCCAAAAATAGCTGATTAAACCTTTTCTGTACTTTTTTACAGCATATAAAATCTGGTTTTGTTTTTCAGACAGCCCAATTAAGGACCATTAAAATGAAGTGTCTGTGCTAGAGACTTCCCAAGCTCATAACATATTGTAGGTGGAAAAATATTTTTATGAGAGCGACACCATAGTAAATTTTTCCAACAGCTAATAAACACTGAGTTTGCAGTAGCAAAAGTGAGACAGTAAATAAGAAAGGACTGAAGGATAGCCCGTGTGGGCTGTCGCTTTTCAGAGATATCCAAATGTTTGACACAGCAATCATGATAAGCTGAATCTCTTTTTCCAAATGCATCACTGTGATATTTGCTTCTTTTGCTTTCTGTTGCTATTGTTTTCCTCCATTTTTTTTAAAGGAAAAAGCAGGAAGAGGTTGCTTTGAGTATGGCATCAGGATGTGGGATAGTTAAATAATTTGAAGGTTTTGTAGTGTTGGACTAGGACAGCCAGACACCTTCATTTGTCCAGTAGGCATGCCAGGCTGGTTTTCCATGCTTTAGTATTACGCAGAGATGGTCATTGGCTTCCTTCTCCCATCGTCAGCTTTGCCTTGTGGAAGCTCTGTGATTCGTTTTTTTCTTTGCTTCTAATGTTGATCAGCCGTTCATTTGATTAAGTTTTTGTGACGATAGATCAGTACAACTGGTACGAATATAGAAGGATATTGCTAGCCTAGGAGTTGACCTTGCTCTTTAAGGTAATTTTACATGTGTCTACTGAACAGTAGTAATTGTTTTTCACGTATTTATAAACGTTGAGAACTAAACCCCATTTCTCCAGAAAGCTTGTTTAGCTGTGTCCATTTGTAATTCTGGAGAGCAAAATCAAACACTTAGAAGCTATGTTCTGTTTTTTTAATGATGTAGAAACATTCTTCATAGCATTTCTTTTGTGTTTCAAGTATAGTGTTGCTCACTAGGAAGACTTTGATTTGTTTTAATTTTCATTCTTCCAGACCTTCTCATTCATAAGTACTTGTAACCCAATCCAAAGTATAGTCAAGTGGGAAATGTACAAGGCTGGCTGGATTCACAGGAAAGGCTTCCAAATGCTTCCTCAGTTGCTGTTTGCCTAAAGAACCCCCCTGCCCCCGCATCCTAATGACTAGTCTGAAAGGCACTGTGGAGGTATGACCGTGGCATAATCGAATCCCTCCTGCTCTCCCTTCTCCTCTTCCAGCTTGAGCTCTTCCCTCCCTCCCTCTTCTCTCTCTCTCTTTTTTTTTTTTTCCTTTTGGTGTCTTCTCTCCTTCCTTTTCTGTACAAATAACAGTAGAGGGAATTATGTATCTTAGGTTCTTTTATTTTTTTTTTTAAGATTTTATTTATTTATTTGAGGGAGAGAGAATGAGAGAGAGCACGAGAGGGAAGAGGGTCAGAGGGAGAAGCAGATCCCCCGCTGAGCAGGGAACCCGATGTGGGACTCGATCCCGGGACTCCAGGATCATGACCTGAGCCGAAGGCAGTCGCTTAACCAACTGAGCCACCCAGGCGCCCTCTTTAGTTCTTTTATTAAGAACTGAATTTAACTCAAAAAAAATTACTCCACCTTCAAGTTCAAATAGAGCTTTTGTACCAACTTCAACCTATATTGTACTGAGGCATTTTGTTTAAATTAAGAAAGAAATTATTAGTTGCAAGTAATTGTATTTCTGAATGTGAAAGCAATAAGGTAGTGCTTCAGCAAAAAGGTTACTAAGGCATTAGTTTATCTTATTTGGGGAAATCTACCTCTCTGAGGCCCTGTCTAGTCCATCGTTAACCATATTGTTCAAAGTCCTGAGGAACAGAAGTTAAAAGAAGTTCAAATTAATGGAAACTTAAAGGAAAATCTATGAGGCAAATGGAAAAAGCTCTCAAATATAATACTACTAAAGATAATAAAGCAAAATTGTTCCTTTTTTTTTTTGCTAGTACTACTTTGGCTTTGGATAATAGTGGTTCTGTACTTCAGTTGGGATATATCATTACATCTGTGTATGCCTGTGAATGTGTCAATGTAAATGATGACAATATTATGGTTTAGACTTCCTTTTATTTTAATTCAAAAACCATTTCTAATTGATGAAATGTGCCTTTATGGTACAGTTCTTTTCAAATACATCAAGCACTGTTTTTGTTGACCCTTGACTTCATGGGCATGTTGGTCTTTGACCCAGAACTGGTAAATGAACCCTGCAGGGAAATCATTAGAGAATTGGAACAATTGTGGTAGTGGGATCAGGGGTCAAACCATTACCTACCCATAGGAACTTCTGTTTAAATTGGACTCTTGCTTTTCTGAAAGCAGGTCATATATTCAGGGAGAATACTGAAGAAGAGTGTAGCATGTGTTCGTGCTAATCTATCAGGATGAGATAGGGCTGTAAGGATCCCAGAGATTGTCTGGATTGTTTTCTTTTATTTCCTTTTTTCTCCTCTGTTGTGACGAGTGGCTTTGGGGTTATTGTCTTGAAGTCCATTTTTTCAGTATAAATATTGTGAAAGTATAACGTAAATGTAAGGGAAGGGCACAAGTTAGAAATGTGCAGCTTGATACATTTCCTCAAGCGAACACACTTGTATCATCAGTACCCAGTTCAGAAGCCACCACCTGGACCTCAGAAGCCCTCTCGTGCACCCTCTGCATCATGACTCCATCCATCCCTCAACCCCCCACCAAGGATAACCACTCTCCTGAATAAAAGTCAGTGATATTTCAGAGAGTCATTGGGTACTAATGGGAAGCCATTCTTTATTTAGTAGTAGTATATTATCTCTCCGCTTAAAAATATTAAAAAGTTTTGTGCAAAAAACCCCACAAACCTCATTCAAGCAGTGTATATCAACATCGGTTTTCACGGCCATGTAGCTGTTAAAAGAAATTTTAGAAGTGACAGGTATCACAGAAGAGAGTATTCTTTCCTTTGCGTTGGAAATCAGTACTTAAAAGTTAGCCTCTAAGAACCAGAACAGAAGGGACATTATAGTTCAGTTCTTTCTAGTTGTGTTTGTAGTAGTCTTCCTTACATAATTACTATTTTCTGAGGGTTATATGTAATCTCAAAATTTTAAATTTGTCCTGACAAGTAATGCATATTAGTTTTAAAATATCTTCCATTAGATATCTAAATGAAGGCAGTCTTAATTCTAATGACATTTTTGGGCCAAAACACCATCCTGCTTGCATGATGTTATTATGGTCTTTAACAGGTAGCTTATATCTGGATTCAGGATTGTGGTTTTTTTCCAAAGAATAAATCACATTTAGTCCTCTTGTTGAAAAACTGTTATTTTGCTACTTTCTGTTCCAACGGAAAATCTGGAAGCTAATTGCAGTGGGGAAGACTTTCATTTTTTATCAAAGCAAAACTAAGGATTTTTTGCTAGGAGGCAAAGAAGATTCACTGGGATTGTTAAATGATCTTCATTTGAGAAAAACAGTGAATCTTCTGGAAACACTGGTAGAGTACCATTTTTTTTCTTTTACTGTGGCTTTTTTCTTCTCTTGTCCTTTGTTTGGCATGGGAGTAGGAACCGTAACAAGAAGGAGAAGAACAAGGATCAGAGTAGTGGACATACCATGGGCTTTGAGATCCGAGGACTACACTGGAATCAGGGCCCACCTCACCCTCTGAACCTATTGCCTATATTTTTATGTATAAAATGCAGCTGGTCGACCCTACCTAATGAGACTGCTGTCAGGATTAAATGACAAAATGGTTTGGATAAAAAGATAAAATAATAATAGCTATCATTTATTGTACTCTCACTATTTGCCAAGCACTATTCCAAGCGCTTTCTTTTATATCATTATTTAACCACTTAGACCAGTTTGTCCCTGAAGAAATTCAGGCCTCAGAGGAGAGTCTGAGTAACGTATATAAGGCTGAGTGGCTAGTAATTAGCAGAAGAAAGAAGTGAACTAAGTTCAGACCACAAGGACCACGCTTCTGATCCTAGCTGTCAGAGGCTCCTCCTTCGCTGGCTTCTGTGGCATCAGGAGGGGGTCACTGTGACTAAGACCGCGCAGCTAGGACTCACTGCTGGCGGGCACAGATAGGGCTGACACTCTGCTAAGGTGCCCCCTGCTGAGAGAGGGGTGCGGCGTTCTTCCGCAGAGAGGCACCGTGGTTCCGTGAGGCCGCGTCTGCCCGGAATGCCACTTGTTCCTGCTTCTCACAAAGCTGCTCCCTGGCCTAAACGCATGTGTAGAGTTTTCCCACACTATTGGAGCTCAAGAGTGCTAGGTTAAAATCTTTAATAATATTATTTGTCACATCTGCCAAAAGTTTTGTCTACTTGTCTGGCTATTTATTTCCCACATGTAGTCATTGATCCATTCATCCATCAGAAACTCTTCTAACACTTGTCATGCATCTTGTATGTTCTCCTGTTCTCTGTTTAATGTTCCTTTCTCCCTTTTTCTTTGTCCCTCCTTATTCCTCTTTTTCTTCCTGCCTTTGTGTCCTACGGTATGTCGTTGTGCATTACACATGACCAGCTTTTCCACAGGTACAGTTAATTCCTCTGTTCTCAAGAATTTAAATTCAATCTGTGCTGTATCCCGTATGTTGAAGACCTAAAACAATTATAGATACTTCAGAACTCAGAACTCTATAAAATAAACTATTTATCATGTCAAATTGCACTAGGGATCCATTGTAGGGTGAGAACTGTGCTAGATCACAGATGGTATATTTCATGGATTATGATTTCACAAAACAGTCTGTCTTCACAATTTGCTCCTCTCATATTTCCCTCTTGTGAATCCTGTGGGTAGTCATCAGACGAATGAAAAAATCAGATGCTTTATCAGTTTAAGTGATAAAATACACTTACCTTATTGCTGTTTGGATTCCCTCTGAATTTAATCATGAGTTCCTTTGCTGTGTTGGAGGTGGGCATCCTGCCCCGATCAGGTCACAAGGTAGCGGCTGGGTGGAGTCTGTCTGTGGCCGTGGGAGTTGGCTGTCCTCTGCTGACCACTTCATGGTCTCTCGTTTATGGGCCTGCACGAGACAGCTGTTGTGACTCACCCGCAAGGACATGGAGCGAACACATTTGTAAGTTTGAGAAACCGGAGAACTAGAGAAAACATTGTGTGAGACACACCAAAGACTAGAAATGAGAAAATAAAAGGTCTGTTTTAAATCACCAAAGGATCTGTTAAAGTGTATCCTGCTATTACACAAATTGGGACATCTCTGCTACATGGTTTTGCATGTTCTTCCTTTTATCACTTAGAGTCATGCCCTTATTTACTAAATGAAGTGGGATTTTGAGATAGAGTCACGTACCAAGATACACAGTGTAAAACAATAACTATTAGAAAATGCACTTCAGTAGGTCTAGGGGTGCTCTTGTGACCAGCGCATGTTCATGCGCCTCTTCTCTCCCTCTGTCCCTCTCCCCCCTCCTCCCTTCTTCCTCTCTCTCTCCCATCCCCCCTCCTCCTTCCTCTCTCCCTCTTTCTCTCCCTCCCTCTCCTCCCTCTCCCTCCCTCTCTTTCTTTCCCCCTCCCTCCTCCCTCTCCCTCCCTCTCTTTCTTTCCCCCTCCCTCCTCCTTTTCCCTCCCTCTCTTTCTTTCCCCCTCCCTGCTCCCTTTCCTTCCCTCCCTCCCTCCCTCTTTCTCTCTCTTTGTCCTTTCAGCTCTGGGATGAGGCTGTCATTATTAGTGGTAACATTTTGTTAATAAGCATACCTAGAAAACTGCATTCTAATATAGTCTGTGTCTATAGAACCCGGGCATAGTTTTAATGTAAATAATTTAGTCTCTGGTCCTCAGTTTCACATTCTAAAAACAAAGGACTGGAGTAAGTGTTTACTGTGGCTTTTTTTTTTTTAGTTCTGAAAACTCTGTACTGTTCCTAACAGTTCCTCATAAGTGTTTCTCTTCCAAAGGAGTCAAACTTTGCTCTCCCCGTGTTGTTTGTTTTATAAATATTTATTTATTTAGATATAATTGACTTAGAACATTATATTAGTTTCACGTATGCAACATGATTCAATATTTATATGTATTGAAATAATCACAGTAAGTCTGATATCTATCACTGTACATTTGTTACACAGTTATTTTTCTTGTGCTGAAAGCTTTAAGATTTATTCTCTTAGCAACTTTGAAATAGACAGTACTGTTAACCGTAGTATATAATATAGTCACCGTGCTGTATATTACATCTCAGTGACTTATTTTATTGCTCTTCCCATGTTTTAATGCTTCTATCACGTTTCTACCTGAAATATTGTGTGTGAGCCCCATTAACAATTTGCTAAACAGTTCTAAGAATTGATGAAATATAGTTTGGTTAATACTAGCATGGATTAGCTGTTGAAGTCTAAAAATAGTCTAAAACTTTTATTTTTTTACATGCTACTCATATTCTACCTGTGTCAGATTTAGGGATCTTATGTTTATTATTTCTTTCTGTTGGCAGAATATTCAGTAGTAAGTTCCTGAGTATCTTTATGGCCTACCATTGTCAACCATGGGCTACCTGGATATAAAGCTGCTAACCAAAAAATGTGCTATGATGTTTGCAGCCTACTGGAGATGTAACAGCACGGATTCCTTGTCTAGGCTACAGTTAATGTAGTTACTTACCGTTTCAGATACGTTCTCGCCAAAGAAAGTAAGACCTGTCTGAGCCTCTTACCATTCTTAGACACTTAAACTCCCCACTTTTCAGCATTTATTCACGTTCCTTGTACCAGTAATGTTAGGTTCTTCAAGGGCAATCCCATTTGAATGCTGAGAATATAGACCAATTGCCAAAATCTAAAGCAAACATGGAGACTTTTCTCTGGGAAGAATTCAACATCAGCTTGACACTAATAATCATGAGTGGTGGGTAATGAGAGGCTGCAAGCCAGCGAAAAGTAATTCTGCAAACATACCTTCCACTGTAGCATGTGAGCACTCCTAGCCCAGCTTCTTCGACTGAGTGGGTGAGTGGGTGACGACACAAAACCGCATTCCAGCATCCCCGCCTATGAGAACAGCATTGTTCTGTAAACCGTAATTGGTCACTTAAAGGAGATGATGTGGAACACTGATTATAATTTTTTAAATTTACAGTTATATTAAAAAGACGCCCAAATTACAAAACTGAAAATCATCTGGGAAACAAAAGGTTCACTTTCTTTTTTTATGAGGTTTTTTTTTTTTTTTAAGATTTTATTTATTTATTTGACAGAGAGAGACACAGTGAGAGAGGGATCACAAGCAGGGGGAGTGGGAGAGGGAGAAGCAGGCTTCCCGCAGAGCAGGGAGCCCGATGTGGGGCTCGATCCCAGGACCCGAGATCATGACCTGAGCCGAAGGCAGACACTTAACGACAGAGCCACCCAGGCACCCCAAAAGGTTCACTTTCTTGATAGAAGATGGCAAGTGGGTCACTAGGTACCTAACTTGGTTCTGCATACATATCAAGCTTAAAGATCAGCTATTGTGCTCTACGTAAGAAAAAGGAGTAGAAGGAAATATGGCAAAATGTTAGAACTGGGCTAGCTCTGCGTTGTGGCACTACTGAGGATTTTTACTTTCTGTTGTGTTTTCTGATGTGTTCCTCGTCTTTTTTTTTTTTTTTTTTTTTTAATTATTATGTTATGTTAATCACCATACATTACATCATTAGTTTTCGATGTAGTGATCCATGATTCATTGTTTGCATATAACACCCAGTGCTCCGTGCAGAACGTGCCCTCTTTAATACCCATCACCAGGCTAACCCATCCCCCCACCCCCTCCCCTCTAGAACCCTCAGTTTGTTTTTCAGAGTCCATCGTCTCTCATGGTTCGTCTCCCCCTCCGATTTCTGCCTCTTCATTCTTCCCCTCCTGCTATCTTCTTCTTCTTTTTTTTTTTAACATTTAATGTATTATTTGTTTCAGGGGTACAGGTCTGTGATTCAATAGTCTTGCACTATTCACAGTGCTCACCATAGCACATACCCTCCCCAATGTCCATCACCCAGCCACCCCATCCCTCCCACCCCCCACCACTCCAGAATAATGAGCTATATTACTTTAAAATACCACTTTTGTTTCTCTTTCTTTTTAAAGAAAAAAGACAACACTTTAATATATATTTTTCTCGTTGAAGGAAAGTATATTCTTGTTTTGAGTTACTAGTAAATGGAATCAAGTTTATCAGATCATTTCTCCTTCGAATTAGTATCTGTATTGGGATAATGGGAAGCTTGTTCTCTGCTTTTCTTGGACTAGAAGAATATAAAATTGAGAAAGAATTGAGATTTGCATCTCAGTTTTTAAATATTACAGAACTAAATCTTCTGTTCTATTCAGAGGCACTGATAAGAGCTCCAAGAGGTAAATCTGACTTAGGTAACAGGCAATGTCCATCTTTAAAGACCCACTAATACAGTCCTATTTTTTAATGGCTGAAAATCAACATCCCTCCCTATCGTTAATAGACTTGTACCCCCCTTTTTTTGTTACTAGGTAAAAACTTCAGCAAAATAAAGTTCACACTAAATGTCACTTCGTAATTGCAGTAATGATCCCACAGCTGTGCTTCCCTCAGTTTATAACACATGTCAGCATCAGTTTAGGAGCTCAGCTTCATTTCCTGCCCAGATAGCATTCTGCAGACCGTATTTGTGGTGAGAAAGCAGAGCATCCTGTTGGTCACTGCTGGGGTGCTAAGGCCAGGAGTTACGCTATTGCAGCTCTCGGAAACGCAAGGCCAAGCTCGGCCCTTGGCCCTGATTCTTGTCCTTTATTTATTTACTTGCTTACTTATTTTCTTACTTTTCAAGTATTTTTGTTTGCTGGGTTAAGAACCATTTTATTTATGAGTTTGTGAATTTTCAAGGAGGAACTCTTACACTTAAATGAACCTGTAAGAAGCCCATAGAAAAGCCCGTGCCTGCAGCGCTAATAATGAGAACTGACAAGGCAATCCTGCTGGGTTTATTTATGACCTTCTGCCTTTGTTAGCTCTTGTGAGAAATTCCTTTCTAACCATAACAATATTGTTGGAGTTTGGCACTGTACAGAGAAATCCTACCGAGCCCCGAGGCCCACAAACTGGCACTCATTCAGCTCCTAACAGATTGCGAGGCTTGTTGTAGTTTTACATTTTCCTTCACTCCTCTTTTATTTAATTCATAAGTAGTTTTCACCAATTTTTATATACATGGTTTTAAATATGTATATATTGCATTTATTCTCAGAACCCAAATCCATTTTTTTCCTTAATACGATGTCATACCTCCTTGAGCGTTGAGGAAAATTCAGAAGAGGACAGGCTCCTGGAAGGCAAGAAGAGACAGGTCTGTTCTATACAAGCACGAGTCACAGGAAGTCCTATCACAGTCTACAAACTGATGGACCAGTATGGCGCTCCTCAACAGTCTCATGTGGTTCCTCATTCTGAGAGTTAAAGTGAGCTCAGTAGAACAAATTTACCTCAGGTTATAATTTTATAATACTCTGGCTATTATTTCAACTCCTTTTGGATACTTTAAGAACCTGTTTATTCTTCCTTGTTTGCTTTCTTCCACAATTTCCAAATGAAGTAGGAAATTGAAAAGCATCAATTCACAGAGAGAATTGTGTTAGAAATTGTAATTTTCTTTGGGAGTAAAAGAAAATCAATAATGTAGAACATCTAACTCTTAAAAATGAGACCCTTGACAGGAGTTTTCTGTATGGAGTTATGGAGAGCATAGGAGATAACATAAGCCCGAAGCAGTGGTATTCAGTATTTCTAATAACTGGTCCTGTTTCTTCAGTGTTGCCAACAATGACAAAATAGCTATTTATATTCTATTTAAAGTATCAAGAGACACGTGACTTCTGTATCTTCTGAGAATCTTCAAGTTCAAGATGGCAGTTTTGGGGGGATAAGCTCTGTAGGACCCATTTAACTAGAAGTGCCTGTGTCTATATTTGCTGAGAGGGTTGGCTTGTTAGGCTGGGGCCTGCTGTGTCAAAAGGCCAAACTATTAAAGTCAGTCTTTATATTTTTGCTTTATTCTGCTTACCTATTATCTGATTTTTAAAGTTTTCTTCAGCCATCTTACTCAGCTGTGTACAAACAGACTTGCTAATGGAGACCATGAGGAAAATTCTATTAAAAGCCTTAGCCTGATAGGGGCGCCTGGGTGGCTCAGTCAGTTGAGCATTTGACTATTGATTTCAGCTCAGGTCATGATCTCAGGGTTGTGGTATCGAGCCCCACATCGAGCTCCACGTTCAGCACAGAGTCTGCTTGTCCCTCTCCCTCTGCTGCTTCTCTGCTCGTGCTCATGTGTGCCCGTGCTCTCTCTCTCTCTCAAATAAATAAATAAAACCTTAAAAAAAAAATCTGAGCCTGACAAAATGTGAAAACTATGCATATGAGCATAATTTATTTGTCCAACTTTGTCTTTCATCTCCTTACCATATACATTTACATTGTTTTCACATCTATTCTGAAAATACTGGTATGATTTCATGCTATACTATTCAGCTGTTACCCATTTTTTGAATGGGCCTTTTTTAAAGTTCATGTGTCATTTGCCTTAGAGTGGGCATAAATTAATACTCTGTTCATTATTGCTGTGGCTCTGTGTGAAAGACTGTTCAAATCTCCAGGGGCCCCTTTTGTTTTGTTTCTTTTGCAAAAAAAAGCTTCAGCATTTTTTAAAGTGATATATGCTCAAGTACAAAGAAGAAAGAAAAAGCTCTCCCAGATCTGATTACCTAAAATAACCACTGTTAACATTTTATTGAGCATCAGCTGATACCTCTTAGGCATTAAAAAAGGCACATAAGTATATTTTATATGTACACATAAATGCATATATATATTCATATAATACTTTATATATTTTACATCAAATAGATCATGTCTTCTGCTTTTACCTGATTTTACTCAATAGTCTTTCAATAAAAATTATACTTTTAACATATATTTTTAATAATTATTATACATTTTAAATAACCCACTACTAAGTTGACAATTAAGTGGCTTCTAACTTTTTTGCTATTTTTTTTTTGCTATATCTAGTTTTCTTGTTATTTCTTTTTAAATTTATCCCCACATTATGTGATATAATAAAAATTATGATGGCTATAATATTTATTAAATAGCTTCTTTATTAAGCTCAATTCTCTCCACATCTTTGAGACAGAAGTCCATTTTATAGATGGTGAAACTGAGGCTTGGGGATGTTAATCCACTTGCCTGGTCTACACCATTAGGAAGTGATGGAGAAAAAAACTAAACCACAGCTTCACAGCCTGGCCCGATTACCTTTTCCAATCCCTTTTTGGCATGCAGTGTTTATCATTGGTAATGCTAGATTTTAAAGTGCCAAAGGCTATTTACTTAATATAATATTGATTGTTATCATAACTATTTGCCTGGCACATAATTATCTGGTAAACATTTGTTATAAAGAATGGAAGGATGCATTCATGCCACTATTTACTCATCCTATTTTATAAGTGAGATGATTTTCTAGAAGTCATTTGCAAATTCTTTTTCCTGGTCTCAAAATGGGATTTAGATTACAAAGAGTGTTAAGAAAACAAACCGTGTGTCCGAAATGTTGTGTATATTTATATGGTTATGTTGGCATATAGGTACACAGCAACTGGTTATTGAGCATATACTTAATACTTCTTATTCATAATTATATGTGATTGTCACTACAGCATAAGTGATAATTTTCCCTATTTTGGGGATGGTGAATCTGAGGCTCAGTGAGGTTAAATAACTTGCCAAAGATTGGGTGCAAGAAGTGATGGGGCCAGGACTTGATTTCACACTGCTCTTACTCCAGAACTCATGATTTGGACTGCTCAGTTATTACTGTAAACCCACATCCCAGTAAATATTTAGTGAGCACTTACCTGGTGGTAGGCATCATGCTTGGTGCTTTGGATATAGCAATTGTTTAACTCTCCCATCAACACCCTGAGGCCGTTACTTTTATCATCCCCCCACTACCTACAGAGGAGGGGTGGAAGCTTGTGGGGCTCACTTATGTGCCAGAGTCCTTGGAATTTGGGAAAGAGGGGCTGGGTCAGGCTGGGCTGTGTGGTTGCAGAGCCCGGATTCTTTGTAACCACCATGGCCCGCATCTGGAAAGATCACTGTTTGATACAATATGAAGCTAAAAAACAAAACAAAGCAAAAAACCCAACCAACTAACATCTAATGAATGCCTTTAAAAAGCAAGTTTCATTAGAGGAGGGGAATATGATGTAGAGATTTAGAAGACTTTTCAGGGATCTACAGATTGATGACTAAAGTTTAAGTCCAATTTTATTTCAAAACTTATGATTTACTGGGATAAAAGAGGAATCAGGCAATTGATGGGCTTGCACGTCAGGTTACTGAAGTCCCCTCCCTGTTCGGAGGTTTTAGAAAGGAAAGAGCATGTGAGTTTTACCCTTCCGCCGTTCAGAATCCTGTGTCTTAATCTGCTCGTGGTGGCTTCGAGGCTGCGAGTAGTGGACTCCAGTGCCCATCAGAGAAAAATCGTCCTTCTCCTCGTGGGCCCTGGGATGCGCTCCAAGTGACAGGACAATTACCCGTAAGTGTGAGGCTCAGTAACACCATTTGCACACACAGCAGTGGCTCTGTTGAGAGGTCACGGGTTTGAGGGTGCAACACGCCGTCCTTCCAGACCGAATCCAGGCCCTTATTGATGATGACATTAGTTATTAGCACTAATATCACCATCATCATTATTGGCATTTGCAGGGTTCTGTCTGAAACCCTGAAGAGGTGTATGACCACCTCCTTCTGAGAGGCAGTTTTACAAGCAATAGGTTATAAAATGGTTATATGCTCTTAGGAAAAATTATCACGTAAAATTGCACTTGAGTGCTAGCACTTGAGGTGTTAAGTGACCGGCTGCCCCGTACGTAGATGGAAAAGGACTCCTTCTGGAAACCTCTCATCAAAGTGAGTCTGAATCATAACTGAAAATAAGAAAAATTCATGTTTTTAAGTTTGGCTTTTGAGGGAGGTACTGACTGTGTTGTATTTCATTTTAAAATATAAAAATAACCTCCACAAAACCTTTCCATCTGTAATGTAGTCCAGCTAATCTTGTAAAAAGAAAAAAAAAATTCTGGATTCTCTACTTTTTTCCTAAATTAACTCAGAAGTCTTAAAAATAATTTCTGTGAAAATATAAAAATTTCAGCTTTCTTTTATGTTGAAGCCATTAGACTAGTTCTTTCTATTTCTAGTGAGATAATTTTAATGTATCTGTAAATACTGAAGAAATAACTCATTTGTAGATATTTTGGCATAATTGAAGAGGAGATAATCATTCAAAGAAGGAAATTGGAATTTGAGCTGATGTGGCCTCAGTATTTATTGCATCATTAATTCTATTTTTAACTTATTCTTTAAAACAGGAGTGATTTGAATCCTGTGTCTAATACATAACTTAGCATCAGGAAGTCATCTTCTGTTTTAAAGGTGATGCCCTTCACAGTTTCCTTATCATTTGCTTTATTCATTATATTGACCCATTGACAAAATAAACATGATAATCCCCACTCCACGACTGAATAAAAGATTAGGTTGTCTTGCCCACAGCTGATCACTGGTGGCACCCAGCTTCAGACCCCCTTATTACATCTAGCACTTTCTCCTGAAGCAGGGTCGTCTCTCTGTGCTAACGTTGTGTTGTGATTCTTAAATTGTGAGTCGTTATGGGTGTTGTTGTTGTTTTTTTATCATTCTCCTGTGAGTCACTTTCCAATACTAAAATACTTGTTATAACCTCATTGATAGAAATATCATAGAAAGTCTATATTCACGAGCAGAGTGCAGGCGGCCTTGTCTCACTCATTAAAGAGCTTATGAATGATTGATCCGTGGCGCCTGAGAAATGAAAAACTGCGTCTTCATACAGAATTTCCCTTCTCTTTTGGTTACTACTTTTGGGGCTTTCATTTTAAAACCCAGTTCCTACCTCTTACTGGATTTGGTTTTAGGGCCTGCAGAGCCCCTGTCATTACCCACTGGGATGAGGAAAATGAGGGGAGGAGTGCCTTCCCACCTCTCAGCCACTCCCTGTGACCTCACTGCTCCCTTGCCCTGGACCCCGATCCACACAGTTCAGGCTCTCTCTCCTACGCCTCTGCCTGTGCCCCACAGTCACGGTAGCTCAGACTCCCTGGGATCCTACTGCACCCGTCCTTTTACCTACAATTTCTCCTTTAAGGGACGCCTGGGTGACTCGGCTGGTTAAGCATCTGCCTTCGGCTCAGGTCATGATCCCAGCGTCCTGGGATCGAGCCCCGCATCGGGCTCCCTGCTCAACGGGGAGCCTGCCTCTCCCTCTCCCTCTGCCTCTCCCCCTGCTTGTTCTCTCTCTGTCAAATAAATAAAATCTTAAAAAAAAAAAAATTCTCTTTTAATTCTCACAACAACTCTCTTAGGCAGGTACTAGGATTTTCCCCAGTTTATAGAGAGCAAAGCACAAAAAGGTTAAGTATGGTCACTTAGTTAAGTGGCAAAGCTGGGGTTTGAAGTTAAGTCCTCTTGCGCCAGAGTTTCCATTATGGCACATGCTAACAGCTCATTAAAACCCACCCTCAGAAGTTCTGCAGTAGATAAATATGGCTTGGCATCACAGGGGAAGCCGCCGTGCACCCCATTCTGCTGTCCATGGCAGAGCGGCCTTACTAAGATGGGAATGGATGGCTCTTGGAGGGAAGTTCAGCTTCCCCGAGCAAAGAGTGCAAAGGTCCATTTCCGGTTAGACCACGTTGCTCAGGCTTAGATGCCATCCATGTAGCATGTCGGCTATGGTGAAGGAACGGAGGGAGGACCATGACATTATTCTACCTTCTCTCTTCTCTTCCCATTTCCCTTCTGATCCAACAGTGCTGCTCCCCACTCTCACTGGCTCTTCTGGACTCTGCATTTCCACTGTCACATTGATGGTCCCCTACTCTGTTGCCTTGTCTCCTTTGTTGTCCTCTGTTGATTACCTGTTACTGCATTGGGTTTTTGGTTTGCTTTCTATCAACATTGTTTGTGAGCTTCATATTAATATTTTTAACTCTAGCTCATTCAGTCTCACTGCTGTGTAGTATCCCATTTTCTGAATACATCTCTAATTCATATTGCCGGAGAATTAGTTTGTCTCCAGTTTCTGTTGTTACAATACTAGAACGATGTTTCTGTGCGTGTATATATCTCCTAATATACATACGCCAGAGTACACACTTACTAGCAGACTTCCTGGGTCATTAGATAAATGCACTTTCAGCTTTATAGCGTGCTTACAAATTGTTGTCCAAAGTGGTTATACTAATTTATATTCCCACGAGCTGTGTCTAGAAAAGCACAAAGTGCCTATTTTTCTCTCTCCTATGTTTTTTAATTATGAAACCTCAGTTGGAAGTATTATTTCATTTTTTTTTCATTTATCGTTGATAAGAGTATCACCGATTCATCTTATAAAGAAGTTTCAGTTACACCAAAACACGTATATAAGATAACTGCCTTGGCCATGCAAAACTTAATGGAGATAGGACAGTCCTTCCTTGCAGAAGAATTCCAAATAATAAATGTAGGAGGAACGAAGGAAATAGAAAACCAACATCAGAACACCTTGCTGCGGGCAACGTCCGCTGATAAATGCTGAAATAGTGGGCAGAACTTTAAGGAGAAATAGGATATTTGCATTGCTTCAAATATGTCCCCCCAAACATTTACTTATTCTGTACATTTTTTACATACACCCACAAATTCTTTGATACTCATCTAGGAGGTAGAGCTTAATTCCCCTCCTTTAGGTATGGGCTGGACTTAGGGACTCCCTTCTCGTGAATAGGACATAGAAAGGGGAAAACTAACGTAACTTGGAGAAATCTGGCAGATGCCACCTTAACCAAGTCATCAGTGTTGACATCACCTCTCATAAGTCACGTTTCTGTCATACCCTCATAGGATGCCTCATAAAGGACACTTCACCCTGTGATATTCTCCCCCCAAATCTATAACCTCAGCCTCATCATGAGAAAACACCAGCCAAACACAAATGGAAAGATAAATGTGCCTTGGTTACTTAACAATGTTGACATGAGGGAGCCTGGGTGGAGGGCGCATAAGAACGCTCAGCACTCTGCCACTTTCATAGAAATCTAAAGTCATTTCAAAATAAAAAGTTTTTGAAAAATCCAGGGAGGGATTAGAACAAGAACATGTGTTCATATGGTTCATGTGAATAGGGAAAATGTCAAAATGACTAAGTTTTAGTATTGTTGGATAAATAAAACTTCCCTTTATTCCATGTAGACTCAGTACAATTTGTGAGTTGGGTGTTCTTCTGTTTGGTTTTTTTTTTTTTTTTAAGTTGCTAATTTATTTGCATTCCTATAGGTCTTACTATTTTAAAGTATTTCATTGCTATGTACTGAAGAAATAAATGTCTCCTGAGCGTTCATGCCTTTTTGTTTTTAAGTTTTATTTTCAGAATTTCAACGTGCTAAGCATTGTACTTCTAAGATAAACAGTAGTTTTTTACCATGAGAGACGCAAAAGGTGGTGTTGATTGCTTTTCTGTTATAAAGATTTATGACATGCTTTCAGCAATAAAAACTGGTATCAGTAGACAGACTCTAAATCTTACATATTTTCAGATCTTGTTAGTTTGTCAGTTTGCTTTCAAAGCACATGGGTCATTCATACCTTCCAGTCTCATACCTGACATATTGATATTTGTAAAGCACAAACCCATAAACCCGTGTCCCTCGTCCCGCGTATAAATAGCTGAAACCGCGCCCCCCCCCCCGCCCCATTATAACTACATGTCTTAGGACTTGCCACCAATGGTTTTGGAGGAGGATATGTAAAAAATAGAATCTGTTAAAGCCAGATGTTACTCATAATTATATTTGAAGCAATATATTTTTTTTTTTTTTTTTTTTTAAGATTTTATTTATTTGCGAGAGAGAGAATGAGAGACAGAGAGCATGAGAGGGAGGAGGGTCAGAGGGAGAAGCAGACTCCCTGCTGAGCAGGGAGCCCGATGTGGGACTCGATCCCGGGACTCCAGGATCATGACCTGAGCCGAAGGCAGTCGCCTAACCAACTGAGCCACCCAGGCGCCCTGAAGCAATATATTTGAAGCAATGCAAATATCCTATTTCTCCTTAAAGTTCTGCCGACTATTTCAGCATTTTAGACACTGCTGTGCTGTTTTAAGGGTCAGGTGTATATATTTCAACTCATTTGTCCATTGATTCTTACACAGAACTGAAATGAGTGGGGCAGCTGTGTAGACTCCCCGGGATTCCTGCGGTCTAGGAAACACACCCCTGCCTAACCTGGACTCTAGTGATGGAGGCACTTGCTGTCATTGCTGTTGTTCCTTCATTTGTTAAATTTTATATAATGCTAAAATATATAGATCTTGAAAAACCTTTCTACAAATTTCTTCTTAGTGGTACCTATAATTTTAGTCATGTTCTGAAAGCATTCTTTGTTCATAAACACTTGAAAACGTGATTTTTTTTTTTTCTTTAAAATGTTCTAACATTTCTTTCCATTCCTTTTCCTTCTCTGATAATATGAGAAGTCACCTGTTAGACCTCCGTTGGCTCCCTGGCTCCTAAAAAGTGTAAACACGTGTGGCTTGGTGTCAGTGGACAGAGGTGGCTCCCAGCTGGCCTCATCCTCCCCCCTCACTCAGCCTCTATTTCTCAGCTTCCTGGCGCGCTTCTCCTCTCTGCTCCACAATGGCGTCCCTCCCAGAGCTCTTGCCTTCCACATTGTTCTCTCTGCTTCCAGTCTCCTGCCCACCACTCATCCAGAGGGTGCACGTTCGCTCCTGGTCTGGACCGTCTCAGACAGCAGCCCCTGGGCCACCGTGCGCAGGCTGAGGACACCCGTTCTGTATTCCGCTTTCTTGCTGATGCACCTCTCCATCACAGAAGTCCTTCCTTCCTTGAGAATTCATCTCTTTAGCTGTCTGTTGCTTTTCATTGAGACTCCATGAGAAAGGGACATTTAAGTGTATAGGATCACAGTATAGGCCAGCATTTAAATATCAAATGTCATTCATATGTACAAACTGCCTTCTACCTTTTTCCCCATCTCCTCGCACCCACCTGCCCCCACAGCTTCATCTGCAGACCTTAGATAGGGCAGGCCGCAGTACAGAATCTCTCCCCAAATTACTCATTATCCTCACTTTATTATGTAGTTTTAACTTCACCGGTGGTCTGTCATTTGTATTAATAAGTGTCTTCTTTAAGATGCCATTGCTCTTGGAATAACGAAGGGCCTGTATTTATTCACACGAGAGGCTTGTTTAGTGTTTTCAGCACTGACTTGGGCTTTGGCTTGAGGTTAGGAGGGGTCTGGAGGCTCTTGGCTGTGTTGGACAATGAAATCAGTTAAAAAACATTTTGGTAGGAACAAGAGATTGGGAGCTAATAAGATGCTGTAGATTCATCATATAAGAAAATAATACATAATATCTCTGGTACTTAGAAGATGGTAAATCAGTGGTAATAACAGTTGTTGTTACTAAAAAATCGTGATGATTATGTTCATTATCATTATCATTTGTGAGCACAGTCCTAGTAGTGTAACCAAGCAGGGTGATGTTATTTCCAGATGAAAGTAAATCCCAAATTCCATAGAGTGAAAAGAAAACTATAAATACATTTTCTTACCAAATAATTTTTAAGTTCAAGACTGCCCATACTGTGTTAAAGGGTCTGTTTGTTGTTCTTCCTAGCCTACACAACATCTTGAGACTGTTGTTAATAGTGGAAGAACAGAGAATCTCCCTGGGCAGAGTTCAGAAACTGAGAATAATTTAGGATCCCCTTGGGGCTTCTGCAATGGAAAAAAATTCCCTTACATGATGCATACTTCATACTTATATTGTTTACCACATCTAAATTTAGAATGGCAGCACATTTCATATCAGGAGTTCTAACCCAAGGACCTTTGAGGCTAGCTTCTATTTTAGGTGCTGATTTTTAAAAATCAAAGGAAATATAACCATATTAACAACTTTTGCTTATGATACTATGCTTAACTCTGAATCCTGCTTTTGTGAAGTATCAGTTTAGTTGATTACCCTATAAATGTCCCATTAAAATGAGAGTTACCCATAATGGAATCTTGGCTTGAGAAAAGGAAAGCGGTTCTTGGCTATGTCATTACAATGAATTTTGACTCATGAATTTTCTTTGCATTTATCCTTGGCTTTGGCTAGGGGTTTGTCATTTTTGGAGCTTGTGACTATGTTTAAATTAACATCAAACACTTTTTTTTTTTTTTTCCAGTTGGCCTCGTACATCTTAAGGCTATGTGTTGTATATATTGTCACATACAATGAAGAGATAAATATTTGTTATTTGGACATGTTTAAATAGAAAGTGATATATATAACTTGGAAAGAAGATGCTTTTAGAGCCTAAAAATTACTGCTTTGAAGGATTTTTTTTTCATGGATTCTGTTTTTCTGTGCCTTTGCATTTTTTTATTCATTTAGACAGGAAGCCTAAGCTTTTAACTCATTTGCTGTCTAGACAAATGAAAGCAGCAGGGACTTTGGTGGGTTGCACACGGGTTTGTGCCGAGAAGAAACCTGCTAACATCATAGAGAGTGAACAGAGTCACTGTGAGGTTTTTCCTTTTGTGTGTACGTCGGTCCAATTATTGACTCAATTCTAATATCAGTTTCAAGGTGTGTTTGTATCACATGTCCAAAATGATAGTTCTAAAATAAAGTTGGAAGGTATGAAGTGATTTCACAGTGTGTGAAGTATCAGTTTGTAAAAAACTAAGCAGTCTAATGAGGCTGGGGGTGGCTAGCCTCAGGGATGCTAATTGGAAACAGAGGGCTGAGAATTCGTTGCTAAATTTTAATAGTGAAGTCAGTAGTTTTCACTAGAGCATTTATGGTAAATATTTAGAAAGATTTGCATGTGCTAGCTTACTTTGTATGGTGTTTGCAGCTGTATTTTACCACAGAGCATATAAATTCAGTGACATTCGCCAGAGACCAGTGAAACGCATCCTCTCTTTAACACCACACCTGGCAGAAGGAATCACACGGCCCTTAAGAAAGTTAGGGTCTAGTTGGAGAGAGAAAAAGAAAAAAATGCATGCCTGAATTTTATACTCAATATTCTAAAAAGGAGAAGAGACACTATTCCTGCTTTTGAAGATGACTGAGAGACTTTTTAAAAGACCATTGAACTGGCATTTTAACCGGTGCGTCAAACCCATGGGAAGTCACAGTGAGAAATCATTAACTGTACCCTATTAAAATCCTTAAACAAGAGACCTGAACTAGTCTCATTGATTGAAATATCTTCTCTGTTTCTAATTCAGTGTTTATCCTCGTGCTCTCTTGGGGCACTTCTGAGCAAGAGATGCCCAAATGTGTGCGCTCCTCTCCAGTTCTCTATCAGATGCTGATCTGATGCTATCAACGAATTGTATTGAGGACCACAGCTTAGAGGAATTTGGAGTTGATTTGCTTTTTTTAAAACCCGCTTATTTAATTAAACAAGGGAGTAAGATTTTCTGACTTATTCCCAGGTCTTTGAGACAGTAAGACATCACCAGGATTGACGGAATTTATCCTTGAGGCAGCTACTACCTTCCTAGATAAATTGAATTCCATCAAAGCCAAAGATGCCTCTTGATGTAGTAAGTCATAATATACTAACAGTATTTTTAGGGAGGATCATAGATAATATGTAGACCTGAAAGAGAATATTTATAATGTTGTAGGTCTGTTTTGCATTTATGTAGATCTCTAAAAATTCTTCCTATGCTCCTCCTTCATGGCATGTTCCCATATCCATCACTGCCCTGTCACCGCCCTTCCCCACCCTGTCCCATTGTATTGAATCAGGAACATATTTGTGCTCTGTGTTAATTCATAAGTGTTTCTCTTGTCAGAGTCTTGATAGGATTGTTATTGCTCCCTGGTGGCATTTCATTCCAAGTGCAGTGAAATCTCTTATACTTGTCACTTGGATTAGAATGAAAATTTTACATGGACAGAGGGTGCAGAGATGATGGTTTACAGAGGGAAAGTCTTTGCAGGGAACTTTCACTTAAATTAAATTTTAAAGCAAAACAAGCTTTTCTTTTTTAAGGCATTGATTTTCTAAAAAATAAATTAACCATCGACAGTAGAAGTTATATTATTTTTGGTGTGCTGGAAAGTAGTCAATATCCTGAGTGATGTCAGATACTGAAAACCCAACTCGAGAGCAAGATTTTACCAACTCAGGCTGTCCTGGCAAAATCCTGAATTTACTCTGTAGGAGCCCATGAAGTCATTACCTCACCCGTCACTCCCGTCCATACAAAGGAAAGATGCCAGGAATGCTGTGGGGCAGGGGGACTCCGGCCCCTTCAAAGAGTCCTCCCTGCCATTACCTTACCTGCCAGCTTCCCAGCAAGATAAATGGAAGCACTGTAGCTTGAAGGTGCCTTGGTTAGAATGAGATGCAGTAAGGTCTCTCTGTTCTTTCCAGACATCATAGATCTGATAGTACTTACAAAGGAAGAATAGAGTTGGTGCCCTGCTGACTAAATTGTCCTCCAGAGGAGTATTAGTTACAGAGCTTCTTTGTTAACTAGGCTGAATGTTTAAACCACCGTTGAACTTCTTTTATTAACATGTTTTAAGATAGCTATACATATGGATACCCTAAGCGTCTGCAGGGCGGGAATATTTCTCTATAATTTACATATAAAAGTTACGTGTATGTATAATAGTAATATAGAAATTATATCTTTTTATTACTCTTCTGTTACACTGAGGTCTAGTCAGCCCTGAAATTCTGATGACATGTGAGCACTAAGAAAGCCACCGTTTTTATATTTTTCTCTTGGTATTTCCTCAATCAGCTTGTTGAATAACAGAAATGTTTTTCATGCTTTTGCAGCTTGACTGGAGCCTTCTTAACACCCATCCATGTCACTTGTTCAGCCATAACTTGGAATTTTAAGGGAGGACAGGGAAGGAATTTATAGGTCATGTAGAGAATTTTACAAATTTCCAAGTAACAATTTGGGTTTTTTGTTTTGTTTTGTTTTGTTTTATGAAGAAAGATTTGCATAAGATTATTTAACTTCAAATAATGATGTTTTAAAAAATCAAATCTATGTCAAGTCTTTTCTGTGTTTAATCCCATATGTAGTATAATAAAAGAGAATGGTTTTATATCTAGTTATCTACCGATTTCTTTTTCTCCAAAGAAGCATCAAATCCTATTCTCCCCGCCCCAACTGATTTTGTCTGATTGACCCTTTGTTTATTAGTGATACACATTCGTGAGGTATTAAGGGAGTGCGTCTACACCTGGAGCCCACCAGCCATCCTCACGGGGGGCCTCCCTGGGTGATTCGGGTACCTGCAGAGAGCACGGCTCTCTCTGGCTCCCATTCAGTGTTTCCCCGGTGGATGCAGCCGTGCAGCCAGCGCCTGTTCTTGGGGAAGCGCCGACAGGTCCTGCCGGGCAGTGTGTCACCACGCACTTCAGCTGGGGCCCGTCTCTCTCTCTTTACCCCAAGGGAGAGGCAGCGGCCGTAGAGGCTATACCAGGAATCCCGCCGCTCTCTGAATCGGGGGTTGGCACGCTTTCCCTGAAAGGGCCCCATGGTAAATATTTTAGGCTTTGCGGGCCACGGGGTCCCTGTAGCAGCCATGGGCCACACATAAAGGAATGGCGGGGACAGTGTTCCAGTAAAACCTTACAGACACTGAAATTTGAATTGCAAGTATTTTTCATAGATCACAAAGTATTGCTCTTCATTTTTTTTTTTTTTTCAGTCGTTTAAGAACATTCAGCTGGTGGCAAAGCAAAAATAGGCAGGGTCCAGTCTGAGCCCCCGGCCAGAGGCTGCAATGCTTTGAAGAGCCCTGCTGGGGGTCCCTCCGCACTTCTGTGAATTGGTTACATCAAGTTAGGAAGGGAGGGACTTAAAGAACCATCCAGGACTCCAACCACTCTTCCCCACCCCGGCACCCATCCTCACTCTGAGGCTGTGCACATGAGGAGTCAGCCGTTGGCCTGGGGAGGGAGGGAGGGAGGGACTGATGGGACTTGCCCTGTTTTCTCTTTCAGCAAGTCAGTGTGTGTGCACGTGTACACTCTGCTGGCTTCAGTGTTGTTTCTAGAAAATCAGATACTTGCCTTGATTTCTGAAGTGTGAGTATTTTCTCCATTGTATGTAGCATGTCACTTGCTTAATAACCATCCTGTGTTTCTGACCCTGCTTCGCAAAAGCTGTATTCAGTTCAAAGAGTCTGAATCGAACTGTTGTTGAACCCAGTAGTCAAGTCAAATACAATGTTTTAGCAGCTGAATATGTGCAAAATCATGCAACTTGTGTGCCCTGGGTAGAAATGTTTACTTTTTTCCTCTGGATTCTGAAAATACGATTCCGTTTGCCCCATTTCATTTTGGAAATTTAATGATACTTTCTCAAGTGGTGATGTGTTCAATCTACGCTGTTACTATTATGTTTGTTATTCATAAGCATGGTTGTATGACCTTGAAGAGTACTCTCTACTTAGATGTTATTCTTCTTAGCATAAGAAATTTTTGTTTTTCCGTAACATTCATTTTTGTGAGGCTTTCATAGCTATTTAGAAGGTATTTTTTAATCATTGGCAATTTTGCTGTTAAAAAAAAGAGAGAAGTTAATTATATGATATAGCAGATGGTTAACAGATAAACTTTCCAGGAGACTGGGATCCTCATCCTGAGTTTGCTTTTTGACATTTGGGGGGACCCTGAAGAGCCATAACCAGCTGTGCTTTACCTGCTCCCTTTTGTATTTGCTGGTCTAGATTCATTCTTTAGATCCTAAGCATCCACCTCCACCAGTTTTCCAAGCCCTAGTTTTAGACGTCCCTGTAGTAAGCAGTGAGGTAAAATTAATAAAGTTGAATGAGTCGAGGGTATAAATTAGAATTGAATGTGCTTTGTAGACTGTAGCATCATCCAGCATTTCTGATCCCGTTCTGTAGCATTTAGTCCTGGATCATCAAGACACGTAACTATATACCACACGGCAGCCCTGAGAGCCCAGTCGCCCCGGCTCTGCGCCCTGCCTGGGTCTGCAGACTCTTGTGACCTGGGATCACAGGCCGGCCTGGCCGACTGAGCACCTGCTGCGTGAGCAGGACTGCCGGTCTGTGCCGTGGGACTGAGCGCCATTCTGGGCCCTGGTGCCACGGCGGTGAGGAAGGCCAGACTAAAGTCTCTCCTCCTTTCAGTCTGACGAGGGTGCAGAAGCCTGTTTTTCTCCTTTCTCCTCCCTCAGCCTCCCTTCGTCCCCTTTAGCAGATGGTTCTGTCCTCAGTGGGGTCACCTTCGACCGTAACTGACTAGCTGAGCTTCAGTTTCTGTATCTGTCAAACGGTGATTTTAACAACTGCCTTAGAGGGTGTTAGGAACAAATTAGTTGGCACTAAAAATTGTTTCTTTAGCTTAAAATTGTTATAAAAAAATAAGGTATAACATTAGGACTCATTTCTGCCAACATAACCTCACAGGGGTTTATATTCACATTATCATTCAGAAACATACATATTACTATTTTATTATAATGGCACTTACAGTTACTTAGAATGCAAGAATTTCTCACCACAAGGTTTGGTTAAAATTTTGCTGTTCTGTGGGGCGCCTGGGTGGCTCAGTGTGTTGAGCACCCAAGTCCTGATTTTGTCTCAGGGTCGTGAGATCAGGTCCCACATTGGGCTGCATGCTCGGTGCAGAGTCTACTTAAGATTCCCTCTCTCTCCCTCTGCCCCTCCTCCTGCTCACACACACACGCACATGTGCACTCTCTCAAATAAATAAATAAATAATTGCTCTTCCATTAGAATATTATAGTTTGAAATTCAAGCAGTCCTTCAATGTTGACTCTAAATAGAAGGATCCGGAACAGTAGTTTTCAGTGTTGAAGCCACCATTCCATTCAGATGGTAAGTCACCACCTCAAGTGCTGTTTCCTGTGACTCTTTGAACATGTGTGTTGGACTAGGTGCTGGCAGCTTAAAGGAAAGCTGTCAGATGGCTTTATGAAAGAGAGGTACAACTTTATTTACTTTTTGGGGCTGGAACAGATCTTAGGGTTCAACTCACAAGAGACCTCCTGGAAGTCTTCTAATAACAAGTGGCCACACTCTGAATTTTGGGAATTATCTAAGAAAAACTGTCTCTGAAAGGGACATTGTTAGGATTTTTAAATCGTTTTTTGGTCAGGTATGGGTCCGAGTGTGTTACTCCATAAATATATGGTGTTTCTTTCTTTCTTTCTCAGGACCTGTCTGGCTCCATCGATGACCTCCCCACGGGAACGGAGGCAACTCTGAGCTCAGCAGTCAGTGCGTCTGGGTCCACGAGCAGCCAAGGGGATCAGAGCAACCCAGCTCAGTCACCTTTCTCTCCGCACGCATCCCCCCATCTCTCCAGCATCCCTGGGGGCCCATCGCCTTCTCCTGTCGGCTCTCCTGTGGGCAGCAACCAGTCGCGATCTGGCCCGATTTCTCCTGCAAGTATTCCAGGTATTCATTTCTCAGTAACTACTATTTTACTCTGTAGTCAAGACAGACCTAGTGTTCATCGAGAGCAACACGCATGCCACTGCTTTCTTACTGTTGAAAAACCTGGTGATGTGAATTGTCACCAAAGCATTTGAGAGTTCCAGTTCCTAAAGATACTCAACTAATGAATATAAACACTCAATAAAATCACCAATTACTTTAATATTTTTGGCTTGGACATTCACCTCATGCTAGAAAATTATTTATTCTTAGCGAATTTTGTAATGCTTCTGTTCACTAAGGTGCTCTGTTGGTAAGTGCCACCAAGGTGAGACTGTGTGCGAGGACTGGCCTTAGTTCGTATGGTTCTGTTTAATTTATGCCAGGACGGATATTGTGTGGCCCGTGTTTCGTGTTTACACTCCCCTGTGTTTTACTTGGCCCGCACACCTTCAGGTCCTCGTTACTGATAGAAATGGACCTTCTGATTTTGATACGAGGAGTTCATGTTCCAGTTAACTCTTGCATTCGTATTTCAGTGGTCTTACTGCCCCTGTATCTTCTGCTTCCTTTATTGTGTACGTAGGCTTATTTGTCTGTTGCGTCCAGCTTTCTTATGTCAGCATCACCCATTTCTTGTATCAGCAAACTAAATGTAATTTTTTCCCTTGTAACTTTGCGAGCACAGTCTAGGTGGCTGCCAGAAAGCGCCTCTTACTAACCTATTAGAACTGTATTAAATTGCTGATAAATCTTCTAATAGTTTACTCTGTTCTCTTGAAAGCATGGATGGTAGTTTTATCCCTTCTTACCATTCTATTTCTTTTATATTTAAAAAAAGCTCATGATGGAATGTTTTATATATAAACATATATATAAATGTATAGAACATGCTAATCGTGAGACATAACTATCAAAGAATACTCATGAACCCACCATCCAGTTTAAGAATTGGAGTATCACCAGTGTTGTGTGCCTACCTGTGTGTTCCTCCCTTCTCTTCAGGCTTCTTCCTCTCCCCTGCCCCAAATACTCTCTGAATATTTTTTAATGGTTCTTTTTGGGGTTTTTTGAAGAATTTTATTGTAAAAATTCATAGAGTATATATCATTAGTTTTGTTTAATTTTGAGATTTATAGAAATGTATTTATAGAAACATACTTAGAATGACTGTATCATTTTTCAGCTGAGCTGAGACACTTTGGGGGCAGGAAGGGTTGCTATTAATAATTACAAGGCAATAGGCATAAACTAGGAAGGTTCTTGGCACAACAGGAAATGTGGTTACCCCATTTGTACTGTACTGTAAATGGTCTCCTAGAATTTACTTATTTAACTAAATATTCTGTTTCTAAGATTCATCCATATTTTAGAAAACAGCTATAATTTCGCACATTTTGATGAAGGCATTTTGATGTTAACCTTTCTTTTAAAAATATGTTTGTCCTCACAGAGATTATAGTAAAACCTGGATTTATCTGCTTTTAACATTTTTTAAAGCTATGAATACTCTATATTTCAGAATTCCTTAGGCAATTTTTGGTTATGAGATGGTTTTGAAGCATCACTTACCTAAACATTGGAAAGTCATATGTAAAATACTGTATTTGTCGAGCAAGAACGCGCTGCTTTCTAAATTGGATCAAAAGGACTTTTCTTAATAACTTCGATGAAGACTTTTCTGAGATATAAAGATATTGTAGTTTTTCATTTAAAATTCCTGACACAGGTAATTCACAATCTGATGATTTGCATACATACGTTTTATCATTCCGATGGGGATTTTGAGGCTTCCTCCTCACTGTTTGGATTTTGATGTGGTGTAGAACACATCCCCCAAGAAACGAGCTCGCTTGGGACACATGATAGCGCAGATTGTGGAGGAGGCAGCTCAGCAGGGGCACTGGCTTCAGCGTCTGCTGCTTCGTTCACTCATGCGCAGGGTTAAGTTGGTCAGCGGATGACGCTGCTGATGACCCATTAGCCCCATCTCAACAAGTCACGGCGGCTGGGGGCCTGGATAGGATTCTCTCCGCCCGCTTCCTGGGAAAGGAAGTTTTTAGTAGAAAGCTCTCAGGTTTCTTGGAAATGTTGTTTAAAGCATCCAGTTTGTTTTTAAACTTGGGTCCAAAATGCGAACTGCCCGGGGCCTCCATTTTCATTTCACTGCACACTTCCAGGCCGCTCCTCTGCATCCGCCTGGTTCAGGGCAGAGATGCCACAGCAGAGGTTCCATCTGGGGGGAGGAAGGCTCTTCCAGTAGAAACCACGTTTGCTGAGGGCAATGGGGTACAGTCGTGGAATTGTATACAGCACGGCAAACGGAACGTTTCTTTCACGTTCATGTTACTGTAAGAGGAATAACCTCCTGGGAAATCTGGTCGGCAGTTTTGACACCTGTTCCCTGTTCTCCTGGCTGGAATCACAGATTACATTTCAGCGGGATGGACTTTTATAATCATCTGATATCACCTCCTCATTTTACTGGCGCTTCCTCGTTGTGTAACCTTGGACAGGCCTCTAAGCCTCTCTGAGCCTCAGTTTCTGCATCTGTAAAGATAATAACTGTATCTCTTAGGGTTCCTGTAAAGTTCAAATGTGTTAATGCACATGAAGCAGGTACAGGGTCAGCGCTCAGTGCATGTGAACTGTTGTTGCGGTTACGGTTATTGTTACCTGAGACCTAGAGGCTTGCCCCCGTGATTGCCGCCCAGACCAGCACAGTTGGTTTGGGCAGCGAGTCTTCTGATTCTTAATCCAGCGGTGTTCTTGTTCAGTTCAGAAGACACGCATGTAAAGTTTCCAGTGATGACTTGCTGGGTTTACTGAGGTCACTCAGTAGGACTGCCTTCGAGCCAGCCATGAAAGCATAATGTATTTTCACGAAGTTGAATCCATGTTTCTTCTAACTGGAAAAAAAAAAATGATAAGTTAGTGGTTGATTTTCTTGGGGATTGGGTCTGAGAAGGCCAAGAGGAGACCAGAAGACAAGGGGAAAACAAGAATCCATACCCTTGCTTCATTTAGATTCTAGGCAAATTGATTGTTGTGTAATGTGATGGGCAGTCAGTCTAACATAAAATTTAACGATAGAGGTAGTTTAAAATCCAGGGTTATTTCTCATACTTTTGCATGTATTGAGACAGCATCAACTAACTGGTCAGTACACCCTCTTAGCGGCCAGGTGCAGTTGAGCAGGTTGCTCATGGACAAGGACATGGGCCGGAGGGGTAAATGAGAGTGAAATTCAGGCTGCTCTCCTTGGGAAGGGGCACCCTTTTTTAATTCATACAGAGGAGCCACGCATCTATCTTGCCCTGGACCTCTTGGTGGTCATCCTCCATGGCTTGCGTCCAGATACTACCTATTTCTCCTCCTCTGTTCCCAAAGCTAAGCCCAGGGACGTTCAAACATCGGTTTTTGATAGATGTTCATCACAAACCTTGTATGTTGTTATCTGAAGGGGATTTGTTAAAAATCATGCAGGTTTTTGTTTGAAAAAAATTTTGGTCTTCTCTTTCCCTTCACCTAGCCTATATGCTCTTGTTTTTTTTCTTTTTTCAATGGATTTCTGTGAACTTGGTCATAGGTAATAAAACCACGTTTTAGAGATGGTCATAAAGTTGATTGTTCCTTTTTTATTTAACCAAATGCAAAGACACCTTCCCTTAGAGAATCATTAGGCCCATTTAGTAGTCTCACCTTCTCCTGTTCCCATCCCTAGTCCTCATGTTGAAGTTTTGTGAATCCATCCATTAGATCCTAAGCCCGATGTACGGTCTAACGCCATTTGCTTCTGAGTCTGTCCTGGTGAAGTATGGATATCAGGTGGCGATGGCCCGGTGTCCCACCCAGGGCAGGAGACTCCCGACTGCTGCTTTGGGAACGTGTGGTTGGACTTTCCGCCCCCCCTTTTTTTTTCTGTAGTATTGTGCTTTCTTTCTCCCTGTTCCCTCCTCTCGTTGCCAGCACTAACTTGTTTCCTCTGACCTCGCTTCTCTCCCATTACCTCCCGCTCTAGATTGCTCCTGCCTCTCTCCGTGTGTCACAGATTGACTCTTTCAGTCATTGTCTCCGGCAAGTCATTGTTAAAACGCGCAGCTGGGGTGTAGCCGGTAGCCGCGGCGGGGTAAAGCCAAACTGTCGTGGGGCTTCTTCCTACTGTTGCCTCCCAGGGTTTGTGAAAAAAAGAACAATCATTTTTCTCCATCTCTGTCCTGGTAAATGAAATTGACAGCTAATGAGAACTATTACAGAGGTAGATAAACAAAAGCCAGGAAAGCATCCCAAATGGCTGAATCTGCCTCTTGCCTGTTAAACCATTTCTCCACCCACTGCACATTTGCCCTCCTGTCCTGTTGCCTCCCAAACATTGTGAGTGTCATGGGGACGGCTGCTGTGATACATGCTGGCACCGCATCGGCCCTGGCACTGCCCTCGCTCAGTGGGGCTTTTCCTTCCTGCGTTCTTTTGAAAAGCAGGATGGAGATTTTCTATGGTAAGTAGCCACATGGATTCTCCCTTTGTTTGCACATTCCTGGGCTCCAGCCCTGCGGCAGTCGGCAGTCCGTAGTCAGAAGTTAAAGGGTTTCAGCCCCCGTCATTCAATGTAAACAAGCGTTGGAGAACCAAAATGTGTACATTGTACGTTTCCCCCAGTGCCATGATACGTTTCCTTGTTTCTCCTTTTTGTTTTCATTTCTCCCTCCTCTTTATATTGGTGTATTTATATTTAGAGACAGAAACGAAGTATCTTCATCTTTCTAATTGGTAGTGCGCATGTATATACACATTTAAATCAGGCAAATCTCAGGTCGGGTGCAATTGATTTGAAAGGTCTGATGTTAGACATGTGGTTTCCCTTCTAATAAATGATCCCGTTGTACTTTTGCTGCTTACTGGCTCACATCCTAGAGTTATTTACCTTGGTTTTAGGAAAATAAACGATTGGGTCTTGCATGTATTGTGTAGGTCTGACACAGGGCCTCATTCGTCCCCACACGTAGCAAAGCTGACACAGCACAACATCAGAATGCGTAGCTGTTGCCAGAAGATTTAGTGGGTGTTAATTTCACTTGTCTTGCCTCCAGAGCCAACCATGCCCGTTTACTAACAAAGCAAAAATGTAAATAAGCCCAACTTTTTTTTTATTTTTATTTTATTGGCCAAAGGCTTTTGTCAGCTTTTTCCTCCATGTGCTGGAAGCAGCAACAGTGTTAAATATTAAGAAGGGTGAGCATACAGTGGAGAGTGGTGATGGGCAGGCAGAAATTAACTGTTCATAGCCTGATAAACATTTTTGTTTATAAAAACTTTAAATGTTCAGACTGCTGAGAATATTCATTGGTTTTGTAACAGAGCTCTAAGGATAGTAACTGTAAATCCCTGAATAGATTTTCTCCCTTTTTTTTTTTTTTTTTTAGCACTTGGCATCTGCACCAAGTCCAATTTTAGGTGGAGTTAAGACCCTTTCATCTGACAGCAGAAGGGCTATTGATTATAATAGGCTAGGACCGAAGATACAAATCTAGGTATTCATGTTGGCGTCATGATGAATAGATGTTTGTTTTTCATGGCCATTCCTTCTGGCTTCGTCCTGGATCTTTATTATAAGACTAATCAAAGACCCCATCCTCCTGGCCGTCGTCAACAGAGATAAAGTTTCATCAAATATGAAAGTAAAACTCTTTCTTTTTGAGTTTTATGTGCCTTGCTGTTTGAGGTCTCGCCTCTCACATCGCCCCTCTCCAGCTTGACTGCTGGCCAGAGGAGAGCGAGAGCGAGAGCGAGAGAGAGAGAGAGAGAGCGGGCTCGCGCGCATGAGAGGCTGTGGGTCAGGGCGGTTTAAGAGCTGAGAGACCGTGAAGGAGGAGGGTGAGGTGGACCGAAGTCTTCATTAATCTCTCAAGAGCGGTCCTCATCGCTCCAATCTTTTGCTATTCATGCCTCCCTCCTCTGGAAGCTCTCCTTTCCCTCCCTCTGCAGTTCGCTGGAGCATTTCCCTGGGTGCACACACACACACACACAGCTGCTTCCGGGGAGCCTCCTCCAGGCGCACACAGCCCTCCCCCCCCACACTCCGTGCCCCTTGACCTCTGCAGACTCACACCCGGCAGATACCTTCAGTTGCTGTCCTTCGAAAAGGATCACAGGTTTTAAGAGGCTGTAGAATTGGTTTGCCAGAGATCACCCTTCCACTCTCTTAAAGCACCAGTTACTTTACAGTTAAGCCTGATTTCTCTGAAGCATTATCATGTCAGTTCCTGGATGGTGAGTGATGCATCCAGCATACCCAACCAGTCCTAATGAATTTGTACCCCTCAGGAAAATCTCAGATACTAAAAGAATGAATTCCAAAAAAGGTGGCACATATTCGATTAAATATGGAAAATGACTCTTTTAGGGCAGCACTGTGGTATATCCTATGTAAGTGCTCACCTGCTTCTACCCTCCACTAAGCCAAGTGAGAGCGAGGATGTCTGTGGGAGCTGATAGAGCTGCAGATACAAACAAGAAGACACTCTGGTCAAAAAACTAATTTTCTTGCTTAATTTGACATTCAGACAAGCAGATTCTGGAAGGATGCTATAATGGGAAAGAGAAAAATGAATTGCATTTAGGAGTTAGTCATAGGCTGGAGTGAACAGGAAGGATTTTAGTGAGAGGAAATGATAGTTCCTGGTCTAATTTGTCAAGATTAGTACCTACAAAATGAACACCAGAGGGTGCAAGCCGTATCTCTCGATTTTTTTTTTTTTAATCCATTCCCCTTGGATTTTTAGAACTCTTAGGGCTGAAAGCCTAACCCATCCTAAATAAAGAAATTTTCCACTTTTTAGTTTATCTTTGCTTAAAACGCAGGGTAAAATTCTGAATTTATTTCACTCTGTGTAAGTGGTTCTAACCCAGTTTCCTGTCATGGTCCCATCAGGAGCATCTGTCTCGGAGATGCCACTGCAGGGAGTGACACATTTTTTACTTGAAAGTGTGCACAGTCACCCTACCTGGTAATCTTATTTTAAAACATCTATCAAGTGCCCCGTTTTGGCTTCTCTCGAAGTAGAAATCCTCCAACAGCTTGTTGCAAGGAAGATGCATGCTGCTTATTGGCAAGCTGAGCAGGAAAAAAAAAATTCTTAAACACAAAATGCCATTGATATATCCGTGTTTTTAATCTGTGGCAGCCTGGAAACCATCAATTCAGCAGTTCTACAAACCATGGAGAACTTCAGCCAGTATTTTTTTTTCCCTTACAAAGTAAACTATTTGTATGTTATACGAAACAGTAATTTCAGATCCGTTCCAAATGATGCTTAGCAATACTTAAGAAAGCAACAATATATTTTGTCTTTGAGAGAGATGCGATTGCATTTCTGTAGGCCTTAGACACTAGAGCCTTCCCCTTTAGGGTACTGATTTAAAATTCAGACCAGGAGCCGTGTTATGGAGACTCAGCACTTTGTTGACATCGTGGTTGTTCTCCTGCTGTGTCTAGAGGGCAGGCTCCCCACTGCTGACCTGCAGCCAGATCCTTGCATTCTAAACAACTGGGGTTCTGAGCTACCCTTTTCCTTTTGAGGCCCCTTCTGACCCAAGTCAGGTATTCTGGTAATTGGGGAATGAATATTTCTTCTTTTTTTCAAAAGCAGAAATTGTTTTCAATTCTTCCAGTCCAATCAATTTCAAATTAAACCTTTTCCACTCCTTCTTCCACATTCAGAAATAAGAGAATATTAGGATTTTCTCAAAATACACATTTCCAGGTGGTCTTGCTCCCCCTCTCAGTTAAAAATTGAGTTATGCAGTTCAGTTTAAACTCTCCCTCTCGGTTTCCATTCCCTTTCTTGGGTCTTCTGCATATGAAAACATAGAAAAACCTGTGTCACCAGGGAAATACTTGGTATCTCCTTCCCACTCGGTGAGAATTGCGGTGACTAATGTGTGTACGTGGCTGATCCAGCAGCCCACGCCCACTTCTCCGTTATTTTTTTACACTGTTCACGGAAGAAGCACTTCAATCTCCTTGTTGACTGTTTGATTTCAGTTCTTGAGCCGAGCAGACCGTCAGCCCTCTAAACTTGTGTTTAACTGAGGATTGGTGCTCCTTGAATCAGCAGTGCCCTGCGACTGTCGAAATGCCGTTGGCATTGACCTGCACTGTTCGCTGCCTTCACGGGGAGCGAGGAATTGGAACGGAGGGTACCAAAGCTTTTGTGAACTAATCTTAGCCTGGAAGTAAAAGTTTCACAAATCATTCGACTATGCATTTTGGAAAACGGTGATAAAATGAGTAGTACGTATGGTCAGGATGTCCCTAAAGCTGATTTCACAAACTTCTGATCTATGTTACCATATTTTCTAAAGGGAATAGATACCAGTTGTGAAGAGAACAAAACCGTTTTACAGCGGGTGTTATGTTTATTTCTCTATGTTCCGATAACCCTGGAGCCAGGATTATGATGATGTGTTGATTGATTATAGCCCGTTAAGTCTCTTACTAATCAGTTTCATCACTTACTCTCAGCTCACACCCTTGCACCTTTGATTTCTCTTCCATAACAGGGTGATATGGGTTGTCATTGACTAATGAAGAACAGAATTGGTTTCGGCATGAGACAAACGGAATGCCGACACCAATCCTAAAATGCATTAATCTTTAATAATTCACATCTGCATGTTTATAAATGATATAACCAGGGATTGTTAATGTTGATATTCTCCCTTCCAAACAGAAAGTGACACAGGAGTTTGTACTTGCAAACTACATTAAATGCATATAGCCGAATGCCAAGAATGTGACCTTGCTGAGGATGCCAAATGTATTAATTCATTGGGTGGCTTTTTGAAAAGTAGCATGTTGTACTTTTGCTGTTGGATAAATCAGGTGATTTCCTGAGGAAGGCCAGCTGGCCCAGTGGCTCATTTTCCTTCCGTCCTTGTTTATCGTTCTCTTTCATTCATTAATTCAGCCAAGTGATGAATACATCTTCTGCTGCGGGCATGTTTTTAAGAACTGGGGAAAATGCACTGAACATGAATGATGAAGGGCCCTGTCCTCATGAAACTTAAATTCTAGTGGGAAAGCTGGGAAATGAGCAAATAAGTATATAATTTATTGCCAGGTATTGTTGGGGGAAAATCGGGTTGTTTCTTTTAGATAGCAGTGATTGGGGAAGGTGTCTCATATTTTTTCTTTTTTAAGATTTTATTTATCACAAGCATGGGGGGGAGCGGCAGGCAGAGGGAGAAGCAGGCTCCCGGCTGAGCAAGGAACCCCATGTGGGACTCGATCCCAGGACCCTGGGATCATGACCTGAGCCAGAGGCAGACACTTAACGACTGAGCCACCCAGGCATCCCTAGGGGAAGGTGTCTCTTAGAAATTCATATTCGCACTGAGAACTCAGTGATCAAAGGGCAAAAGCAAGCCGTGTGAATGTCTGGGAGAGAGGTATCCACGCGGAGCAGTGAGCAAGCACACAGGCCCTGAATCAGTGGTGTTTTTGGCGTGCTGGGCAGGGGAGACACAGGGAAGTCACTGGGGCTGGAGCACAGTCAAAGAGGCGGAGATGGAGACAGAATGGGTAGGCAGTTAGATTAGAGAGTAACCAAGAGCCTGCTTATAAAGGGCTTGTAGGTTATGATTAGGATTTAGGAGCTTACTTTAAGTCTGATTGGAAGACATGTGGCAGGTAGAGAAGGCAGAGAATGGCACAATCCAATATAGGCTTTAAAAGGATCCTTCTGGCTGCTGAGTGGACCGTAGGGGGCGAGGGTGGAAATGGGGAGACGGGCTAGGAGGCTACTTCAGTAGCCTAGGGGAAGTTGGTCATGTCTGGATGTGTGAGTAGCAGAAGGGGACGGAAGGGTTTTGGGCCCTAAGATTGGATTCTCTACAGTGGAAGACAAAGGAGAAATTAGTTTTTAAGGGGGAATCAAGAGTTTGGTTTTGAACATGTTACATTTGAGATGTTTATTAGGCTTCCAAAGGGAGATTTTGAATAGGCAGCTGGTTCTAAGAAGAATCTGGATTCTGAGCAGAGATCTCAGCTGCAGAAGTAAGTTTGTGAGTCATCAGAGTTCTAGATGACGTTACCTAGGGCACCTAGCCTGCATCATAACCACCTCGAGGGCTTGGGAAGGCAGGTGACTGGGTCCCACACCCCGGTTCTGATTCGGTAGGTTTGGGGTAGAGCTGAAAATTTGCATTTCCAACAAGTTCCTAGTTGGTGCTGAAGCTGCTGGTCTGGGACCTGCTGACCTGGGGATTGAGTAAAGGCCAGTGGTTCCCAACCCTGGCTGACAGAACACCCCGAGAGAGGATGGGTGCGAGGCCCAGCCCCAGAGCTGCCAAGTCACCCGGGCTGTCTGCAGTCCTCCACCAGGACTTTTTAAAAAGCTCTCCAGGTGATTCTTATGTGCAGCCAAGGTTGAGAAATACTGAGAGAAGAATTCTGAGGACTGAACCCTAGGGCGCTCAGAAATGTAGAGAACAGGGAAAGGAACAGCCAGTGGTTATAAGTGGAAAACCAGGGAGAGTGTGGTGTTCTGGAAGCCCCGCAAGAAAGTGTTTCTAGAATGTGGAGACACCCAACTGCATCCAGGACAGCTTAGCACTTCCCTCGAAGTGTCCCGAGGGCATGTTTTGGAGGGAGTTGGATCTGTGTATGTTTTGGTCATAGGAAATTTTATGGATAAATAGCTCGTTTCTTTAGGGCAGCATATTGTAATTTTTTTGACCTTTCTATAAATAGGTTGTGATTCAGTTGAAATTATAATGTCACAGGAAGAAAATTCTTGTGATAAAATAACTGCTATATTCTCAGGCCTAACTCAGATATTAATAGAATTCCTAGTTTCACAATTGTTCCTTTAAGTCTATTTCACACAAAATCCAAGAATCGTATCATTTAAATTCTACTTGAAAAAAAGACAAAAACCTACATTTTTTGAGAGCTGAACCTAAGTGTATAGGTGTTTGTTTTTTTAATGTGGCATCAGTGCCTTTTATTAGAAGTAGTCAGAGGGACATCTCAGCTCTTTCCACAGTTTGGCTATTGTGGACATTGTTGCTATAAACATCGGGGTGCAGGTGCCCCTTCAGATCACTACATTTGTATCTTTGGGGTAAATACCCAGTAGTGCAATTGCTGGGTCGTAGGGTGGCTCTATTTTTAACTTCTTGAGGAACCTCTGTACAGATGAATGGATAAAGAAGATGTATATATATACGATGGAATATTACTCAGCCATCAGAAAGGACAAATACTTACCATTTACATCAACATGGATGGAACTGGAGGGGATTGTGCTGAGTGAAATAAGTCAATCAGAGAAAGACAATTATCATATGGCTTCACTCATACATGGAATATAAGAAACAGCGCAGAGGATCATAGGGAAAGGGAGGGAAAACTGAAAGGGAAGTCTTCAGAGAGGGAGACAAACCACAAGAGACTCTTAACTCTGGGAAACAAACTGAGGGTCGCTGGAGGGGAGGTGGGTGGAGGGATGGGGTAGCTGGGTGACGGGCATGAAGGAGGGTATGTGATGTGATGAGCACTGGGTGTTATATGCAACTGATGAATCACTGAACTCTACATCTGAAACTAATGATGTACTATGTGTTGGCTAATTGAATTTAAATTATATATAAAGAAGTAGACAGAGGGAACTAGTTCAGTACTGGTTGTGATTTTATGTCAGCTCTTTGCTCCTAGAGCTGAGTTCCTTTTGCCTGGAATGTCCATCCCGCCCCTCGCTAGCCTGGTAAACTCCTACTTATTCTTGAAGATCCAACTCCAGCGTCTTTCCCTTTGCAAAGCCCTACTGATCTCTCCATGTGAAAGAGAGTCCAGCTGTCCTTCCATGGTCGTCCAGCTGGCCCAGGGGCCTGTTGGGGGCAGGGATCCCTGCTTCCTTTTCATCCCTGGTGCCAAGCATAATGCCTGGCAAGTCAGAGCACACTCAGTGAATGCTGACCAAATTAAAGAGCTTCCAGTTCGCTTAAAATAAACAGGAACTCAAGAAAAGTAAGTTTTAAAATTGATTACTTATATGACTTTTCCTCCTGTGGGCTGGGAGCCATCTTTGTGCCTTTGTATTTCACAGTTTATGGGATCATTCTATTTCTGTTTCTCCTGAAAGAGATTCCACTGTGACAGATTATTTTACTTCCTTTTCCTTTAAAAATAGCACCTGAAATAGTCGTCATAAGGTGTGTCAGTCTAAACCAGACCTCTGCGTATGTAGACCCTGCCTGATTTTAGTCCATCATGCACAGAAATTGTGCTATCTAAATACGATAGCAGAATTCTGGAATTGTCTAATATCCAACTTTTTCATCATCTCATTATTTTAAATATCTATTACTAATAACTAGCCCTATTTTCAAAGAAAATAATTTTATAAAAAATATACAGAAACCATGTAGCCTGGGGCGCCTGGGTGGCTCAGTCGGTTAAACGGCTGCCTTCGGCTCAGGTCATGATCCCAGGGTCCTGGGATCGAGCCCCGCGTCGGGCTCCCTGCTCAGCGGGAAGTCTGCTTCTCCCTCTCCCTCTGCCTGCCTCTCTGCCTACTTGTGCTCTCTATCTATCTGTCAAATAAATAAATAAAATCTTTAAAAAAAAAAAAAAGAAACCATGTAGCCGGGGCGCCTGGGTGGCTCAGTCAGTTAAGCGTCTGCCTTTGGCTCAGGTCATGATCTCAGGGTCCTGGGATCGAGCGCTGTATCCAGCTCCCTGCTCAGCGGGGAGTCTGCTTCCCCCTCTACCCCTCCCCACAACTCATGCTGGCTGGCTCGCTTGCTCTCAAAAAAAAAAAAAAAAATCTAAAAAGAAACTATGTTGCCTATAATACCAGTATTTTATCTGTTGGTCCCAAATTTATAGATAACTGTGCTATTTTCCTCAAATTCTAATATTTAATAGCCAAATTGTATATCTTTTCCTGTGTTATTGTCCGTCTGCAAGCAGCATAGAAAGGCCTGAGGCCTGACCACATGGAGCCCCTCTGGGTCTGGGAAGCAAGGTGCTGATCCCCGCGAGGTACATGAGCACTGCTGTGCGGGTTTCTGGGGTGGATACAAGGTGATTCCAGTGAGTAAGCATCAGCGTGTGGCATTTTTCACAGCTACTCATGTGTGCGGTTGAGAGTTGTTATGACATGTGGGGACCGGGAATGAGAAATCGGTGACAAGAGAGGATGGAGGCAAAGGAAACTTTTATCAAAGGAAAGAAAGTGCCTTGGCTTTAAAAAGGCCGGTCTCTATCAGGCAGCACAGAGCAGTGATCAAGTGGAAAAAAGGGAGCAGGCAGGCGCCTCATCTAATCTTTCTCCTGGGGGCCCAGGTGGACAAATTGGCAACCCTGTTCACAGCTTTTTTTTCCTCTCCCCTTTGTACCATAAGAACTGCTAATCGGATCCATGCTGCTGCAACTGTGGTTAGTTATTAACAGAATAAAAGCAGATTTCTTCAAAAGAACGGGTGGGGGAAAGGACTATACAAAATTGCAAGGTTGTTAGAATCTTAAATGCACAGCAGTCGATTTTTCCCTTATTCTGAATTATACGATGAATACAAGTCTTTCATCTGTCACTATACCCATTTCTTCAGAAGGCCCCCAAATATTAAGCTTCTCAAACAAAAAAGGCATCTTAGAAAGAGGAAAAATATTGAGGAGGAATAAGAATGGGTAAGAGTGGGGGGAAATTAGGTTTTGTTTTTATTAATTTGGCCTAGTGAGAGAGAGATAAACTGCATGCTCGATCTGGTTTCCCCTCCCCTGCCTCTTACCTGACATCAAAGCAGGGATTAGAGCAGATTTCGCTGGTAGCTGTTCTGCATTCTCTGTCTGGTATTGTGCGTGAGTCAAGTTCAGAACCTACTAGTTCCTTATAGGCGACGGAGTGCCGTGGGGCTACACCTCCTGGGCCACGCTGTGTTCCATCCATGCGCACATACACTTCCCCCACCCCGAGGGGGGTTTTCTGCACCCCACAGACCTTCAGACTGGATACCTGAGCTTGAAAGCTATTGACAAGAGGGTGTGTCTATGAGAATGCTGAGTATAGACAAGGAGCAGATTTTCAGTCCCGTAGTGTGTATACTTCATGAAGTACGTCTCTGATGTCCGTAAGGGAGACCTCCTGAGATGACCAAGATGCCCAAAGATGGAAGTGGCTCCTGCTTTCAACCAAATCACATTTCTAGTCCTGTCACCGATTTCCTATTTGTTTCTTCACACCTGAAATGAGCTAGAGTCGATAAACTTTCCCTGAAGTTTTGTCGTTTATTTACTGACCATTTCTTCTTTCCACAACCACAGTTTAGAACCACAGTTTAGTCACTTCACTGGAGTAACTGGGGGAGTGCAGCCCATCTGAACTGAACAGGGCTGGGAGGAGCGTGGCCGGCCACGTGGAGCCATGTTGCTCAGGCCCGGCAGCGGCGACAGAGCAGGAGTGAAAAATCATGCTTCAGTAAAACCAGAAACCACCTTTCCCGCTCCTTCCAGGCCACTTGGGAATAGTCCAAGCTAAGAGCATTCTGTTTTAAAGCTGAGAATCTCCTGTATGTAAATGTTTTAGGACTCTAGTTTATCTTCAATCAAAGCTTGTAGTGACCTAACAGTGAAGTCTAGAAATTGGTATTACCTTGTATTTCCTAGCTTGACTTGTTGCAAACCTACAAGAGCCTGTTCAGGTCTTATCTCAAGTTCTCTGTAGAAAGTGTCCACCCAGAAAGGCCTGGAATGCGTTTCAGATAATCAGACTATTGAGCTGACTTCCTTGTGAGAGACATGATGTAACTTTAGTATATTTAATTAATAAAAGCAGGCAATTGGAAAAATTCTGGTTTGAATCCAGGGGACTAGATGGAGTAATAATGTATTATACCAAGTTGGTCTCTGTAATCAAAGCAAACAGAACTCTGAAGCATTCGTAGCACACGCCTGTGAAGGCACTGTTCTTCCACAGAGTGCACCACACTGGCGTTTTGTTCGTGATTTGTCAGCTGATAGGCCTTTGGGGCTCTTCTATCCAGGACGCTAGCAGTGAGGGTAAGAAAGAGACTCCAAACCCTCAGGCTACAGCAGGACCAATAGTTGCAAAGCTTAATCCAGCTGATGGTGACTGATGGCTTGTTTAGAATGAAAATGTGTGACTCCTCTCAGGGTTCTGTCGTGCTTGGGGCATCCTGGGAATTTCCTCATTCCCTTAGTGGCCCAGGAGTACACAGGTCAGGCACACCTCCGCTGTGCTGATGTATCTATATTTTTAGGACCAAAGGGCACATCAGCAGTTGACATTATCTCGGGTAAGGATTTAGAAAAATTTAACCCTACTTTGAATGAACATTTGAGCCATAGGACATGGAAGAGTTTGTCTTCCCAGGCTCAGGCTAACTCTTTAAAGTTGCCGGGGGACCAGGTTGCTATGGTTTGTTCCCACTGGAGGGCACAGGTAGGGGAGAGCATTACTTTGTGTTTTATACTGCTTTTATTTGAGATGGGGTCACGATGAAGAATTGTGTTGGTAGCATGCTCACAGCTGCTCTCCCATCCTCCAAACCCCAAGGCAACACCAAATAACATGAAGTACCGTATGTCCACACTCAGGCACTTGAGATAAACTCTTAACTGTATCCACTAAGCTGGAACCTGAGCAGATTCTGTCTTTGAGATGCCTGCTTTGGAGTATATTAAAGTTTCCTTTCTTGAAGCAAATGAACTAGAAGACACTGACAGAAAGATACCACACTCAAAGTAATTTGTGGATTTTCTAGCTCATTTAAATAAATGCTTAAGACGAGGACATTTGATGAATATATGGATTATTGAAAACTCAATTTTCACCCACACTGTTGCCATTAAGCCTTATGCAGGTATTTAAAGTTCACTAAAGAAAATGACTAGTGATATCCTTGCTGCTCAAATTGCAGAGCTGCACTAACTTACCACACACACTGGTTTGGGTACTATCTTAGATAAGATGTCCGAAGATTACCACAGATACGGAGTCCAACTACACAACCCACTGGTGTCCTCTCTGAACCAAAGCATATTTGTCATTTATCGTGGCAGAAGAAAAGATCCTAGCTGGTACTTCGTGTTTCAGAAATTAAATAACTTCTATGAATACAGCCCACAGTAAGAAGTTACAGTTCTCTTACCAGCAGGATTGGCAGAATATAAGAAATATGTCCTCCAGAAGAGTTATAAAGTCAGGCTGTGGCAGGTAAAACCCATACTTTGTTTTAAAGATTTGGGAAAGAGCTGATTTCCATAACATGAAGAAAGTATGAGGATAACGTCAGAATAAAACATCCCAAGATCTTAGTTTTGGATGCAGCAGAATTGAATAACAGAGGGACGTGCAAGATGAAAGTCGATCTTGGTCATGACATACTGGTAATTAGTAGGAATAATTTCTACAATGTGGTTTACTTTTTAACTCCTCACTAAAGTTAGTGTTGCCTCCAAAAATTCTTGAGGAATAACTCAATTCCTAATTGTTAAAAACAATGAAATAGATAGTGATTTTGTCGCAGCATTCCAGGGAAAGAACTTGATCATAGTAGGGTTATTAGTAAAGTGACCGGAAGTACTTCCTATTTCTTCTCAAAATTCCACAGCAACCAGTTAGCAATTTAATTCATATGAATTCACAGACCCTACTTTTTTCTAACAATAAACCTTTCTGACCCTTGTTAATTTCAAGGAATTTATGAATAGGCTCCAAGTCTTTGCTATCAAACACCCCATGGTTCCCCATGTACCTTACCTGTCCTTATTGAGGAAGATTGGATGGCAAAATTGCCCAGGTTTCTATGGATTAACATGTCATTTCATGTTAATTTTAAGAAGCCAATCCCCTTGGATGACCAATGAAGGAATCTCATGTAGTACATGGCCTTCTCCATAGTAAGGGCTCAGTGGTTTTTTACTTCATTGTTTACATTCCAGCACAGGGGTCTCCTGTTTACATCAGAACTTGTAAGATAAACATGCACTCTGGATTTTGTTCTCCCTTTATCCACTTTAGCCCAAAGTCAGCTAATGAGGCAAAACTGGAAGGAGAAAATGGATTCCTGGCAAAATTGACATCAAGTAAGATCTGTCATTCAAACTCCAGTGTTGCCATGTTGATTAATTATATCACTGTCATATCTTAGAAAACTAAAACCTTTCTAGTTTTGTTGATTATTATCATTATTATTATTTTGGCTGCAATAGTGTAAATGGAGGAAATCTGCTTTTTCTCTGGCTACTACAACTTTTGAAAAATGGAATTTCTGGGTGTTTCTTTGCCTATTAGTATTGCATATTAAGATAGCACAGTATTACTTGAAAAAGGATGAATGATGTGTTTGCCAGAGGCTGTTGTAGTTCAGAGTTAGTGTTTTTGTTCTTATTGAATTTCTGTAGTCGTATGTTGTAGTCATTTAGAAAGGAATTAACCCAGGAAGTTTTAGCCTCAATAGAGGATTAATGTGGAAATGCTGTTCATCTCATGTTTATTCTCTGCTCCCCCAACACAACAGTGATAGAGTATAACTTACATGATTGCATCTCACCAGTAATTCTGATCTGTTTGTTTATTTTGGTCTCGCCAAAAAAGTTGAGAAAATAAAACTGCAAAAATCATCACTTAGCTAACAGTTTACCTGTTAAATGCAATTACCATTTAAATCTTAGAACTGTGCTTGCATTAAGTACTGAGGAAGCTGGTGCATCCTACACTAGATGTGATTTTAAAACGACATAAACCAAATTCTGTTCCTGACATATATTTATGTAGTCCTCTTTGCTCAGTATGGGGGAGTGTGTCAGGTTTATATCTCATCGCTATTGTTAATAAATACCATTTGATATTTATTGACTTTTTGAGTAAGTGGCCCTGAAATGTTTCTTTTTTACTGGTACTGTCACTTAAAACAGGAGTTAGCAAACTACCACCTTTGGGCCAAATCCAGCTCACCACCTGTCTTTGTAAATAAAGTTTTATTTATGCTATTTTGTTGATGTATTATCTGTGGTGCTTTTGCACTGCAACAGCTGAGTTGAATAGTTGCAACAGAGAACATATGGCCTGCAAAAGCCTGAAATATTTACTATCTGGCAATTTACAGAAAAAGTTTGTTTATCCCTGATCTATAATAATAAAACTATGCGATTACTGATAACTAAAGGTTTAATTAACTATTAGTCTGGGCTTGGGGTAATCTGTCAAACCTTTATTTATTCAACAAATATTTATTGAATGCTTACAATATGTCTGGTTCACCAGACATAGAGGGGAACAAAACAGACAATTCTCTGTATACTTGGAACTTGAATTTTAGTGAGATGAGACAAACAGTAAACAGGTAAAATAAGAATTTAGGTGAGTGCTAGGACTCTGTCACCTGTAAGAACTTAGCACTTGTAAGTACTGACTGTCCCACCATCTTACTCTGTGAACTACACCAAGCTATAATATATTCATGTCTCAGTCTAAACACTGTAAGTTATACATTGCTGGATATGTGCTGATTTATAAGACACACATGTACTAGCCTCTTTTCTTCCAATTCTGTTATATACTAAAATCCCAATGTTTTGTTACTAAAAATGTTTATTTTGATGATTATCATGATTCAGTTCTTAAAAGCTCTTTTCAATTGGAAAAATTTCCCTCAAATCTATCCTAGTGTAAAAATTCCAAGGAAAGTATTAGCAAACAAAATTCAACAGTACATTAAGAAAATAATGCAACAAGACTAAGTGAAATTTATTCCAGGAATGCAAGGTTGGTTCATTATTAACAACTGCATTAGTATTATATACAGTGGAAATAAATTGGCCAAAAAATATCTCCTTTAATAAAATTCAATACCCAATCATGATAAGAACACTCAATGAAATAGAAATTGAGGGGTACTTTCTCAGCATGGTAAAGTATGTATGCCTTAGTTTAAAAACCAATATCTTATGTAGTGGGAAATCATTAACGACATTTCCACTAAAATGCAAGCAAGGCACTGTCTCCACTTTGTCTCCACCACCACTCAACAATATTCTGGAGGTGTCGGCCGGCACAGTTAGACAAGAGAACTCCCAGGCATAAAAATGGGTGTAGAAGAAATAAAATTGTCTACAGATGATGTCATAGTAAACCTGGAAAACCCTAAAGAATCAATGATAAATTAAACTATAGAAGAATTCAGTGTTGGAGCAGGATATAAAATTAACATACAAGAAGCAATAGCGTATAGCATTACGTGTCAACTATACTTCAATTAAAAAAAATTGGCTGGGAAGATGATAGAGTAGGAGGACCCTAAGCTCGCCTTGTCCCAGGGATACAACTAGATACCACCCATATCGGCATAAATAATCCAGGAAGCAATCCGAAGTTTGGCAGAACAGACTCCACAACTGAAGGCAGGGAAGAGGCCACACTGAAGAAGGTACAAGAGTGAAGAGAGGGTCTGGGACCATGGCCCTCCTCGATGCGGATGGCATCTGTGGTGTGGAGAAGGGCAGAATACAGGCTTGCACATTGGGAAGCCCACAAACAGGGAGGATGTATCTCCATAATATTTGCCTTTGAAAAAGAGAGGAGCTAAATTTTGTGAGTTCTGAAAACCAGCTGGGCTTAAAGCCTGGAATTTTAAGTCAGCTGGCTCAGCTCTGGGAGAGCTGGAGGGCTTTAGGAAGTGGAGTCCCCGCCTTTAAGGAGACAGCAGGACAGACAGCCCATGAAGATATAGTACAGCATAGAACCAGCAATTTGAAAAACACTGGGGACAGATGGGAGGCAGAGTGATTTGCTTATCACTGAGTGCTGCCCAGGGAGACAGGGAGCACAGGGAGACCTTTCCAGGAACAAAGGAGCAGGCAGGCACCATTTCTCTTCCTGGCCCCCCAGCATAAACAGTGGCCACCTGCAGTAACCAGCCCAACGCTGACACTTTTTACCTAACGTACTTGCAGCAGGCCCCGCCCTACTGCATTTGCATGGATCTGCCCTTCCCAGTTAGGCTTCCCTGAGTCCCCTAGCTGTGGGTCCCTCCCCCCAGAAGACTGGTGCAAACCCTGCCAACACCACATCTCCTGACCTGCACATTTTATGGGACCTCAGGTCCAGTAGGGGCAGGCGTTGTTTTGCAAACACACCACTGCACACCCTGCTGCCTACAATTTGCAAAGAGAGCCTCTGCAGACAACTGGGTTAAAGGAGAAAGAGGCCAAGGCTCAACAGCAGAGCACAGGCAACACACATAGGAGACACTCCCTGAAGTGCCAGGCCCTGGGGAACAGGGGACATGGCACTGCAGGACACTAGAGGACCTCGTCTTCAAAAGGCTCATATCGTTAAGAACAAGAGAAGTAGGTGACTTTCCTAACACAGAAACAGACACAGAAAGTAAGACAAAATGGGGAGACAGAGAAACATCTTCCATATGAAAGAAGAGGCTCAAACCATAGCAAGAGAGCAAAGCAAAATGGATAGAAGTAATATGCCTGATAGAAAATTTAAAGCAGTCCTCATAAAGATACTCACTGGACTGGAGAAAAAAGTGGAGGACATCAGTGAGACCCTTAACACAGATAAAAAAGAGCCCATCGAAATTAAGAATACAATAAATGAAATTTAAAATAACATTTGATGGAATAAAGAGTAGGCCAGATGAAGAACAGGATCTAATGAACGACCTGGAAGACAGACTAATGGAAAGTAACCACACTGACCAGAGGAGAGGAGAGAAAATTATGCAAATTGAAAATAGTCTTAGGGAACTCAGTGACTCCATCAAGTGTAATAACATCCGCATTAGAGTGATCTCACAAGAAGAGAGAGATAGGAGGCAGAAAATTCATTTGAAGAAATAATAGTTGAAAACTTCCCTAATCCAGGGAAGGAAGCAGAGCTCCAGATCCAGGAGGCACAGAGATCCCCCAAAAATCCAACCCAAGGAGGTCCATACCAAGGCTCATAGTAATTAAAATGTCAGAAAGCAGCAATAAACACAAAAATTTTAAAGCAGCCAGAGGAAGGAAGACAGTTGCATTTAAGAGAAACCCCATAAGGCTATCAGCAGGTTTTTCAGCAGAAACTTTGCAAGCCAGTCGAGAGTGGCGTGATATATTCAAAGTGCTGAAAGGGAAAAATCTGCAGTCAAGAATACTCTATCCATCAAGTCTATCATTCAGAATAGGATGGATAAAGAGTTTCTCAGACAAAAACTAAAAGACTTCATGACCACTAAACCAGCCCTACAAGAAATATTAAGGGGGACTATTTGAATGGAAAGGAAGTCTGTAAGTGAGAGTATGAAAGGTGAAAAACACAAAAGCAGTAAAAATAAGTATTTCTGTAAAAATCATTTGAGGGATTCATAAAATAAAAGGTTGTAATATGACACCATATACCTAAAACATGGGGCAAGAGGAGTAAAGGATGAGTTCAAATTTAAGTGACCATCAACGTAATATAGACTGCTGTGTGCAGAATATGTTATATACAAACCTAATGTAAGTACAATTGAAAACCAGTAATCAATAAGCAAAAAAGAAAAGAATCCAAGGGTATCAGTAAAGAAAGCCAGGAAACCATGAAAGAGCAGAAGAAAGGATCAGAGAAAATCTATAGAAACAACCACAAAACAAGTAACGAAGTGGCAATAAATATATATCTAGCAATAATTACTTTGAATGTAAATGAACTAAATGCTCCAATCAAAAGACATAAGGTGACAGAGTGAATAAAAAACAAGACCCCTCTATATGCTGCCTACAAGAGACAAATTTCAGACCAAAAGGCACCTGTACATTGAAAGTGAGGGGATAAGAGACACATTTATCATGCAAATGGATGCCAAAAGAAAGCCAGGATAGCGGTACTTACATCAGAGAAAATAGAACTCAAAACAAAGATAGTAACAACAGACAAAGAAGGACACTATATAATAATAAAGGGATTATATAGTAATATAGCCCACAAGAGGATATGAAATTGTAAACACTTATGCACCCAACATGGGAGCACCCAAATACGTAAAACAGTTAATAACAAACATAAAAGAAATAATAGTAATGCAATACTAGTAAGGGACTTCAACACCCCACTTGTATTGATGGACAGATTATCCAACCAGAAAATCAACAAGGAAACAGTGGCTTTGAATGACACACTGGACCAGATGGATTTAAAGACATATTCAGAACATTCCATCCTTAAACAGTCGAATACACATTCTTTTCAAATGCACACGGAATGTTTTCCAGAATAGACCACATATTAGGCCACAAAACAAGTCTCAACAAATTAAAAAAATCGAAGTCATACTGTGTATCTTTTCTGACCACAGCTCTATGGAACTAGAAATCAACCATAAGAAAAAATCTGGGAAGAGCACAAATACATTGAGATTAAATAATAGGCTATTAAACAATGAATGGGTCAACTAAGAAATCAAAGAAGAAATAAAAATTACATGGATGCAAATGAAAATGAAAACACAGTGATCCAAAATCTTTGGGATGCAGCAAAAGAGGTTGTAAGAAGGAAGTTTATAGCAACACAGGCCTACCCCAAGAAGCAAGAAAAGTCTCAAATAAACAACCTAATGTTACACCTAAAGGAGCTAGGAAAAAAAAGAATGAACAAAACCTAAACCCAGCAAAATGAAGGAAATAATAAGGATTAGAACAGAAATAAATGCCATAGAAACTAAAAAAGATCAGTGAAACCAGGAGCTGGTTCTTTGAAAAGATCAACAAAATTGATAAACCTCTAGCTAGACTCATTAAAAAAAAAAAAAAAAAAGGAAAGTACCCAAATAATCAAAATTACAAATGAAAGAGGAGAAATAACAGCCAACGCCATAGAAATACAAACAATTGTAACAATATTATGAAAACCTATATGCCAACAAATTGGACAACTTAGAAAGAAAGGAAATTTTCCTAGAAACAAAACCTACCAAAACTAAAGCAGGAAGAAATAGAAAATCTGAACAGACCAATCACCAGCAATGAAATTGAATCAGTAATCCAAAAACTTGCAACAAATAAAAGTCCAGGACCAGGTGGCTTCACAGGCGAATTCTACCAAACATTTAAAGAACCCATTCTTCTTAATACCCATTCTTACCCATTCTTCTTAATACCAATTCTTCTTAAACTATTCCAAAAGTACAAGAGGAAGGATCACCCTGATATCAAAACTAGATAAAGACACCACAACAAAAGAGAACTACAGGCCAATATCTCTCATGAATATAGATGGAGAAATCCTCAACAAAATATTAGCGAACCCAACCTAACAATACATTTAAAAAATCATATACCATAACAAACTGGGATTTATTCCCAGGATACAAGTGTGGTCCAGTACTCACAAAACAATCAACGTGATATGTCACAACAATAAGAAAGGATAGGGGCCATATGTTCACTTTAATAGACACAGAAAAAGCATGTAACAAGGTGCAACATCCATTTATGACAAAAACTCTCAACAAGGTGCCACATCCATTTATGATAAAAACTCTTACGATAGATACAGATTTAGAGGGAACATACCTCAACATAGTAAAGTCCTTATTTGAAAAACCCACAGCCAACATCATACTCAGTGGGGAAAAACTGAGAGCTTTTCCTCCAGGGTCAGGAATAAGACAAGAATGTCCACTCTCACCACTTTTATTCAGCGTAATACTGGAAGTCCTAGCCACAGCAGTTAGACAACATACAGAAAAAAAAGGCATCAAAATTGGTAAGGAAGAAGTAACACTTTCACTATTTGCAGATGACATGATAACTAGATGTAGAAAACCCTGAAGGCTTCCCTGAAAAACTACTAGAACTGATAAATGAATTAAGTGAAGTCACAGGATACAAAATCAATGTACAGAAATCTGTTACGTTCCTATACATTAATAACAAAGTAGCAAAAAGTGAAACTAAGAAAACAATCCCATTTACAGTTGCACCGAAAGCAATAAAATATCGAGGAATAAACTTAACGAAAGTGGTGAAAGACCTGTACTCCAAAAACTATAAAACACTGATCAAGGAAATTCAAGACAACACAAAGAAATGGAAAGACATTCCATGCTCGTGGGTTGGAAGAACAAATATTGTTAAAATATCTATACTATCCAAAGTAATCTACAGATTTAATGCAATCCCTATCAAAGTACCAGCAACAGTTTTCACAAAACTAGAACAAACCTAAAATTTGTATGGAACCACAAAAGACGTTGAATAGCCAAAGCAATCTTGAAAAAAAAAACAACAAAACTGGAGGTATCACAATTCTAAATTTCAAGTTCTATTACAAAGCAGTAGTAATTAAGACAGTATGGTATTGGCATAAAAATAGATACATAGATCAATGAAACAATAGAAAACCCAGAAATAAACCCACAGTTGTATGGTCAATTAATCTTTGGCAAAGGAGGAATGAATATACAATGGGAAAAAACATTTTCAACAAATGGTGTTGGGAAAACTTGACAGCTACATGTGAAAGAATGAAACTGGACTACTTTCTTATACCATCCACAAAAATAAACTCAAAATGGATTAAAGACTTAAATGTGAGACCCAAAACCATAAAAATCCTTAAAGAGAACACAGGCTGTAATCTCTCTATCGGCCGTTAGCAACATTTTTCTAGATATGTCTCCTCAGGCAAAGGAAATAAAAGCAAAAATAAACTACTGGGACTACATCAAAATAAAAACTTTCTGTGCAGCAAAGGAAACAATCAACAAAACTGAAAGGCAACTTACTGAATGGGAGAAGATATTTGCAAATGACATATCTGATAAAGGGTTAGTATCCGAAGTATACAAGGCGTTGATACAACTCAACACCCAAAATGGGCAGATACATGAACAGACATTTCTCCAAAGAAGACACCCAGATGGCCAACAGACACATCCTCAACATCACTCATCATCAGGGAAATGCAAATCAAAACTACCATGAGATATTATCTCATACCTATCAAAATGACTAAAATCAACCACACAAGAAACAACAGGTATTGGTGAGGATGTGGAAAAACAGGAATCCTCATGCACTGTTAGTGGGAATGCAAACTGGTGCAGTCACTATAAAACAGTATGGAGCTTCCTCAAAAAAGTAAAAATAGAGCTATCCTACAATCAAAGAATCACACTATTGGGTATTTACTCCCAAAATACAAAAACACTAATTCAAAGGGATACCTGCACACCTATGATTATAGCAGTATTATTTACAGTAGCCAAGATATGGAAGCAGCCCAAGTGGCCATCAATAGATGAATGGATAAAGAAGATGTGGTACAGATATACAATGGGATAGTATTCAGCCTTTAAAAAAAAAAAAAAAAGAATGAAATCTTGCCATTTAGCACAACATGGATAGAGCTAGAGAGTATAATGCTAAGTGAAATAAGTCAGTCAGAGAAAGACAAAACCATATGATCTTACTCATATGTGGACTTTAAGATACAAATGAGCAAAGGGAAAAAAAGTTCTCTCTTTTTTTCTAAGAGAGAACTAAGAAACAGATTCCAAAGAGAGAACTAAGAGTCAAGGAACAGATTCTTTTTTTTTTTTTTTTTAAGATTTTATTTATTTATTTGACAGAGAGAGATAGAGCACAAGCAGGGGGAGCAGCAGAGATAGAGGGAGAAGCAGGTTCCCCGCCGAGCAAGGAGCCCGATGTGGGGCTCGATCCTAGGACCCTGGGATCATGACCCGAGCCGAAGGCAGCTGCTTAACTGACTGGGCCACCCAGGCGCCCTCAAGAATTCTTAACTACAGAGAATAAACTGATAGGTACCGCAGGGTGGGTTGGTAGGGGTATGGAGGAAATTGGAAATGGGGATTAAAGAGTACCCTTATCATGATGAAAAAATAAAATGAGAAAAGCAATAGCCTTCCTCTACACAAGCAATAAACAGTTAAAACACATACTATTAGAGAAAATCCCATTTGTAATAGCAACAAAGAAGATTAAATGCTCAGGAATAAATTTAACATAAAATGCACAAAACTTTTATGTACTTGGAAGAAACTAAAGAATACATGAAAAATGAAAGATGTCTTCTGTTCTTGAACAGGAAGAACTCAATAGTCATCCGTTCTCCTTAAATTATAATATCATTGTAATCCCAGTAAAAATATTAACAAGCTATTTTATATAGACAAAATGATACTAAAGTTCATATAGAGAAAATAAATATGATAGAAAACACTGAAAAAGAAAAAGTAGGTTGAGGGGTTAGGGAGCTAGCCTTACTAGATATTAGAAAATGCTATAGGAGTAAATCTTAAAAGCTCTGATCACAAAAGATAAAATTTGATCTATATCTCATCACACTCAAAAATAAACTCCCAGTAGATTAAGATCAGACCATGCAAACCATGCATGTACTTGAAGAAAACTGGGGTGAATTCCTCTTTAACCTTGGTGCTGAGAAGAGCTTTCTAACTAGGACACAAAATCCAGAGGCAATAAAAATAAAGGTTGATAAATTTGGCCCTTGTTTAAAAAAAAAAAAAAGGTTCCATTACAGAAGACATCATAAAATCCAAAGACAATTGACAAAGTAGGAGAAAACAGTCACAACTTACACCATAGAAAAAGGGCTAACATCCCTGATATATAAAGAATTCTTAAAAATTTCAAGGCAAAAGTACTAAAAACCCAGACTAATGTGGGAAGGACTTGAACAAGCAATGAACCAAAAGAGATATTTTTATATCTCTCAAAATGAAAAGGTGGTCAAACCCACTCAGAATCAGGAAGGCAAATTCAAAAATCTCAGATACTGTTTCTCATATATAAGACTGACAAACATGTTTTAAATGACCGCATACTTTGTTAGTGGGGTTACAGAGAGACAGACCCTTCAGACATTACTGATGAGAATTTAAATTCTTTCAGAGCTTCACAAGGGAAATTTACATATTTTTTTGCCCCATCCATCCCACTTCAAGGAATTTACCCTAAAGGTAGATCTCAAACAATACAGAAATACATATACAAGAGATTGGAAACAACCTAAATGCCCATATATAGGCAAGTGGTTGAATAAACTATGGAATATTCACACAAAGGAATGCCATATACCTGTTCCTCAAATGAAAATGTTATAAACTTATAGAACGTACTTTTCAGGGTATGTTGTTAAGTGGAAAAGCAAAGCCAAAAGCTGTCTAGGATATGCTACCCTTCAAGTAGGGAGTAAAATAATATAAGAGAATACAAAAGAATGAATGGGTCAACCAGGAAATTAAAGAAGAACTTAAAAAATTCATGGAAACCAATGAAAATGAAAACACAACTGTTCAAAATCTTTGGGATGTAGCAAAGGCAGTCCTAAGAGGAAAGTATATAGCAATACAAGCCTTTCTCAAGAAACAAGAAAGGTCTCAAATACACAACCTAACCCTACACCTAAAGGAGCTAGAGAAAAAAAACAGCAAATAAAGCCTAAACCCAGCAGGAGAAGAGAAATAATAAAGATCAGAGCAGAAATCAATGAAATAGAAACCAAAAGAACAGTAGAACAGATCAACGAAACTAGGAGCTGGTTCTTTGAAAGAATTAACAAGATTGATAAACCCCTGGCCAGACTTATCAAAAAGAAAAGAGAAATGACCCAAATCAACAAAATCATGAATGAAAGAGGAGATCACAACCAACACCAAAGAAATACAAACAATTTTAAGAACATATTATGAGCAACTCTATGCCAGCAAATTAGATAACCTGGAAGAAATGGATGCATTCCTAGAGATGTATCAACTACCAAAACTGAACCAGGAAGAAATAGAACACCTGAACAGACCTATAACCACTAAGGAAATTGAAGCAGTCATCAAAAATCTCCCAACAAACAAAAGCCCAGGGCCAGATGGCTTCCCAGGGGAATTCTACCAAACATTTCAAGAAGAATTAATACCTATTCTTCTGAAACTGTTCCAAAAAATAGAAATGGAAGGAAAACTTCCAAACTCATTTTATGAGGCCACCATTACCTTGATCCCCAAACCAGACAAAGACCCCATCAAAAAGGAGAATTACAGACCAATATCCTTGATGAACATGGATGCAAAAATTCTCACCAAAATACTAGCCAATAGGATCCAACAGTACATTAAAAGGATTATTCACCACAACCAAGTGGGATTTATCCCTGGGCTGCAAGGTTGGTTCAACATCCGCAAATCAGTCAACATGATACAATACGTTAACAAAAGAAAGAACAAGAATCATATGATCCTCTAAATAGATGCAGAAAAAGCATTTGACAAAGTACATCATCCTTTCTTGATCAAAACTCTTCAGAGTATAGGCATAGAGGGTACATACCTCAATATCATAAAAGCCATCTATGAAAAACCCACAGCGAATATCATTCTCAATGGGGAAAAACTGAGAGCTTTCCCCCTAAGGTCAGGAACGTGGCAGGGATGTCCACTATCACCACTGCTATTCAACATAGTATTAGAAGTCCTAGCCACAGCAATCAGACAACAAAAAGAAATAAAAGGCATCCAGATCGGCAAAGAAGAAGTCAAACTCTCACTGTTTGCAGATGATATGACACTTTATGCGGAAAACCCAAAAGACTCCACCCCAAAACTGCTAGAACTCATACAGGAATTCAGTAAAGTGGCAGGATATAAAATCAATGCACAGAAATCAGTGGCATTCCTATACACCAACAACAAGACAGAAGAAAGAGAAATTAAGGAGTCGATCCCATTTACAACTGCACCCAAAACCGTAAGATACCTAGGAATAAATCTAACCAAAGACGCAAAGGATCTGTACTCAGAAAACTATAAAATACTCATGAAAGAAATGGAGGAAGACACAAAGAAATGGAAAAACGTTCCATGCTCATGGATTGGAAGAACAAATATTGTGAAGATGTCAATGCTACCTAGAGCAATCTACACATTCAGTGCAATCCCCATCAAAATACCATCCACTTTTTTCAAAGAAATGGAACAAATAATCCTAAAATTTGTATGGAACCAGAAAAGACCCCAAATAGCCAGAGGAATGTTGAAAAAGAAAAGCAAAGCTGGCAGCATCACAATTCTGGACTTCAAGCTCTATTACACATTTGTAATCATCAAGTCAGTATGGTACTGGCACAAAAACAGACACATAGATCAATGGAACAGAATAGAGAGCCCAGAAATGGACCCTCAACTCTATGGTCAACTAATCTTTGACAAAGCAGGAAAGAATATCCAATGGAAAAAAGACAGTCTCTTCAACAAATGGTGTTGGGAAAATTGGACAGCCACATGCAGAAGAAGGAAACTGGACCATTTCCTTACACCACACACAAAAATAGACTCCAAATGGTTGAAAGACCTAAATGTGAGACAGGAGTCCATCAGAATCCTAAAGGAGAACACAGACAACAACCTCTTCGACCTCAGCCGCAGCAACTTCTTCCTAGAAACATGGCCAAAGGCAAGGGAAGCAAGGGCAAAAATGAACTATTGGGACTTCATCAAGATAAAAAGCTTTTGAACAGCAAAAGAAACAGTCAACAAAACCAAAAGACAACTGACAGAATGGGAGAAGATATTTGCAAATGACATATCAGATAAAGGGTTAGTATTCAAAATCTATGAAGAACTTACCAAACCCAACACCCAAAGAACAAATGATCCAATCAAGAAATGGGCAGAAGACACGAACAGACATTTCTCCAAAGAAGACATCCAGATGGCCAACAGACACATGAAAAAGTGCTCAACATCACTCAGCATCAGGGAAATCCAAATCAAAACCTCAATGAGATACCACCTCACACCAGTCAGAATGGCTAAAATTAACAAGTCAGGAAACGACAGATGTTGCCAGGGATGTGGAGAAAGGGGAACCTTCCTACACTGTTGGTGGGAATGCAAGCTGGTGCAACCACTCTGGAAAACAGTATGGAGGTTCCTCAAAAAGTTGAAAATAGAGCTACCCTACGATCCAGCAATTGCACTACTGGGTATTACAAATGTAGGGATCCGAAGGGGTACATGCACCCCGATGTTTATAGCAGCAATGTCCACAATAGCCAAACTGTGGAAAGAGCCAAGATGTCCAACAACAGATGAATGGATAAAGAAGAGGTGGTATATATATACAATGGAATATTATGCAGCCATCAAAAGGAATGAAATCTTGCCATTTGCAACGACGTGGATGGAACTGGAGGGTGTTATGCTGAGCGAAATAAGTCAATCAGAGAAAGACATGTATCATATGACCTCACTGATATGAGGAATTCTTAATCTCAGGAAACAAACTGAGGGTTGTTGGAGTGGGGGGTGGGGTGGGAGGGATGGGGTGACTGGGTGATAGACACTGGGGAGGGTATGTGCTCTGGTAAGCGCTGTGAATTGTGCAAGACTGTTGAATCTCAGATCTGTACCTCTGAAACAAATAATGCAATATATGTTAAGAAAAAAAAAAAAGATAGCAGGAGGGGAAGAATGAAGGGGGGGCAATTGGAGGGGGAGACGAACCATGAGAGACAATGGACTCTGAAAAACAAACTGAGGGTTCTAGAGGGGAGGGGGGTGGGAGGATGGGTTAGCCTGGTGATGGGTATTAAAGAGGGCAGGTTCTGCATGGAGCACTGGGTGTTAATGCATAAACAATGAATCATGGAACACTACATCAAAAACTAATGATGTAATGTATGGTGATTAACATAATAAAAAATAGTTCTCAAAAAAAAATAATATAAGAGGATACACAGGTATGCTTTCATTTATGAAAAAAATATGTAGCAAAGACAAACCAAAACCTAAAAAGATTGTTTTTTGTAAAGGGCAACTGGGAAAGAAGTGGAAAGAAGGAGAAATAGAAATAGGGCAGCAGGGTTGAGGAGGGACTGACTCTTTGGCATGTATCTTTTTGTATCGCTGTGACTTCAGGAACTATAGAAGTATTTCACATACCCCCTGAATATCAAAACAGTTAAAGCCAATCAAGGTGTGAAGGGAATGCAAAATGGCAAGAAGTCCTAACAAATGGCTCTGTGTTCTTCACAGTGATGTAGATTAGGAATTCTGAAATTACCTTGTGTATATAATAGAATTGAACAGATTAGTAAATTGATTTAGATAATGAGAACAGGTTTTCTTATTCTTGTAAAAAGAAGTCATAATAAGGAAAGAAGGAAGGCTAAAATATACCCTCCAATTCTGGATTGGAATCAGAGGTATTTGCATAAGCTCACCGTTAATACACACAAATACCGAAGTATAGATGTGCATATATGTATGGGTTAGTGTACATCGGCATATTTCCTACTTCTGTTCACTGAGAGGGCCTAGAAGCAGTAACACCCCAGAAATAATGAGCAGACATACTGCCCAGACCTCAGTCTGTGAACATTGTCTTCCAGTATAAAGAACCAGCACTCCTAGGAGAAGTGGTTGATCACAGGGCTAGGTCAGGAACACTGCAGAATGAGCCTGCAGTGTCTTACGATTCCAAACACTAAGGATTTGAAGGAGCTTCTGATGGCCAAAGCTGGAACAATTTGAGCAACAAAATAATGTCAATGTTGGATTATAACCCACGGAATAAAATAAATATCATGAGTGTATTTGTTTTTTGTTCTTTTAACAAAACTATCTCACAGTTTCCATGGCCAGGCATCCAGGCACAGCCTAGTTTGGTCCTCTGTTCAGGGCCTCCTAAGGCTGTGGAGTGTCAGATAGTCTGTCTTCTCATCTGGGGCCTCAACGAGGAAGAATCTGCTTCCAATCTCATTCAGATTGTTGGAAAAATTGCCTGCGGTTGTGGAAGTGAGGCCCTCAAGTTCTGGAGGCTTCCTGTCCTTGCCATGGGGCTCAGTTCGCATCATGGGAGCTTCCTTCTTTAAGGCCATTGGAAGCATGGGTCTGGTCAGAGAAGCCTGGGTCCTCTTTGAAAGTCGGGTCTGCACAGCATCGTCACCCTTTTGATTATCTCAAAGCCAGCCAATTAGGGACTTTAATTATATCTGTAATATGCCTTTAATTTTGCCATGTAATGTAATTTTAGGAGTGATATTTCATTACTTTTGTTATATTCTTTGGTTAAAGCCAAGTCATGGGTTCTGCCCTCAGTCAAGAAGTGGGGATTACATGATGATGTGACTTGCTGGAAGTCATCCTGTAGTGTGTCTTCTACAATGAGTTTTTGTGGATAAAAATAAATAGTCTTGGGCGCCTGGGTGGCTCAGTTGGTTAAGCAACTGCCTTCGGCTCAGGTCATGATCCTGGAGTCCCGGGATCAAGTCCCACATCGGGCTCCCTGCTCAGCAGGGAGTCTGCTTCTCCCTCTGACCCTCCTCCCTCTCATTCTCTCTGTCTTTCATCTCTCTCTCGCAAATAAATAAAATCTTAAAAAAAAAAAAAAATTTTTAAATAAAAAAAAGAAATAAATAGTCTTATAAATACATACACAAATGGGGAAGAAGAGCTAGTTCTTCCTCACAATAGATTTCCATTAATAAATGCAGAAGGAAAGAAGGGAATAAAGGATCATCATTACAAACAGTATTGTAATAAACATTACAGACAGGGTTCTGTAATGAATGCTAAAGTTAGTGCGTGCAAGTTTGAGAGGGACAGGATTTGCATAGTCTCCGATATCTTCCCTAAGATACTCACAACTACAAAGGACAAAATAGTAATTTTATATTGGAGAGATTTGGTAGACACCTAACTTTTACCAAATTATCAAGGTAGACAGCACCAGAAATGAAACATACCAATGTCATGAGTAAGTACTCTCCAAAAGCATCAAGTTCATAAAACATAAGGAAAGACTGAGGGTCTTTTATAGGCTGGAGGAGACTAAGGAGAAATAACTAAATGCAGTATGAGATCCTAGAATGGAAGAAAGAAAAACAATGGTGAAATTCAAATAAGATCTTTAGCTAATAGTGTGGTACCATGTTAAGTGCTTCTAGATAATTGTATTATGGTTATATAAGATGTGAACACCAGGGGACGTGGGCTAAAGGATTTATAGGAACTCATTGTACTCATTTTATAACTTCTTTAAGTGTAAAATTAAAAGTTTTTAATAAAAAAATCATGGTATAGACTTCTGAGAGTTTTAAGTTGTCAACAGTAGAAATTCAGGTGACTTATTGATGCTTCATTTTTATTTTGTTGCACCAAGATTTTGTACAATATTGTATATACGGTCATTGGAGAATGAATACATAGCTGTAAAGTGGTGGGGTTTATTCTAACTCAGCATAGTTTTTTCCAGTTGTAAAGTTTTTTCCATTGTGTTTGCATCATTATAGACACAGACAAGGGGGAAATGGCTTTCTTTAAAAACTTCGTTTTAATGTTAAAGCCTTCCCATAAAGTTCATTTGTTTGCTATGCATGGCAATATTCTCTTTTAAAATAATTACCAAATTTTGTTTAAAAGGTTTTACTTACGAGAAACATATGTCCTATAAAAATCTATGGTTTTGAGGGTATTTATTTAATTCATTTGGTTCAGAGGGCTCTGAATTGTCTTCTTTATATGGACCACGGACACAAATGAATCCTGTATTATATTTCTCAGACATATTTTCTGATTCATCAGCTACTATGACTGTGCTCCGTTCTACCTATGCATATGGAGGATGAAGTTATTTCTTAGTAACTATGAAACTATTGGTGGAAAGATAGGGGGTAAAAACACGTGGGGAACTTAAAGCGGTTTGCTCAAATCTGTCTTTACCAGGAAAAGGCTCTTGTTTATTTCTTTAAAGGATGGATTTAATAATAAATGTTCTCATTGCTGTAAAGAGATACCTGTCTTAGAATTGCACCAGACAAGCATGGTGCTGCTTGGATGTGGCAGTATTTTATGAATTCATGAGATGGGTTTCTTACAGCCTTTTTTTATTCTTACTTGATATATTGTACGTGAGAGCAGTGCCCTGGGCGTGTAAGTAGTGGTGTCCTATAGTAACGCAGAATTACTGTTCGCTTTGCTGTCATGAGTCTATGAATTCGGTCCGTCATACAGAAACAATCACTATAATGTAAGCACTTACTGTCTTTGTGCAGCTGATTCCCCGGTGACATTTTAAAAAGTCAGGCTTTGGCTGCAGAGTGCTTTCCATTTCTAAATGGGCTGCAGATTGGGAGCCTTAGGGCATTTCATAGGAAGCACATGACCCTGAGTAGACACAGCACCTTTTGTGTGTCTGTAGCCACGTTGATGACCAGTGTTTACCCTTGAAATTGTTTTCATCCAGAATGTTGTTTTTTTTACTTTACATTTAATTATTTGGTGCTCACACTAATTTACTACAAATGTCTAGGAGTAGAATGAATGGCTGAATAGAGGCTGGACTGTTTGTCCAGGGTTTTTATACACTAGGTGTGGCTGTAACTTACGAGCTACTCCTAGTGGTCTCTCCACACACACTTCTCAGTGTCTATAAATGCAGGTCTTGGTTTTCACTTTATTCAGAATGAGAAGGGCATTTGACCCCAGGAGCACTCAGAAACACATTCACAGGTTTTACATGCACTCTTTTCTGAAAGTGAGAAGCCTAAACTCCCAAAAACAATTTCTGGATTTTTTAAATAAGTTCTATTTTCACAACAATGTGTACGTATTATCTAAATGGAAAATCATCTTCCTGCCCCTCTGGCTGCCACAGTTACAGCTGTTACTGGAATTAGTAATGAGTGACAGTCCTGAGAGACTCTGGGGACCGTGCTCTTCCTGGTCTGTAGTCAGGCTGCCTGGCCTCACAGAGATGCCATTAGTTAGAAAGAGGAGAGGCTGGTTGTTCAGCATAAAACGCCAGGCTCTGCAGTGTGACCTTCACTGGGTGAATTGGTGGTGATGTTCAATACATCAGTTTCTTTCTCTACTCAGTTGTGATTCTTGTAGCAGGTCCTGTGATGTCAGAGCAGTTAGCCTGACCTAGCATGATCATAGACCATAGTACCAGAGGGTGATGCAGGGAGATCCGTATATGCTTGCATGCACGTATGTATGTCTGTATGTATGTACCATGTAGGTATGTATATTTGTCTATTTCGGTCTTTCAGTTTATTTTAGCAAAGGAGGAGATTACAAGATAAAGCAGCAAGGTCTTCATGCCCTGAGAGCTAGCACGTTGAGGATTGGGCTAAATTCAGTTGCCTTCTTCAATAATATTTTTAGTCAAAATGTATCTAAACCTCTGAGCCAGAAAGTGAGTTGAGATCTCAAGTACCTCTGATGATTCTTAAATTTCAAAATCCTGTCTCCTGCCTTCACATGATTCATTGTCTCCCTTTAGTTAATAAAAATAATAAGTATCTTTTCCTTTAATTCATATGCTCAGATTAAGGGCCATTAAATAACAAAGTTTTATTAATATTTGTTATGCTAATGAAGGGATGAAAGGAGTAAAAGACATGATTCCTGTCTCAAGGAGCTTACGTTATAGTTTGAAGACAAACTGAGCACACATTAAATAAATGGAAATCAAATAGATGTTAATAGGTGCTGTTGCTTTATTAGCAATAAAGATCAAAAAAGTTGCAGAATACTTCCCTCTTTGATGCTAATATATACTACATTTTATAGTAGTATGTTTTATGTTTTTTCACGAAGGTCTTCTGTGTTTATGTTAAATCTCTGATTAATTATAAAGATTGTTTTAGAAATTGGTCGCTATTTCTACATTGAATAAATATTTACCAACGAAAAACTGTTGGCCACTCTGCATGCCTGGCCACTTGGAAACTAGTTCAAACTCAGGAGGAGGAGTTTAGTTCATTAGTCTTGGATTTTGTTAAGTGCGTTAAAGTATATGTCAGATCTCTGCTGCTAATTTATTTGTGAGTTTGGGAACTCCTTCAGTAAGAAATGAAACTTCTCAGGAGGTCATTTGCTGAATAATGATTATCCATGTTTCTTCTTCGTTTTACTAGAAAGGGGCAATGTAGCCCACTTTTTGAGCCCTGTCTCTTTCAATATGGGACCGTACCTTCTGTAATCGTTAAATTAAATAAATGTAACTGTGTCTTGGTTTTTGCACAATTGCAATATTAATGTAGAGGGCTCCCCATCCCCGCTTCCCTTCCTGTGTTTTCCAGGCAGTCAGATGCCTCCTCAGCCACCTGGGAGCCAGTCAGAATCCAGTTCCCATCCTGCCTTGAGCCAGTCACCAATGCCACAGGAAAGAGGTCAGTCTTCAGTTCATATCTTATATATCTTTGTGTTTTGAGTATATAAGACTTACATGAATTTGGTCATCTTTGCATCTCCTTATAGATAATGTTTCTTCATCAGATGAACAAAATAAGAACATACGTACAACAAATATGGAAGAGAAGGATGCTTTCTTGCAGATTAGGTGAAGTTTGACCAAGCACAGTTCAAGACCCAAAGAATATATAGGTCCACATAGCACCCATGAAGCATAGTTTATGCATGACTATAGCCTGACAGTTGATCTAGCCGAGTAAAAGTGACTGTTAATGATGCGATTTGGATATCAGTCCTAATGAAGTAAAATGTTAAGAGTGTGTGTATGTTTAACTGTTTTGATCAATTATTTATCCCAGGATACTTAAACAGTAAAGATGTAAACAGAGAGTAAGACCTTGTATTATACAATTGTAGTATCTTAGAACTAGAGCCAACCCGAGAGATTGTAGAGTCCCATCACCTCAACTTACAACTAAAGAAACTGAGGACCAGAGAGCATCCATAGGACTTCCTCGTTGTCAGAGGATAGTTAGGGCCAGAGCCAGAAAAAAGAACACGGGCTTTTCCTGAAGCCCTTGGACACGTGGGTTGTCCCACATCTGCAGACTCTTTGATCTTTAGCTCAGTTGTGCACATTCACCCCACATATTATTGCCTTGGTTGCGGCCTTTGGCTCTCATTTGTTTATGTCTGTCTACTTTCTCTCCTTCTGTAGTAAAGCTGCTTTTGTTGGTGGTGATTTCCATCCAGACTAGTGTAGACCAGGGTTTACACGCCTACCACACCTACCACACCATGTGGTGCTGTGCCAACTCACTTCCCCCGCCTGTGAGCCAGTGGGAGCACGTGAAGCGTGTCACTTGCGCTCTCCCTCATGCGCATCCAGAAGACAGAAGTGGCTAGCTTGGTAGCTGCTGTTTAAAGGTTCCCGACCCCTCACGTTTATAATTATGCCTGTATGAGTTGTACAGATGATGATTTGCTTCTAATTGGAATTGAAAGGTTTCAGTTATTTTACATGTTTAATAACTCAGCACCTCATGCTTTAGAAAGTAATGCCAATCAGAAGATGGATTAGTCCTAGCTACGTATCAATTGTGTTAAAATGAATATTTAGTAGGAATAAAATGAAATTTTTATTTCCTGATACCACTACATATTTAACTTTTTAATTATAATTTAATGTATAGCTAACACATTAATTCCCTTATTGAGATACTACAGTATGTCTTAATAATGGGATAGTTAATGGTTTTCAAACTACAGGGCGTATAAGAATTACCTGGAGAACTGGTTAAAAGAGATTTCTGGGCCACACACAGCCCCAGATTTCTGACTCAGTAGGCTTGTGGTGGGCCACTTAAAATCTGCATTTTGGACAAGTTCCCAGCTATTGCTGATGCTGCTGATCTGAGGACCATACTTTGAGAACCACTGCCTTAATGATACTATAATATGTTCTGATAATTGTGTGGTTTGTGCATTTGTTTCTTTAAACTTTCCACTGTATCCTCCTGTGAACCAGTCTTGTACCTCACATCCTTTTTCTGTATTAACTCCTCGGGTCTCTGGTCATCTGGAGGTTCACGGAGAGCATACTGGCACCACGCAAGGGGGAGTTCTCTCCAAACTCCTTTACTTGGCCTTGGGTTGCACCTATGTTGTGTTGCCAGGTCAGGGAGATGGAGAAAATAAAGGATGAGAGACATTCTCCTGCACTGGAAACCTGCTCAGGCCAGAGCCAGAGCTAAGATGAAGACATTTGCCATTTCCTTTAACCCTCACCACAACCCGGTAACACCATTCCCACTGGGGGAGTCCACTTCTTCGGCAAGCATCTGAGGGTAAGAGGTTCTTTATTTGGAAGTACTACAATTCTAACCTTTATTGCTAAGAATTAAAAGAGAGAAACCCCTTCCAGATCGTCCAGCAACGTGGCCCCCGACCTCTTCCAACTAATATGTGTTTAAGAAATTTGAAAATGGAAAAAGCCAAATGTGACCCATGCTGACACAGTGAGAAAACATAGTTAAATTAAACTTTTAACTTAAATAGGCGCCTGGTGGTGCAGTCAGTTAAGCATCCAACTCTTGGTTTTGGCTCAGGTGGTGATCTCAGGGTCCGGAGATCAAGCCCCACGTCGGGCTCTGCGCCCAGCGTGGAGTCTTCTTAGGACTCTCTTTCACTCTCCCTTTGCCCCTCCCTCCTGAAAATAAATAAATAAATCTTAAAAAAAAACTTTTAACTTAAACAAATACATTAGCAAGCAAAATCTAGAGTTTTCTTCTGGTGTCACTATGTAAAAACCATTGTGTAGATATGTTATTTTTTTTCCATCTTCATTGTATATAGTGTGGTTTTGGTAACTGCTAATGGATACATAACAATCTGGGTAGTTATAATGTCCATTTCCTTCGAATAGCAAATATAAATTTTATAATTTGCTAAATCTGAATTGATTTTTATGAATACGTTCCCCAAACTTTCTCTGAAAGGCTGCTAAAGATGTTATGTGCATCCCTTATGTGCCTTTTGTTGGATGGACAGCCCCCTAAACGGGAAAACTTTGTATTTCCAAATAGCTAGTAAATGATGCTTTGCCATGGGGCACCTGGGTGGCTCAGTCGGTTAAGCATCTGCCTTTGGCCCAGGTCATGATCCTGGGGTCCTGGGATCGAGCCCCGTGTCAGGCTCTCTGCTCAGCAGGGAGTCTGCTTCTCCCTTTCCTTCTACCCCTCCCCCTGCTTGTTCTTTCTCTCTCTCTCTCTCAAATAAGTAAAATCTTTAAAAAAAAAAAATGATACTTTGCCATGCATGAGTTAAATTTCTTTGAAAATTGGATAGCAAAGATTTTTTTTTTTTGATGGCTTTGTTATTTGTTAAAATCTAGGAAGAAATGTTAATTCCTAATGATATTTGATCAGGTATTTTAGTGACAAATGACACAGTCATTATAATGCTTTGGTAGAATATAGCATTTTTCTTGTCTGTTGCATCATCACTGGGCGTGTACCCACAGTATATACAGTACAAAGTAGGTTTGAGAAAACGCTTGCTAGAACATTCCCCGGTGTTGAAAATTCCCCATGTATTGGAAAGTAATTTAGCTTCATGTATGCCTTTACAATTGATACATCCCCCTGCCCCTACTGAGGGAAGTGAGGAAAGAAACAGAGAGGAAAAAAGTACGCTGATGAGTTAGCATCTTCAAAAAAAAAAAAAATTCTCTCTTAGAAACCATGGACTTTGATAGACAAGAACATAGCTCCCGTGCTGCTGAGTACTAAAATAACAAGTTGAGCAATTCCTTTTACACTTATTTTGTTTTAATAAGATTAAGATAAGAGAGTAAGATTCCAGTTACACACATCTTTAATGTATCTACGGGGGGACGTGCCTGGGTGGCTCAGATGGTTAAGCATCTGCCTTCAGCTCAGGTCATGATCCCAGGGTCCTGGGATCGAGGCCCACGTCGGGCTCTTGGCTCAGCGGGGAGCCTGCTTCTCCCTCTCCCTCTGCCTCTCCCCCTGCTCATGCGCTCTCTGTCTTTCGCTCTCTATCTCTGTGTCTCAAGTGAATAAATAAAATCTTTAAAAAAATAAAAATCTACAGAGAATAGATTTTCTCTAATAGGAAAGAATCTAGAAACATACTTGCCTGGAGACAATGGCACAAAGAAGAGATGCAGCCTACTTGTTTGGTGGTGTGGTTTTCTGGGTATTCCCCAGAGTCCTCACGAAAGACAGCAGGACTGTTAACGCTACTCGGAAGCCTGGCTCCCCCCAGGCTCAGGAAGCTGAACTCTTGCCCTGCCATCATTCCTTCCTACTTGGTCCTTGGATTCCTGTTCAGGAAGAACATGTATTAATAAACTCTATTCTCTCTTGAGAATTTTGCAAACCTCAAGCTGTCCTGGGATCTGAACCACATTTGTATCTGCAAGGCCATGTCCTCTTCCCAGAGCTGGTTGCTGAGTCCGGTGCAGAGTCGGTATGCTGCCCAGGTTCCCAGCAGCCTACAGTGCCCTCCGATCTGGTGGGTCTGGGGTCAAGTCTGTCTAAGGTCATCAGTCACAAATCCATTTCCCCACATTGTATGTATGCAAACATAACTGAGTTTCTGCAGTTTTATATTTTCCATCTACAAAAGCTATGTTTGCAAGGCAATATGGATATGGCCAGTGTCCCCAGGTACAAAGAAAGGGAAACATTTTAGGTATTTATTGGCCTCTTTTCTGTCCTATAGTGCTGTCCCTACACTCTGATATGCTCTCCCGTACAGCCCCTGGCTTAGCGCTCTCCTCTTTGCCCCTCATGTGGTGCTAGAACCTCCTACTAACTGAATAAAGAAAATGAGTTCAAATTCTTTGGTCTTAACTGCTTCATTATTGATGTAAGTTTAAAAGACGAAAGGTCAAAACTTCAGTTTAGTCTTCTGTAACACATTCGCCACTGGGTTTTATCTTAAATCCTCTCTCTGTAGTCCTCACATTACAAAATGAAGAGTTGCTGTTAAAGCCCTTCACCAAAAAATCAAGCAGTATAAATTATGCCACCCAAGGCATTGGAGAAAGCATCCAGATAATGCTAAAAAAACCTAAAATAAATGTTACGAGAAAATCTTAGCTAACAAGTTTAGGTTAGTTTTATCCTTCTTGTATAATCTTCAGCTTGTATATCTTAAAATTTGAAGAGAGCAATAGGAAATGGCTTCATAATGTGTTGCCCTGTTTTCCAAGAGGGCTTGGAGGGAATATCTACTCAGTCATCTGAGTAGATAAATAAGTATAATTATTATTAACATTAAAATGATTGCATTTTTAACCCCCATAAAATGTTAAGCTTAATGAAACTGGCAAATGCCCTTCTAGTTATTGGATTAGCAATTAGGTGAAAACGTTTCAAGAAGGCTTATTTATTTGGACAGATGTAGAGAGGTCAGAATTAATTTTTTGAAAACCTTTTAATTGAATTCCCTTTTAATTTTCACAGTGGTGTCTAGTTAAATATTCATGGTAATGCTGGTGGTTTTCTGAAGGTCTGAACTAGATCTGGATTCTCAGAATCAGCGTAGGTGATTTAACCCTTTTCATCTGGGAGGTCAGCAGGGACTTCCTTAGTGTAATCCCATAGCATTTGAATAATTAGAAGGTAGTAATGAGGATTTAATTAGTCCTTGAAATATGCTGAAAGCAGAGCCACTACGAACTTTCCCTTTTGGACACAGATTGCAAGCAGAGTTGACGCTTCTGCAGGACTGTGATGTGCTAGGAAATGTATTCTGTTGCTGGAGGAGGCTCTTTGGCACCATTCTGTGACCGTCAGATCTGCACGGAAGGTATCCTGGGTGAAATCTTCCAGAATTACTGAATAGCACCCTCGCCCCACCCGCCTTCATTCTTGTCCATCTACATGCAACCTTTCTTCTCTCTTTACTATTTAAACAGAGTTGTAGTCAAAGCGCACAGGCTTACTGTACCTGATGGAGAACTGGCTTTCTCTGTTACCAGTGGCAGCAGATTAGACAAGCTAGACGAGTGGTGGGTTTACTCTGTAGTACACAAGGCAGTAGACAAGGAGAAAATAACAAAATCCAGCCAAACTCCGTTCTTGAACGCGCTGACTAAAGAGTCCCAAGATTCCGGTCTTCGGAATCTGATCTTCACAATGATATTTATCAGTAACTCCATGTTTATGAATATAAAGAGTGCCATTATCCAGAAAAGGTGTGTAGCACAGAGGTGGGATTGGACATTTAGATGTTTTTCTTGTGTGCCCACCCTGAAAAGGTGAATCAGAATTTGTATACGTCACAAGTATGAGGTTTCGAATGTACCTATTTTGTGTAGACTGAATAGACTACATCTTCATTTTTCTCCTATTTTTTCTTTTGTTATTAATCCCAAATGTTAACTGACTTGGTATAATTTTATTCTCACTGCTTAATGGTATATTTTATCTTCTTTCTGAAGTCCAAACAGAATTCCTCATCAAATTTCTAGGCACATTCTATTTGCTTAGGGCAAATCTTTCTTACTTTTAATGCCAAGGGCAAGAAAAGAAAGCTCTTAAAATAAATCGAGTCTTTTACTATAAATTAGACCGAGCTCTTGAGGGCCAGAACTGAATCTTTTTTAGACTCTGTATTTCTATGTCTACAACAGAGCCTCATGTATAGTAGATGTTCAACCAAGTTTGAGCTGGACAACACAAAATAATGCAGCCTTCACACCAATTCGGAAGTTTCAAATGGTTTCAGAGCACAGAACAACCAAAGAACAAAATATTTTGTGTTCTTAAATTTTAAGAATATTGTCTCAATTTTACCATGATAGGTCATTTGCTGTGGTGTAGGCTGTTTCCCTCTCTTAAGACATGGTGGGCATTTTGATCTTGCACCAGATGAAAGCTGCCACTTCTGCTACCCATCCTTCCTGGACGTATTTCTGTAACTTACAGACATGACATCAGGCTGAGCTGGAGTCTTCCCACCTGCAGCCTGGCATTAAATGAGTTGTCCAGAGGCCACTCCACCCCCCCATCTTACCCGAACGAGGCTCTTTATATCTTAGGAATATTTAAATGGAAATAAGTAAAAATTTTGAGAAGTTTTTAATGCTATTAGCTGGATTTATGGCAATATTTAGATCACAATTAGTTTTGAAAATTTTTTAATGATTTTGAATATCTTAATTGACCTGACTTCTTAATTTTCGAGAACAGATTAACAAGTTAGCTCAAAAATGGAGACCACCAAGATGATTGCTAAGGAGTTGGAAGTAGGATTGAAGTTTTTTTTTTTTCTGTTTCTGCGAACCACAGAAACTATTTGTTCCTCTTTCTTTTGGATTCTCAGTTTTAATATGACAGTAAATCTGTACATTCTGAAATGTTTTCATGGGGTATGTTGGTTATCAGAAAGTGTTCTCTTACTTGACCTTTCTAATTACCCTTGATATATAAAGGTGTTCTTACCATTTGTGAGCGCACCAAACATAAAATGGTGCTGCCTTTCAGCACAAGGCTATTATCAAAAAGAGAAAATGTATCACTTTCCAAATGTCTTGCTGTGTAAGTCTAGTAGATCAACGTGTTAAAGCATTAGCGATCATCTGCCCCCACCCCCAGATGCAATTAATTCAGCCTCCGCTCTTAATTGAGGACTCCTTTTTTTATAATCCATGACAGACGAAAATAAAGTCAAATGGGAGGTCATATACAAGAGAGAGTATCTAGGAAGCTGTTTGTAATTTCCTCAGCCCCAGAGCTCTGCCTCTGGGCTGGATTGTAGACCCAGCCAATGCTAGCCTAGTGAAGGAAATAACAGCATAGGGCTTGTATCAGGGTTATCCTTCCATTCCTCTTAAGTCCGCTATCCAGAGATCTGCTCACCAAAAAGCTGGGAAAACAAATATCACATACAATAAAAGTCCATTATATTCACTGAGGAATCGTCAGTCGAAATTTTAGAATATTTTCAAAGGTGCATGGTTTAGTCACTCTTGCTATATGCAGTAATTTTTTCGAATTGCCAATTAAATCTTGCTTTTAATAGTTAACCTCATTTGTAATTGGCTCATTATTCTTCACTGAAAGTATTTGAGAACATCTGGATCTTAGGTAAATTCCACATTGTGTATTACATGCACTTATTTATAATAACATGTTTTCTCCTGTGCCTTATGGGTCTGTACCTCAGGGAATGACCATTGTCTGCCTAGTTTGCCAAGCCAGAAAGCTAGAAGGCATCCTTGACGCCTTTTTCTCTCCCATCTGCCCCCCACTAGTCATCATGTTCCGTGAACTCTACCCCTCTTCTTGGTGTCCGCTGTCACTGCCCTGCTCCAGGCACCCCCGCTCCCCGGGTACCTTCAGCAACCTCCCAGCTCTTCTTCCTGTCTCAGCTGTGTTCCCTTTCAGTCACCTTTCCATGCTGAGTCTGGAATGGTCTTTTCCAGGTGGCTGGTTGGATTATGTGATTCCCTGCAGCCCAGGAGCCCCCCTTTGCCTTGGAGGAAGGCTGCACTGAGGTGCTTGTTTATGAGGCTGTTTCTAACCCCATGCCAGCCTCCCTTTCTGGCCTTACCTCTCATCACCCCGCTGCCTCTCATCTCCAGCCAACCGAACCTCTTTTAAGATCTTTATATAAACTCTTCTCTCCGTCATTTTTGCTACCCATGCCTTGACCCCAGCCCCACCCTGGCATGCCCCTCCCTTGCCCATCTTTACTGATCCTTCGGGCCCTCCATAGCCTGGCACCTGGTAGGTCTTTGAGTCCGTATTTGCTACACGAACAAATGAAGGAAGCATCACCTGCCGCAGTGGTGCTCCCACAGCCAGGCACCATCCCAGTGAGCCTGGCTGTGCTCACCCATTGCCGGGATTATCAGCGGAATTCTCCGTGACCAGAGCTCTGGGACCGATGGTAAGGACCACTGGCCCTGTTCAGTCTCCTACCTGCATGCTTGTGTAGTACATGCTTTTTCTCATTTTAATCTTCAGGGAGTTTGAAAGCAAAAAACCTGGGTTTAGGTGCAGGCTTTACCACTTAACTAGTTTTGTGACCTTGGACAATTAAATCTCTGCTTCCTCATATATGAAGTGAGGATCAGTGTCCTTTGGATTTATTGCATGGATCAAATGCAACCTTGTATCCAAAGGTTATAAATTGGGAAGCCCTGGGCGCCTGGGTGGCTCAGTCGGTTGAGTGTCCGACTCTTGATTTCGGCTCAGATCATAATTTCAGGGTCATGAGGTTGGGCTCCATGCTGGGCATGGAGCCTACTTAAGATCCTCTCTCTCCCTCTCCAAAAAAAAATAAAATAAATTGTGAAGCCCTGTGCAAATACTAATAATAAACATAAGTATCAGGCACAAATGATTCAGGGGAGACCTGGTTGTGAAAGCCTTGAAAAGCAGTTTCTTTGCTGCTTCCAGCACATAGTAACACACATAAAATTGTCTTTGCTCTCTGCACCGAAGCGGACTTTTGCAACTAATACTCGAAAGATTTGTGTAAGGAAAGGCTGGGTATTTTGCCCCCATCTACCATCTGGGTAATCAGTCTGATCCTTCCCCGGACTCTCATTTGCCCAGTGATAGATGATGTCAGTAGCCGAGAGGGTTCTGTGGGGGTGGATGGGGAGAGCTTAGATGCTCACGTCTGTGCCCCTGCGTTATAGGGCGCCGCAGTGGCAGGAAAGGAAGAGGGAGCGATTCTGCCAGTTAACCTGATAGCACAGCTGGGAGAGCGCTGGGGGGCCTGGGTTACAGCCTTGAACGGGTCATTAGTTTTTGTCTTCCTCTAAGCAGTTCATGTTGTGAAGAGAAGCAGGCAGGCAAATAAACACTGGAGATATTAAAATGTAACAAGAATATTCTTTAAAATCTATTTTTCTCCCCAAATGGGAATCTGACACCTATTTGGGATGAGAAATCGCTCTGTCTTTACAGTCGGGAGACTCTCTGCTTAGGTGGTACAGCGTGTGACCATTATTTCACACATGTGGGGAACATCTTTTATTGAACTGGCTTGAAGAAACAAGGCAGTTCTGTGAATTTTTAACAGATGCCAACGTGAAAACAAATTGTCCATGTGCCAAAGGAAAAACGTGCTTTGCTTTCCAGTGGCTCATAGAACCTTGGTGCTTTGCTGGTGTCCTGACGGTGCTAGAGCTTTCCAGAGGCACCTCTGATGAAGAAATGACATTTTTGTGTAATTGGTCCTGTGCTCTCTTGCTCCCCTGCATTAGCCTGGGCACTCTTGCTCTTCCTTTGCTGTTTTCTCTTTCATGCACAGGATGAACTGTGGTTTGGGCTTTGTGTTTGCCTCAGTGTTTTCCAACAGGATTTAAAAGTCCCTTACAGTTGTAGAATCTGTTGGGCTGCCTGAAGTGGAAGAGGATGTATGTTTGGAGGCTTAGATCCACGTTAAGATGCCTTCCAATTTAATAACCTGAAATTTCCCATTTTTCCTTGACTATGTCTTTGACCTTGTTTCTAAATCAGGTTTGTACACCCTTCGACTTAGGGATACACTTCCATTAGATGACCCTTTCCCCTGTCAGTGACTGTTCTGGAGTTGGGACAACCTGCCATTGCCTATTTGGATTCGCAAAGCTTTCCACTGTATTTTCTTCTATCTCATCTCCCCCAAATATGTCTTCTGGCCACTTTACTTTTTATCTTAAATATAATTTCATTCTATTTTTGAGAATTTTTGAAGTCCTCCTAAAGGTATCTCTGTCTTATCCAATGAAGAGTTTTTCCTCATTACTGCAGCATAAAAAATAGTCTATGTTCATCTCTTATGTGGAAAATGTGATTCGTTTATAATGGTTGTGCAAATCAGTTTAATTTCTTTTAATATGCTAAGGTTTAGATAGTAACACTGGATCTTTCCTATAAAACAATTTCTTTTTTCCAAATAAGAGAATTATATAACTTTTTTTAAAACCAGAAAAAATATCCACTTAATAAACCACAAATACTACAGTGCTGAAGAAAATATTTGAAAGGTCCTAAAAACTCACTTAATCTAATAGTAATAAAAAGAAAGATTTTAGAAATGCTAATTCTCGATTAGACCAATTTTCTAAGATGACAACAAGGGGAATTTTCTTTTTTTTTTTAATTGAGAAAGGAAAAATGTCTCTTTGGCTTAGTCTCTAATATGGGTCTCTATTACGGAGATCAGTAGCATTTTTCCTAAACTTAACATTACTGACAGTGCCATGTAATAAGAATAGATTGTTTGTCTTGAATTTTCCATTGATACTAATACAAATATCTGTAGAAGAATGACACTAAAGAAAATAGTCCTTAACGTGCAGACTGAGTGAGTCCAGGTAAGATTCTGGCAACCCTCCCTCCATTCCCATCTTTAGCTATTGATTGGTTACATAGAATATAGCAACCAAAAAATTATCAAATTGTAATTAAATATCTAAACTAACACAGTGTGCCTTTGGAATACACGTTAGGGCAAGTTATTAGCATCTTACTAGGTGGTGGAAACAAGCCTGGCTAAGATTAGGCTTTTCTCACATGAGCTCCAGAACTCCATGACAGGGCCCCAGCCAAAGGGCAAGCACTTCTCCCTTCTGGCCCAAGGTCTCAGGTGGTCTTTCTTATAAGTAGAAAGAGAATTGTCGTCTTTAACTACCCCTCCCCCACGCGTGCTTGTGCACCACACACAAACCTAATGGGTTGATTCATCCATTGCATAAATGATTATCAAGCTAGTCATTAGTCATAGGTCCTTATAACCCAATGGTCAACAAAAGTCAAGATCCTTGCTCTTTACCTTAATAGTCAATTCAGGCACTTGACAGGAATCTTGATATTTCTCTCTGTCTCTCTGTATCTTTCTCTCTCTCTCTCTCGTTTCAGTGGGCAAACTGGGGAATCTGCCAGATCAGGAAGGTTGTACGCTGAGTCTTTTGCCGCTCAGAGCTAATCAGTATTGTAGCTATTGGTTGCGTGGCCTGAAACTGACAAGCTTAGCTTTTCTGAGCCAAATAACATGGCCGGCCAATTATTTCTGGAACTAGCTCTCTGGAAAAGGGCAATGCTTTCTGGATAGTCAACTGGGTGAGGCAAGCTACCCATCAGCTGTGACTGGCTCTGTTGGAGGAGGTGTAGAGCAGGCAGGCCCAGACGACGACACAGCGTGCGCTACCTGGGGAAGGGCAGCAGGCTGTTTGCCCGGAGCCTCACAGGGTATGGCATTTGTCACCTCAGTGAATTCACCACGGTCCAGGGACTTGCAGCACTTTTTGGCTTCACTGTGACGGATGGTTTGTAGGGGAGCCTGGCAAAGGGAAGCTAGTTCGGAAACTTGGGCGTCATTCCAACAGGAAATAAATGGTGGGTTGTCTTTAAAATAATATGAATAATAACAGCTATCACTTAGGGAGCCTTTGCCCTGTGTGCAGGCCCCGAGCTGCGTGGTGTTCATAACATTTTCTCATTTAATCTTAGGAATGTAGGCTCGCTTGTCATCTGCATGTTGCAGAAAAGGAAACAGGCTTAACTATTAACTAACTGGCCTGAAGTCCCCTAACTATGAGTGTCACTTTGCAGTGACAGTGGAGATGGACCAAGTGGATGCATTTGGCAGATATTTAGGGGACAGAAACAGCCATGCTTTCTGCTTGTTGGGATTTGAGCTGTCAATTGTGCCTTCCTTGAAAAGCCGTCTTCCTTTCCCTAGAAACAGTTCTTCAACTATACCGTGAATTGAGGAGCCAGGCCACCATGTTTATGAAGGTCTTTTTGTAAAGCAAAAGTAAATGGGCTCGGAATGAACATGTTTTCTTACTCATTAAAAACACGTATTTGGAGCCAGTTCTGTGCCCGGCCCCTCGCCTGGTCCCGAAGAAGCAGATGCGGGGAGAATGGGTTTGTGGGCTGCAGCAGGCGGCTGTTTGGGCAGAAGCAGGCACGTGAGCCTGTAATTTGGCAGTGAGGTAGCTACTGTGCCTCATGGTGCTTTCTGAGCCTACGAAGGCCGAGGAGTGCCGTGGAAGAGAGCAGGAGTGGGGCTGGGAAGGACTGGAGTCCGTGCGCTACGCGGAGGCGAACGGCCTGGTGGACACACTGTGGGACACACTATGAAAACCGCATACTCACCAGAGGACACGGTCTAGCATTTTGTTTTCAAACCGTGCCTCCCATTAGTGAGTTTTTAATTGAAAAAAAAAAATTTAAATAGCAGAGTGCATTTCACATAATAAGGGTGGAAATTGTTTGTGAAGCAGTGTGCATGTGAACCTGCCTGTGAGTATATAAACATAGGCTCACCTACACACACTGGATCGTGACATAAAATCTGTTTCTCCCCTATGGATTGTGGTTAGCAATGTTTTAATACTTTGTGAGCCTCAGGGTCTTCATAGTTGTTTTGAAGTTTAAATGAGCTAATAAAGAACTAAGCTATTAGCATGTAATATATGTTCATTAAATGTCAACTGTTATTGACAGTGAGTGGCAACATTGTCTGGCACATGAGAAGTAGTCAGTAAACATTTATTAAGTGAAGGGACATGCCAAGGCTTGCCGGTCTAAAGCAACCTGGTGCCTACGGGGAGAAAAAAGTGTCTGACCGATCAAAACCGAGTGGGGACGCTATGATGGAGCTGGAGAAATAGGTCAGGCCAAATTTGGAAAGACTTGTGTGCTGGCCTAATAAGTTTGGACTTCATTCTGTTAAGCAATCAAGAGTCAGGGACTAGTTTTTGAACAAACACGATCGACAAATCCCTGGAGAGATGAGGAAGGACGGGATTCAGAGCAGAAGTGAAGGCGCGGGCCTTGCGTATGAGTGAAAGATCCCCTTCTGCTGAGAGCAAAACGCAGGAGGTTGGGGCGTGGACATGGATGTTGGTGGGCGAGGGGGCAGGACGTCGTGAGGGCTGGTGCTGCCCGCCCCCGGGTTCCGTGGCTTCATCAGCTCCCTTGGTCATCGTTCCCTGCGTGATAGGTTTTAAGTCCTTCTAAGACAAGGATCATATCGTGTCCTTTTTCTCAGTGCTCTCTCATCCTCCCCACCTTCCGTGAGTGTCAGAGTAGAATTGGAGCTCGCTGGGAGAAGGTGTGTGTCAGGCTGTTGTGTTGAGTCCCCAGTGTGATCGCTGAGATCCGAGCTTGCACGGGGAAGGAAGGGCTCGCGGCATCACTGCAAAGGTGACAGTCATGCTTTTGTCTGGTGTCTTCATGGTGCCTTTCGGTTTAGAAAAGCAACTTCTGCATATGCTTTCCTTATTTCATTCTCAGAATGATCCTGGAAGGGGGGAAGGAAGGTGGTGCGGTTACACACAAGCGAGCCCGTGGGTCCACACGGTGGGTCGTAGAGGCAGCTCCTGACCCACGTCTCATGATTGCAAACAGATGCGGCGTGTTTCCTTTGCTCTGAGGGTGTAGCTTTCCCTCTCTGTCCCCCCCACCAAAGGGCAGCTCTGATGTTTCATATCAGAAGTGCACCTGTTCATTTGGAACGTGGTAGTACAAGTGTGTGTGTCTGTATACACATGTAGTGAAGGACTCAGAAATAGCAAATTCATTTATATAGACCTTCTGTGGATTTATGGTACGGATGAAATATATAAGGGATATTTTCATAGGCAGTTTCTATGATTTTTCAATAAGTACTTTGTATAATGTAAATAATAATTATCTCATTTATAATCCAAAATTTGTATTTCCCCACGTTAGATACTTACTTGGGGCATACAATTCCATAATACACCCAGTAATAAAATATACTTTCATAATATATAAGAAATGAATTTTGTACTTTCTAAATTTCCCTTACTAGAAAGTTTGGTTTTCTAAATTCAGATGGCTTGTAACCAGCGAAACTTCACACCTTTTTTAAAAAGCAGCTTTATTCTCTCAGCTGTCAGTTTTTCTATTCATAAACTATGTCACAAGCTGTCGTTTTATAATAACTTTCTAAAAGAAGCAAAATACAATCAAATAAATATGTCGCCATAAATAGGTAGAAAATTCTTGGTTGAAATTTGGTTTTTGGAAACATTTTTACATTTATTTCATTCAAAACAAAGGTTAAAATCAAAACAAAGCAAGAAGTATCCCAAATAAATATACATGGAAATCACAAACTTGATTAGATTTTTCCTAGGGCAAAACGTGCCGAAGGCAGAATTGAGAACTAGAGCTAGAAGTGTCCCTGTGAGGACTGTGTTCCCTCCTTCTCCTCCCCATTGAACAGCTGGCGGGACTGCAACCAGACAGGTTCTGTGCACGGCAGACGCGGGAGGCCAGGGCCAGCCGCCCGGCTCGGTGCCCTCGCGGCCTCACGAGCTGCCGCTCTTGCTTTTCTTTTGTGAATGTGTAGTAGTACCAACTACTAATTACTGAAAGCCTGCTGTTCCGGGCACCCACGATATTCTCTCATTTAATCCCCACAGCATCTCTGTGAAGTAGATGCAATTGCCCCTGTTCTACAGATGAGGATGCAAATAATAGACATGCAGAGTTTCTATCTTGGGAATGAAAAGTAGAAATGCTTCCTTTTTAGCCAACTTTTGTCTTCAAATTTTTCATCAATTTGTTTAGACTATGGTAATAGTCAGGAACCTCTTGAGAATACAGTTCTGTCCATAATGGAAACCTTTTTTGGTAGGATTACAGCCAGCGTGTAACTGTGATTATATGTTACAGATCACTTCACTTGCGTCCTCACTGGTCTCCTGCAGTCCTTTCTTCATGCTGCAGGTTATAACAGAATTAGCTTTCAGAAATGTAAGTCAGGTCATACCGCTTTCCTGCTAAGACAGCCCGTGGTCCTTGCTACTGTTGATCTCAGTGAAGGACCACATTCCCCCCGGATTGCAGATACAAGAGCTTCGGTGAGCCGTATCACTGTTGGCGTAATAGAAGCTGTATCTGCAAGATGAAATACCTCGTAGTCAGGATGTAGAGTGACTAACAGAAAGGTGGGCAAATGATATAAATGGTTCTAGGAAAGGAACAAAAAACAGCTACTAAGCAAAATGTTCCCGTTTACTCATAAGAGAAATACAAAATCAAACACAAATTATAAAACACCTCCAAAAAGATACATTACAAACCATTGCCCCTGGCGCGGGAAACTCAGTGGTAAGAGAGAGGGATGCAGTAGTCCCTCCCTCCACACCCCCACTCCCCTCCATGCTTTCACTTTCCCAGTCTCCGCAGCCAGCCACACTCCGGAAGCAGATGATCCTCCTTCTGACCTAGGATTAGACGGTCAGTAGTGGCTAATGCTACGTCACAACCCCTGCGTCATACTCCTCACACCCTCATCTCCTCCTGTGGGCATTTTATCGTTTAACATCATCCCAGAAAGAAGAAGGGTGGGTATGGTACAGGATGTCGAGAGAGAGAGAGAGACCACATTCATATAGATTTTATTACAGTATCTTGTTGTAATTGTTCTGTTCTATATTAGTTATTGCTGTTCATCTCTTACTGTGCCCAATTTATGAATTAAATTTTATCATAGGCGTGTTTGCATAGGGAAAAGCCTAGTATATGTAGGGCGCTGTACCATCCGCAGCTCCAGGCATCCACTGGGGGTCTTGGAACATATTCCCCTCCCCACCCCACCCCACTCCCGCAGGTAAAGGGAGACGACTGTATGTATATGTTTCTAAACTTTTGTATCGTATTTTGAATTTGTAGACAGTTACACAAGTACTAGAGTAACATGGATTCCACATATTTAAATAAAAAAATGTATAAAAGGTAGTTTGTTCACTCTAGCTAGAAGGTACATCTGAATAGGTGGGGTATTCAGGAGTTGAAAGATATTCGTGGCACTTCATAAAGCAGGAAAGTAGCATCCAGTCCCTTTTCTATATCCCATTTTAGAGCACCAAACACTTTTGCATGGTATTCCGGTTGATCTTACCACTCATCTTCATTTTAAGATGTGGAAACCGAGGCTCAGATAAATTATGATTTGCCTAAGGTCTCACAGCTAGTTCAGTCAGTGCCCACTGTAAGATGTTTCTTTACGTACCTGTCTCCCCAAGAAGATGCTGAGCTAGCGACGCAAACAAGACTATACTGTAGGCCCCGTGTTCCCAGTTGACTGCCATTAGGTGATTTTAGCTCAGAAGGGAGTCAGGCAAGTGACGTCACCTTCTCCTTTCATTGTCTTGGGGAATACATGGAAAGAGATCAGTCTCGTCAAAAACATAAAATGAGATTTCAGAAAACTCTTGTAAGTGGTGCCATTGCAAAAGCAATACACAGAAAAATAGCTTCACAATTTTAATTTCTGTGGAAGGAGAGTGGATTCCATACCCCATAGAACCTTGTCTCTGGGTTGTGGCATTTGACGCTGTGACATATTCCATTTGAATTTGCGTTAATATTCTACCTCTTCTGGAATCTTTCACAAACTTGATTTTCTGCCAGTGATGAGTCAGATAATTCAAATGGAACATGGCATATATATTTTTAAGGACTGAGCAAATAAAAATAAAGAAATAACTTGCCCAGGTAAGAATTGTTAGAACTCATCTGAACAAACCTTAAGCTTGTTAAGTGTCCCAGAGGCAGCAGGAACCCAAGGATGGACTGTATCATCAGAGGTTCTAAATCCTTCAGCATGAAGACTTTCATGGTTGAAGTGAAATTTAATGCCTAAGAAAAGGACCTGTGTTACTTTCTTTAATGAAGAAGATAGCAGTCACTCTCTAAAAGAAAGAAAGACAAACCCACACAATCTGTATGGAATTTAAACACATTTTTTATTAAACAGGACTCTATATGAAACTCTTGAGAATTTTATAGTAAAGCTTAGATAAATATTTCATGAAACATCTTAAGATGCAATCATTTATAGTAATTTTAGTGCTCTGATTTCTGTTTGTTTTCGGATTTAAAAAAGCAAACATTTTCTATGATGATTTATATCTGGGAGCTGCCAATTGAGCCCAATTTCATAAGACTTATCTTTATAAATAAATGGGATAGGATAATAGGGAACAGCTCTACTTACTTGTATTTTATATCTTAACTCTTTAGACAGAAGCAATGTTGAAAGATCTTTTTTTTTCCTAACTGAAATATAAACCATGGCCTTTATAAAAGTCCGACCTCATTTATCCCCCTAAGTTGAAGCTGCCTTTGGATCTGGGTATCATCTTCCCTCCAGCTGCCTCAGAGACTCTTCGGCCACGACTGCTCTAGGTTCTCTGGAATAAACCAGCCCCCACCCCCCACTCGGCAGCATACTGGAGCCTTCACGTGACGTGTGAGAACTCTCACCAACCCAGACTCCTGGGTTTCTGGGAGTTGATCAAACTGCCCTTCCTTAGTATGCTGGTTTGATGGTGTCAGCTTTTTCTTAGAGACAGGTCTTGATTTGGGGTACTGTCTACATGTCTACATGAGTCTTCCACGGGTCATTCTACATACTCGCTTATATTTGCCCAAACTACTGATGATGTGGATATACCCTGACATGATGATCCTGCATCATTTAAAGATGTATTTTCTTTATCCATTTGGACAACTACCTGCTAAGCACCTACTTTGCTGTGCACCGCGGTCTGTGGAGTGCATGAGGAATTTAATATTCATTCAATAAATAGTTACCTCCCATGTGCCAGACACCCTGCTGCCACGTTTGGACGCACTAGTGGGACAGACATGATCCTTGCCCTCACGGAGCTAAGGTTTTAGTGGGCACAGGAAGGCTAAGTGAGTCCCAAATACAGTAAAATGATGGCAGGTTATGAGAAGCGCTGTGAAGAAACTCAAGTGAGAAATGGCCAGGGTGGTGCAGCCCCAGGGCGTGCAGCCCAGGAAGGGGACTTGGAGGTGAGCAGAAATCAGCAGGTGGAAGAGCACTCTCAGGAGGGGGAGCAGGAGAGAATAATGCTTTGTTGATGTTACCTGCAAGGAGCCACAGGACATGGGGTCAGAGTGAGAGCGGCAACGCTTAACCACGGAGGAGGCCACAGGCCGTGGTCAGAGGTTTGCATTTGGTTCCCAGGTTCCTGGGAAGCCTTGAGGGGTTTCATGCAGAAAAGATACGCTCTGATCTCCTTTTTTATTCCTGAAAGATGATTCTGGCAGCTTTGTGGAAAGCAAGGGAAAGGAGCAAAGTGGGGGGTGGGGGGTGGTTGAGGCTGAGAGAGCTGAGGGGAGTTGGGGGGGTGGGGAGGAAGATGGTAGCAGGCCAGGCTTCTGCAGGAGTGGAAGAGCGGAAGAGCAGCCCGAGAGACATTCCAGAAGCGCAGGCAACAAGATGGGCACATACCTGGAGAAAAAGGGGAGGGAGGAGGGAATCCCGGGAGTCAGGGGATTCTGACAGGAGCGTCTGGGGGAGTGCTCGTGCCATTGGTAGAGACGGGGAGACCCCAGGCATGGTAGGTTTGCGGGAGGAGGTCAGAGTTCTGTTTTGGAATAGCAGAATCTGCTCCAGACCCACCCCTTGTTCACAGTGTACCCGTAAGGGGCGGTATGAGCTGGGGTTCATGGGTCTGCAGCACTTTAGGAGTCAAGGTGAAGGATCATTGCTCAGGAGATCAGGGGGCAGAGCAGTTCTGAGCAGTTCCGAGCAGGGGAGAGCAGGATACTGGCCCAACCTTGAGAAGAGGGGCAGGATGTTTAGGTGGCCGGAGACATGCATCCCAGAGATCGGGCGCAGGGGCTCTGAGAGGGCGCTCACAACGTGTCTGGCCTGGCAGGAATGAAAGGCTGGCAGCGTAAGGGGGGCCAGGGTGTTACTGTTGCTTTTTGTAGGGGCCTCATCTCCCAAAAGAGGTTAAGCTTGCTTCCTCTTCTCTCTCTTCTCCTTTCCCTAGTTCAAGCCCATGATCCACTGGGTTCACAGAAACTCTAATGGGCTTTCAGAGTTAGGACTGGGGGAGGCCCAGAGGACCCACTTTGGGGTTGAGACACCTTTAGATGTTTCTTTAGGGGAGTCTCACAGCACCCATCTTCTCCCCCATCCACTTTCCACACAATTCCATGTCCATTTTGTCACCTGCACTTATATATTTCCATTTATTTCCCACCTAGGTTTTATGGCAGGCACACAAAGAAACCCTCAGATGTCTCAGTATGGACCTCAACAGACAGGACCATCCATGTCGCCTCATCCTTCTCCTGGAGGCCAGATGCATCCTGGGATCAGTAGCTTTCAGCAGAGTAACTCAAGTGGGACTTATGGTCCACAGATGAGCCAGTATGGACCACAAGGTAAACACCGTTTCTCAAAAATGCATTGCAGTAGGCTGTAGAAGGTTTGTGAATATGTTAGTCCTTCAAGGTCTTAATAATATAAACACCTTTTAAGATCCCATTATTTGTTACCTGACAGATTTGTAAAGTTAATGCAAACCCACAGTCCTTCAGTTGCCCGCAGTGATGGGAAGAATAATTACAGCAAGTATTCATTAAGCATTCATACATCAGACACTATGGTAACTGCTCTTTAATATGTGTGTTACTAATAAAGGAGTAAATCCGTTTCTGTGATGTAGTTTGAAATGCTTGTTGAGAAATAGACACAGGCCTTGTCTTCAAAAAGTTTCTAATTTAAAACATGGGTTTCATTATGTTGAATTCTGACTGTGTCCCCCGTCTCTCCATAACTATCTTTGTAACAATGTGCTCAGTACTCAGAAGGGTGTTGTCTCATGACATCCACTCCCAGTTTGTCTCCAGAGTTCTGTGTCCGGTAAAAAGCAGCTCTCGTTTTCTCAGTCGGTACCAGTCTTACTCTGCAAAGACAGAACAAAGCCTGAAATGGACATGTCTTTCAAAAAGGATAAGGGGGCACCTGGCTGGCTCAGTTGGTGGAGCAGGCAACTCTTGACCTCGGGGCTGTAAGTTTGAGCCCCACGTTGGGTGTAGAGATTACTTAAAAATAAAATCTTTAAAATTAAAAAAAGGAAGATAAGGCGAGAGTCGAAAAATAATGGAACCATGCCCAAAATGCACTGTTTACATTCTGCCTTCCCGGAAGTTGATGTATGTTTTGTCATGTACATGTAGGATCCTTTTATCAAGGTTTTTAACCTGATATATTTTTTTTCTAAGACACTTTTGGCAGTAAGACATTTGAATTTCGCACCTTCTTTATGTTTTGTTTATTTAAATTAGACATTAATGGATAATTTAGAATAAGAAAATCTGGCGCAATTCCCAGAGTTTCCTCAAAAATATCAGGAATATTCCGAGTGAAGATGATGAATGCCCACTAGGAAATTGTAGTAAAACAACAGTCAAGTCAGGTCTCCTCCTGTTAAATAAAGTCTTCTTCTATGAAGATGTTTGTGTGTGTTTAACAAACCACTGAGCTCTGTCGAGGTTCGTTGAGCGTCTCCAGCCATGAAGCCAGCCCTCACAAGGCGAGACGATCCTCTGAGAAGGCCTAGGCACCTTCTTGACTTTTCACCCAGTGTTCCTCAGGAAAGCTTTTCTTTCTATTTATAGTACTTCACGGTTTGAAAATGGAGTTATCAATGTATTTGTCTTGTTCTTGAAGATTGCTTTCTGAAAGATCATCAGCACCTTCAATATTCCCAACATCACATGGTTTCCTTTCCTCGAGTTGCTTTATTATTTTACATCCCAGCTCTTTCTGTTGTTAGGAAAAACGATACTAGAACCCCCAAAACAAAACTTTGTGGTTCGCCCCTTCCTGCCTTTGTCCATACGTGGAGTGGACGTAGACTTTGTGTTTTGCTTGATTCCCTTTACACCATGTCATTAATGGCTTCCCGTGATACTAATTTCAGTACAACCCTAGGAATTTAGGTCTCACCTGACAGTGGCAGTCTGCCCTGTTCCCGTTCCCTGGCAGCCCCAGGAGGCTGTGACATGGAGACGTTTGTCGCTGCGCTGAGGCAGGTCAGTGAGGCGCTCAGGTGGAAGACCGCATCACTGCCCACGGGACCCATCCGGCGGCCCTCTTCAAAACTGATTTCTTTGACCCTTGTGGAAAGGAGAAAACTTGAGTGAAAGTCAGAAAAGCAGCTGTGATATACACAGAAAATGGGGACTTGGGCTCAGAATGTAATTGGAGACAAGGTCAGAGCCTATTGTTCTCAGAATTGGGAGTGGCTAAAGGTCTGGGACTTAGCCGCTAAAACTCACGAGGGCTTCGTGTAATCTTCAAAATTGGTCTGTCTTCTCTTAAATAATTCACTCTTGCAACCTCATCCTCTACTGTTCTCAGAATAAGGGAAGATAGAACCTTGACTATCTGATGAGTCTTTTGTGAACAGTTAAGAAAGCGCTTACGCTATCGAGTTAATAGCAGGAAAGGCCATTTCTATAGAATGGATTTCTTCGAATAAAACCCTCAGTTTTCTGGAATAATTGAACATTAAGATTCATAATTTAAGAGCACTGAACCTGTGAGGGTTCTCATCCAAACTGCTATGTGTCCTTGGAAAATTGCTTTCTCTTTGGGAGTTACTTTTCCTCTAGAAAATGAGAAAATTCGATCATGTTACTTTGGAATTTGCTTCCAATTCTAATGTTCTCCAGTCTAAATCTTGTTTCAACTCCACAGCCTTTTATATCAATGCAACCTGCTGGATCTACTACATAACATTTTGGCTATATAGTCAAGAAGGTATTTCTTTTAAGGCAAAAATGCGGAGTGTAGGTTGATACTAGAAACCATTTAGAATAATGAGGATAATTTGCATACTCAACACTTTGTAACTTTGAAAATGAGAGCCTGCATATCTGTCCTATCTGCTGTTTCTCCTTCTCCCCGGTGACCTCTCACACACATCCACTCCGAGGTGTGTATCCTCCTGGGTCCCTTGACTGGCTCCCAGTGCTGTGTGCTTAAAATCAGCGGCCTGCTACTCTGTGTTCAACTCAGAATTGTTTGCCTTTCCTCCTTGTATTCTCCAGCAAACACTAAATCACAGGACACGAATGCTTGTAACATATTGTTCAATTCAACAAATGTCCTTACTTTTGTGTTTCTTTGTTGATCCTTCTAAGTATGACACAAATATTTTTTTTCTTCCTCCTCCTAATTAACTACTCAAATTAGTAAAGCATTCAGCTTACAATTTTGTGTTACATGTTTGAAGGTCTCTGAAAAGAATCACTTGTGTGTGACCCACAGAGGCCATTAGTCCCATCTTTTGTTTCTGATCCAAACTAGGTAACTTTCTTCTGGGTAAGTTTTGTTTTTAAGAGCTCTCAGAGGAAGATATCGTACAATCTTTTTTTAAGCCTTTTTACTCTCAGGAGTGGCTTCTCCAAAATTGTTATTTAGTAATAACAACCAACATTTTATTACTGTGTCCTGGGTCCTGTTTGAGGTGGGTTTTTTGTTTGTTTGTTTGTTTGTTGATAGATTTTATTTATTTACTTATTTGAGAGAGAGAGTAGGGGGAGGAGCAGAGGGAGAATCCTAAGCCGACGCCCTGCTGAACACGGAGCCAGACCCGGAGTTCGATCTCTCAACCCCAAGATCATGACCTGAGCCGAAATCAAGAGTCGGATGCTCAACTGACTGAGCCACCCTGGCGACCCTGAAGTGTTTTCCATAGACTAATTCATTTAATGCTCACAACATGCTCTGTGATAGATACTGTTATTATTCCACTCGGCAGATGAAGAAACTGAAGCATACCGTAGGTAAACAGCTTCGCCAGGATACACAGTGGTCATGCCGGGATTCATATTCAGGCAGACTTACCCGTTTTTTTAATTAATGGGAAGCTGTGACGTTATCCGCATTTTGCAAATGAGCAGTTTAACACAGTCCCACAGCTAGTAAGTGTTAGAGCCAGGGTTCAAATCAAGGGAGACTTCAGACACCACTCACATAGTCCCATGCCTCTGACGTACCCCCTCCTTGCTGGTTCATTTGTTCAGTGAGCCACTGAAGAGACAAAAGACAAACTACTCGAGGAACAAGGAACATTTTGGGAATACAGGCTTAGAAATACATCAAAGATACTAGAGATGAAGAAAAGTTTCTATGAAGTTAAGGAAATTTTTAGAAATGTATATTAATACTGTAAAATCTGAATTATTAAATATACAAATGGAATGAATCCAATCTAAATGTTTGAAAATGTTTAATTGTAGTATATTTTATTGAAATAGTACTTTTCTACCTTCAAGCAAGTACATGTAGTAACTACCCCTATAAAATAGGGTTTCCAAGTAGGGCCATACAGACTTGCTTTAATAATAGAAAGGAGTTATGTAATTGACATGTTAATTATTAATGAATTTGGGGGAAAGAAAGCTGAAACAAATTTCACCTATAAAGGTGAAAGAATAAAGACCATCTTGTTTTTGTGTTCCCTAGAACAGTGTCCGTCACACTGACCACAAATATCTTTTGCATATTTGTCACTATTTGCAGAAAATGGGCATCTAGCCTTAATTTTGCTATAAATAAGCAGTTTTACCTTGGGCAACTAAATAATTCTGAGCTTAGATTCCCCTCAGTTCTCACTCACTTGTACGAGAGTGTCTGGGCCACCACATACAGCTGCACAGGTTGTATACTGATACAGCCCTGGGTTTATGCCTTAATTTGTATAGAAGCAGGGATCTTTTAAGTAGGTGAGCCTGATGAGACTTTTATTTCTTTTCTTTTTTAAGATTTAATTATTTATTTTAGAGAAAGAGTGTGCACGCACGTGCAAGTAGGGGGAGGGGCAATGGGAGAGGGAGAGAATCTCTAGCAGACTCCCCGCTGAGCGCAGAGCCCAACACGGGGCTTCATCCCAAGACCCTGGGATCATGACCTGAGCCGAAACCAGGAGTTGAACACTTAACCAACTGAGCCACCCAGGTGCCCTGAGACTTTTACTTATAAATTACTTGATAAAAGGTATTTTCTTCCAGAGTTTCAAGGTTTGGTTTTTTGTTTTTTTTTTTTTCTAAAAGAGATGCCTTCTGAAATATTCCTTCTCCCTTCATTAAAATATATTTCTCAGTGCATTCAGAAAATTCCAAATCATTCCTAGTTGAAATGTGCAGTTCCAAAATAGTGAATCAGACATTAATAATGTTACATCTGTTTCAGTTGAAGAGGATCAACGCATAAATGTCACTCATTGGCGGCCCCTAGCTACTTTAGAGTACCTTATAGGCCCATGACATCCTTGGTGTCACTGTGACCCAGGATTTCAGTCTCTACTATTTTAAGTCCTGAATCTCAGTCTTATTATTGAATTACGCTAAATTCAGCCTCTCTTCGACAGAGGTGAGATGCGTCTGCCCCGTGGATTCATGTTTCCCCTGGACAGGGCTGCAGACTGACCACAGCCTGTTCTTTGGCTTTCCAAACGCTGCTTTCTCACTCCCTGCTCAGTTAACTCATTTTTCCCCCCTTGAAACCGGTTGTGATACACATGACAAATTATAGCCTCCTATTACCATATTACCATAGCCTTATTTTATGGTTAAATCAACAGTACTAGGCAAGTGTCAGTTCCATGTTCTATATTGTTTTGTTGTTAAAGAAATATTCCAGGGGCGCATGGGTGGCTCAGTCGGTTAAGCAGCTGCCTTCGGCTCAGGTCATGGTCCTGGGGTCCTGGGATCGAGCCCCGCGTCCAGCTCCCTGCTCAGCAGAGAGCCTGCTTCTCCCTCTCCCTCTACCTGCCACTGTGACTACTTGTGCTCTCTGTCGATAAATAAATAAAATCTTAAAAAAAAAAAAAAAAAGAAAGAAAGAATAAAGAAATATCCCAAATCTCTATCTCACTGATATTGGGAAAAAGAAATTGAAGTAGGTCAGTTTACAGTGAAAGATTGTTAATGCAGTCTTCTTTTGATGCTCAAATTTAGTTTTCACGTTATAAGATTTAAGCCTGAATTTTTCTTAATAGACCGATAACCATCACAATTTTATCAAAACCCAGGAATTTAGGAAGGAGTGAAGAAAATTTAAACTACAAATCAACTTAAAATTTTAAAAAGAAAAAAAAACATAAAGCAGCTTTAATTTTGACTAGTGCAAAACTCTTTTCCCTTGCTAATTAAAACCAACAGCACTCAAGAGTGCTGCCCTTCACTCCCCTCGCTGAAGAAGCCCATCCTTGCGAAATCATCCAGTGGGCTGTTCCTCTAAGACAGGGCTTGGTCATGACAATCCTGGAGAGCACTGTAGAAATACAGGTGTGGACATTCAGCTTTACTTGACATCTTAGCAAGGTGCCTTTTCCTAGGGCTCACAGCTCGGCCACTTTTTTCAAATGTTTGAAAAGAAATGGCTTTGTTGAGTGACAAGTGACGAATGGGTGAGGGTCCCTCTCAGCCCTCAGGGGAAGCAGGTCAGAGCTCCCCCTCCAGGCAGTGCTGTCCCCACGTGCACAGAGCACAGGGAGGACAGAGGTGCTCAGGCAAGGCGTGACAGTGGTGACCCTGAGACCTTTCATTTCTTACCATAGAGATTTTACTGTTTTACACTAAATTTTGCTATTGACTTGAGATAATACCTTTTTACATTTTTTAATGTCAGTGTTTACTTCTACTCGGTTTGAGAAATAAATCTGAATGTCTGTACATGATGAAAATAAAAACCGACCTATGAGGGGCACCTGAGTGGCTCAGTCGTTAAGCGTCTGCCTTCGGCTCAGGTCATGATCCCAGGGTCCTGGGATCGAGCCCCACATCGGGCTCTCTGCTCAGCGGGAAGCCTGCTTCTCCTTCTCCCACTCCCCCTACTTGTGTTCCCTCTCTCGCTGTGTCTCTCTCTGTCAAATAAATAAATAAAATCTTTAAAAAAAATTAAAAAATAAAAAAAAAACCGACCTATGATGCAATATATAAAAAAAGAATTTCACTGATTAAAAAGTTACTAATACTGGAACAGTTTCTCTCTGTTCCTTGAAAGGTTCTATTTATTGACTGTAAGCATCCAACAGTAGTTACAGTTATTATTATTTTTTTCCCCACAGCAACCTCATGGGACAGATAATCTTGTATTATACCCTTTTTACAGATGAGGAAACTGAACTCGGGAGTGACAAGTGGCTTTCTGAAGGTCCCACGTAGCGGACGGTTACCCCCCTGCTCCTGGAGGGCCTGTGCTCTCTTCCCTCTCACCGCCCTGGAGTCAGGTGCTGCTGGTATCTGACGGTGCCCGTCCGTCCCCTGGGCCTGTATGATGTCAGCCTCCATAACAGTTGTTTCTCTGAAGATGCACTTCTTCCTGAGAGGCCCCCTTCCCCGGAGTGGCTCTCCTCAGTCTCCTCAGCAGGGATGCCTCCCCTCGCCACTCTGTATAAATCTGCCGCCATGTTTCTTCAGGGCACTCACTGGCACCACATGACAGGGTCTAGACTTCCTTCTTTGCCTGTCTCTTGCCACCAGAATGTCAGCTCTTTGCCTTTGTTTGCTGCTGAATCCCCAGCCATTTGCACAGAGCTAGCATGTAAGAGGCCCTTAAGAACTATTTCTGACAGAGATGAAGATGGAAAGTTCCAGAGACACTGGTACCTTTTCAACCCTACCTTGATGCTTCACGGGGTTGGGGTTGATGACTCAGTGCATAATTATCTTTAGGAGGTAAAACGAAGGATCATTTTTGTCTATTTCTCTCTGTGCGTCTGTATTCTCTGCACCGAACTTGCATTATTGTATAATTAAATTTTTTTTAAGATTTTATTTATTTGATGGAGAGAGACCGCAAGAGAGGGAACACAGGTAGGGGGAGGGGGAGAGGGAGAAGCAGGCTTCCCACTGAGCAGGGAGCCCGATGTGGGGCTCGATCCCAGGACCCTGGGATCATGACCTGAGCCGAAGGCAGATGCTTAATGACTGAGCCACCCAGGTGCCCCTGTATCATTAAATTTTTAAAGGGGTCCATTTATGTAACATATGGAAAGAACCACCAAAAGTGAGCCGCTGAAGCCATACTGTGAGGTAGTCGGCCTTTCCCCCTCTATTCCAAGCTTTGTGCAATATGGTTATTTCTCTTACATTGTGAAGACTTTTTAAAATGCATGTTGATCTAGGGAAGATATGTTGCCATAAATACCAATTCCAAAACAAATTCTCTCCATTCCCACAAATAGTAGGATTTAATGCAACTGAAGGTAAGTCAGCTTTCATTTTGAACCTGCTTTTGTGGTCTTCATATCTACTCAGTCATTTTCCCTCCAAAGTAATATCTAAAAGAGCAACATTGTGTTATCAGCCTGTGTAGAAAGCTAGAGTTGGAAGAAGGTTTTTGAAATATAACTTTTTTTTTAACACAGAAAGGATCTTACTGAAATATGGTAACCAGCAAATAAACATGTGAAAAATGCTCAAAGTCATTCTTTGTTAGGGAAATGAAAATTAAAGCCACAGTGATATCCACTTGACACCTACTGGAATGGCTCATTTTTTTTAATTGACAATATCAAGGATGTAGAACAGTTAGAACTCATACATTTTTTTTTTAACTCATACATTTTTTGGTAGAGTTTCTTAGAAAGTCAAACATGCACTTACCCTACAACCTGGCACTCTCATTCCTGCCAAGAGAAATGAAACCTGTGTCCACACAAAGACCTGTGTGCAAATGTTCGTAATTGCCAAAACCTGGAAATAAATGTCCACAGAATTGAATGCTACTCAGCAACAAAAGGGAACAAGCCACTGATGTGTGCAATAATGTGGATGGATTTCAAAAGCATGATGCTAAGGGAAAGGAGCCGGACACAAAAGACTACATACTGTATGATTGTATATGACACTGGGGAGAAGGCAAAACCGTAGGAAGAGAAATCAGATCAGTGGTTCCCATGGGTGGGGGTGAGATTGACCACAAACCGGTAATTTTTTGTCATGATATGATAGAAATACCCCATGTCGTGGTGGTTATAGGACATACAGGATTGTTATTGTATGTAAATTCTATCTCTATAAACATGACCTAAAAATCATATTATATAGTAGACAGCTATAAGCAGTGGTGAGCATTACTAACTAAACAACAAGGTAAATGCCTATTTAGCCCTAATTCACAAACATATTTATCATAATATATAGCTAATTAATCCATTTTATTTTTTCCTGCTCCGGGTAGAGTGTCTGGTCTGTGATTTGGGCACCATTTTACCCTCCACAGCATGGGGGTATAATATGGAGCCTTGCATGTAGAAGTGAGTCATAAGGAATTGTCGAATGGTAACACTGAGAAGCAAAACTTCTTATGTGAGTGGAAACACTTAATAGTTCAAAAAAGCAGGAAGCTTGGAGTATTGATTGTAACTAGCAAATTTAAATATTCCAGAGTCAGGTACAGAATTTTTTGTGATCCTCCTAAAATAATGGTGACTCAAATAGAGTCTAGCTCCTTCTTCCTCTGTCTGGTGCTTGAATATACCTCCTGGTGGGTTGAAATCTGAATTTATTTGGTGACCAATTTTCCGGAGCTGGTGTGCCAAGATGAACCCACTTGAAAACTGTGGGCTCTCGGACTTGGCTGCAAGACCCGTCCAGCTGAGGTGGGCTGGCCCAGCATCTGCTGCCTTCATTGTGCCTAATGCTGGATCCATCTGTTTTCTGTCCGAGCTAGTGCCAACAAATTACTAATCTATTAGAGAAACATGGAAATAAGATTGCACTTCTCATTCCTGGCTTTTCCTCTCATATTTTGCTTGGCTTACATGTTTGGTTTTTGTTTATTTGGGGGAGAAAGATACGTTATCGAGTAGGCAAAGGGGGGAGGCATTAATCATTTTTCACTCCTTCCACACTTTTTTTAAAAGACTATGGGGAAAGATCATCAATTATCCATGTTGTTGATAGTATTATGATTGTTGATGACGGTGGCAGCTATCGTTTATCAGGGGACTCTGTGCTCGGCACTCTACTAGTCCCTTTGTACCAGGTCCCCATTACCGTTCTTACTTTACTGATGGCAAAACTGATGTTCACATAGGTTAAATAACTTATCCAAGGTCATGCCGCTATTCAGACCCCAATTCTAGAGACTGTGCTTTGTCCATCGCTGCCTCTTAAGCCATTTAAAGCCTTTAGAAAGCATTTTTATCCAGGCATGTGAGTTTAATGAGGAAAGTCTTTAGCGTTTCAAGGAGAAGAAAAGGGGACTTTGTATTTCTTCTCCCAAATAGAGGCCTCTATAATTAGAACATATTCCCTTGACATGTGCTTTTGAGTGCCAATTCATGGAATCAACCCAACTGATTGAGGAAAATGAGATTGGGAGCCCAGCACTCAACGGGCCTTTCTAAGCACAAGTGTGTGCGTGCGTGTATGGGTGTGCATGGTGGTTGTGCTCTCACGCAGACCCCACCCGCCTGCTGCCGGGAGACCAGCTGCGGAGTCGAGCAAAGCCAGTGAACCACAGCTCTTCCTCTTAGCACGCACCAGGAATGAGAAGGAGGAAGTAGGGTCCATCTTGGTCATTTCTTTCCTTTGTTTTCCTTAAAATACAGAGTCTGACTGCCAGTGATACCCAAAGTGCAAGAGCCCGGGGTGACAGAGTTTCTCTGTTCTGACCGTAAGCAGAGTTCAACAAAATCAGGAACTTTCTTCTCTTACAAAACTGCATTGTGGGCCACGTCTGCCATAACCATGTCTAAACGCTTGTTTTCTGAAACAAGATTAAAGTGTTATTTCATTTCCTTCGAAAGCAAAGCGTACATATGTTTTCACTGAATCAGGTTTCTTCCCAAATGAGTCACTTACCAAGTGCTGGGGGAGGACGGGAGCTAGTAATCGAATGAATATGTGAATTAATTTCATTTGCATTCGAACTGTGAATGAGTTTATTTATTTTTAATAAAAAGCAAGTGCCAAAAAAGAGCACTGTGTTCCCTGCTGCTATCAGACTCTCTGGCAGCGAGTGCGTGTGAGGTCAGTGAGGATGGAGAGGAGAAGCCTTCACTCTGCCCGCAGAGAAGCGTTCTGAGGACTGTGCTCCCGAGAAGGCGTGGGAAGAGGCAGGCCAGCAGCCTGCCCACCACGCCGTGTCCCTCACAAGCCGGGGAAGCATAAGGTGCCCTTTCCACCGCGATGGTGGGACTGGAAGACAGACGGGGACTTTATGTGGGGGCCTGTGGGGTGGGAGGTTCCAAAACAACAGAAGAACTTTTTATAAAGAACTTTAAAATTGATCAACAGTGAATGTCTTACCTTTTACTTGGAAACAGTGTCCGTTCGATTACTTCCGCAAAGGCAGAGTATTTTCTTAGGAAAAGGCGGTTTAAATTCGAGGAGCTGGCCATAAAATACTGACTCACGTCGGCCTGGGTGGTACCTGAGGTCATTGGTATCACACCTCTCCTGTTCCTTCTAGTCTGTTTTGTTTTCCTCTCCATTTCCAGTTCCTGAAATTGCTAGTGCCTCACTCTGTTGTCATTCCCCTTTAGGCTTTCTTTAGCCTTCCAGAGGACATTCAGGGTCAAAGGGTGCTGGTCGTCACAAGTCCCTTTCTCTGCTGACGGAGCGCTGTATTAGTTGGTCCTAAGGCTGGTCTATAGCAGGGGCCAGCAGATTATGGCCCACTTTGTCCCACCACCTGTGTGTGTAAATAAAGTTTTATTGAACACAGGCACTCTCATTTGTGTATGGAGTGCCTCTGGCCACATCAGGGCCATAGTGACATTTTAGTTGAGACCATCTGGCCCAAATAGCCTAAAATATTCACTGTCCAGCCCTTTACAGAAAGTGTGTCGGCCCCTGGTTCGTGTGAGTGGTGACCTTCCTACCGTCTGCAATAAATAACACACTTCATGGATACCCAAATAAGAAAGCTCATGTAATGCACCTAACAGAGAGCAAGTACCCCGTCCTTGTTGGAAAGTCCGTGGATCTTGTAGATTTAGGTGATGCAGCTTTACATGTGTGGACTTAAGAAAATCTGGTTTTACAGTTGTGATGATATGTCACATAAGTACGGTTTTTCCTTAAGCATTTGAGAGGCCACACCATAGTGTCCTGTGCTTGGACTCTGAACACACAGATTACCTGAATGCGAACCATGCCTTCTCTGCTTAGTAGGCACATGACCTTGAGACAAGCTCCTTAACGTCCTATCCTGTGCCTCAGGTTTCTCATCTCTAGAATTAGGGTTGCAATAACAGAGGCCTCTTAGGCTTGAATACAAGGATTAAATGAGTTCATACAAAGAATTTGGAATTGAGCTTAGCACATAGTAAATATTAAGTATTTGCTTTTATTATTGTTACTCATCAAATCCGATTTCTGCTGGAAAACCTGGAGAAACTCCTCCTTATCTTCAAAATAAACCCTACACTTGGTGGCCTGGAACACAAGGCCCTGTTGAACCTGACCTCCCCCCGCCACGACCCCCGTGCACAGTGACCCATCCTGACTTTGTCTGCTGTCTGGCTGGCTGGGCCACGTGTGCTGTCCTCTACTCTGCCTTACTCGCCACCCAGATACCTACCCCCTACCATTTTCACACGCCTGTTTGCAATACTTTACATACATAATGTCCTTTAACCCTAGCAACTCCTCAACTAGGCAGTATTAGAGAGGATTATCTTTGCTTTATGGAGAAGAGGGTGAAACCAAGAAAGAGGAGAACAAGTTAAGATCTTGTAGACATTATGTGCAGAGCCTTCACTCGGTGCCAGCTCTCCGCGTCCCAGGGCCTGGCCACCCATGGGCTCCTGAGGTCGCAGCCCAGCAAAGAAATCTTCCCTGAACTCCCCTACCGCACTGACCCCTGCCCCCCACAAGCAGATTACTCTTGCACTTTTCTTGCTTTTATACTTTTCCTTGTCTTATCCCTTCTACTCCACCTCACTCTCACACACACACACACATGCACACGGTGAGCTTCTTGAGTGCAGGAATTGCATTGTATTTAGCTTTATATCCCCTAGAATGGTTATGTTGTTTTGACAAGGAGATTCTTCCAGAAAGCAGTAAGAATTGATTGAGAAACGTTAATCCATATTCTGCAAATGCCTTTTACATTCATTTTATTTCATTAATCATTTGTGGGAAGGCAGCATATTTTATTGGTTAATTACATGGGTCCCAGAATCCTTTTGCTTGAGTTTGAACCCTAACTTACTGGCTGTTGATTTTCTTCATTTGTAAATGGAATCGTCGTCATTTATATGTATTTTTTATATGGTTATCGGAGAAATGAATGAAATCATTTGACGCAAAGCACTTAACCCCACGTGTCATGCGTAGTGTGGTTCAGCTGTAACTATCTGCAGTCATTATTATTATTGGAATGACATCACATATGCCTTTAACTTACTTGAATTTAATCTATGTATACTCAGTCAAAATAAAAGGTGTGGAAGGAGAGAGAAGACAAAACTATTGAAATAGCTGAGGCCCTCGAAGCTGCCGTTCTCCTCAGTGTGTTCCCCGGTGTGAACGGGGGCTGGAGGCGTGTTGGTGGCCCTTCACTTCTTCCTCACGCTCTGCCTGCTCCCCACGGAGTCACCATCTCACCGCGCTGAACGTCAGGGTAGTGCTTGAAACCACATTTCATAAGACATGGCACCAGGCATAAACTAGCTGCTTTCTCTGGTGCTCAGGGAAAAAACAAACAAAACAAACACACAAACAAACAAAACGTGCTCCCAACACCAGAGAAAAACGGGTTGTTTGGCCGGACTATTGCTGAGCACCCACACGACACCTCCTGTGGGGTTTTGGAGGATGATTTTGACCGTATGTGCATCTTGTCTTACGTGTCCTCTTTCTGAGAGCCCTTTGTCAGAACTGTCGGGCACAGTGGTGACGTAGTGATGCAGTCTCGGTGGTGTGTTCCTAAGGACTAGGGCTTGAAATCATTACTTTGAAAGGTAAGCATGTGAGCTCTGGGTGGACTGAGGCGACACTCGGTACTAGCATCCCTTGCCTGTTTCTAGATGGCTTTAATGGTTCGCCTAAATGTCCCGTCCATCTCTCAGTGGTCCCATGTGGCTCTTTGCCTTTGGAATGGGCCGAGAACATGTGTTGACCCTGCCAGCCTCATCCGTGCCAACAGGGGAAGGGTTAATAAGGATAATGACGACTATTCTGTGTTGACCACATTGTTGGACAAGAAGCCTTTCCAGTGAATGTTCTCACCAGTCCAGATAAAGTAAAAGGCTTTAATTTGTGTTTGCTTTTTGTTTAGGTAACTACTCCAGACCCCCAACGTATAGCGGGGTGCCCAGTGCAAGCTACAGCGGCCCAGGGCCCGGCATGGGCATCAATGCCAACAACCAGATGCATGGACAAGGGCCAAGCCAGCCATGTGGTGCTATGCCCCTGGGACGAATGCCATCAGCTGGGATGCAGAACAGACCATTTCCTGGAAATATGAGCAGCATGACCCCCAGCTCTCCCGGCATGTCTCAGCAGGGAGGGCCAGGCATGGGGCCACCGATGCCAACCGTGAACCGTAAGGCACAGGAGGCAGCCGCCGCAGTGATGCAGGCCGCTGCAAACTCGGCACAGAGCAGGTATGCCGTCGGGGCAGGCGGTCTGCGTGCGCACCTGTGGGTGCGGGTCGTGCACAGAGCTGCGCCGTCGCCTGGGTCACCCGGGCTGGGGAGCGGTGCAGCGTCGTTCGGCTTGGCCGTTCCTTTGGTGTTAACACATGCGGTCCCAGAAAGTACAGAGAAGTAAATGGCAGACCACGTTCTCTGAGACATCGAGGAAGGAACCCGAGTGGTGGGCGAGTCCCTTGTGGGAGCTTATTTGGAATGACTGTGACTAGTCATTATAACCAGCGCCCCAGGGCGGTGGCATATCTGGGTGGTTCCGGTTAGAGGAGCGAGGTTTAGGCTGGAAAAGTCTAAAGCCGAAAAAGTAGGCTTTTAAAATCTAACCCACTGAAAAAGAACCACCTTCCTTTTTTTTTTTAACCCCACCATAAAAATCCTTATAAAATAGAAACTTTGTCTATGCACATATTTGTATTGTGTGTGTTTGTCTAAATGTTTCTGTGTGAGATTTACAGATTTCATATTCTTATGTTATATTTTATTTTTCTGGGCATACCTCTCTATCTGTCCAAACCAAAATATGGCTAATAAAGCAAAGATAATATTTCATAAAGTTTAAGTTGATAGAGCAAGGCTTTAGCCTCAGTTACATACTTGTTTTCCATCTTGATTTTTTAAATTCTTGAAGTAAATATTTAACCTGCATAAAAATAACATAATTAAAAATTTATGAGACAGAAGCGAATAGTTTTAAGAGAAGCATTTATAGATATGTTTTAAGTTATGTTTAACATATGTTAAAATATGTTTTAAAACAAAGCACATTGAAAGCTATGTATAAAGATATGTTGTCTTCAGAAGAAAAGATAGAAGAATCTGATTTTTGTCAAAGGGAAAGAAAAATGTGTGTATGTGTATGTGTGTGTGTGTGTGTGTGTTTAAATGTGTCCCTTTGTTACTTTTCCTCTGAAGCTGCTATTTGGGGAATGTTAGGGACCCTTCAGTCTCACCGTTTGCTCCAAATAATAATAAATTTCCCTTGAGGAATCAAAATGAAAGTCAATCATTCTCTCTTTCTCTCTCCCTCATCCACATTACAGTGATTTAAAATCTCCTGAACCCCACCACTATATACACTAAACCGAACCTTAGGGAATGTTTTAATAAACCTGTCCACGAAGACTGGTTTGCCTGGTCCCGTTGAAGTTCTGAGTTAGGTTTAACACACGCTGTCCCCGTAACTCCTAAAACACCATTGTTGCAACTCCTAAAGCACCAGCTCTTCTCAGGTAGAAAGTGCCTGATGGCCCTGGACATGAGGCCTCGGACAGTGGCCTGGGAGGAAGATAACCACAGAGAGCAAGGCATAGCCCTTCGACGTAAAAGTCTTGCTCTGCTCCCTTCCCGAATCAGTCGATGTGGCATTTTATCTAAATTCGTGCGGAGGTACACATCCCTGCCTTGTCATTGTCTGCCTCTGCTCGGCAGGCCATTCCAGAGCCTTGCCTCCGCATCCTGCCCACTGTAGTTCTCGGGGCGTTGTAACTGAGGGCTGTGTGTATTTCGGCTCGTGCTGAAGTCAGAGGTGCGTGAAGTGTACACCGAGACTAGGTCTGAGAGTCTTACTCGTCTTTCCCCTTTGCCCCTGCCCCCCACCCCACCCCCTCTTTTCAGGGAACCACCTCCAGTCCCCCTCTCAGGCAGCTGCATGGTACAGAGGCTGAGGCCACATTCTGTAGCCCTCCACACCTACGTGTGGACAGAACCTAGTGCACAGGGGGATTCATACTTGTCTACAGAGCAAATCCAAAGAGGTTGTTCTTCTGTTCTGCTTTAGGCCACCATACATTAGGTCGCCTGCTTATCCCAGCCAGTCTGGGGCTGGGGGACGCCCCATGTTTTCTTCCCAGCACCCCAACTATGGCAACTCTCAGGCTCCCCTGATGCACCAGCCTGACCAGTACGGGTAGGTAGCCACATACCCTGACTTGCTGCGGGACCTGGGCATTTTTTTTTTTTTTAAACCGTTAATGACCGTGCCATCAAGCTGCAAAAGGAACACCCAAAACAAGAAAGTGAAAGACCTAAGAGGAAATCCATCCCAGAGGGGGTTGTCTTTTTGTTTCTTTTTGTTTGTTTCGGGGTTTTTGTTCGTTTTGTTCTGTTTTGTTTTTCACTCTTCTGAACGGTCCCGTGGTCATGTGGTGGAGCCCTGCATGCCGTCCCCCAGATCCTGTCTTTGCATGGCTTTCGGCATGGCTTCTTTTCCTTCGTGCCTGAGAGGGAAATGCAAACTTTTAGCTCCGTCAAAGGGACGAAGTTCCCTCCTCTGGCGTGATTTCCCCTGCTGTCGTCCTCGTGTTGTCTGGGAACTTGTGTCCTACGGCCCTGTTATCATGACTGTGTTGTTGTCATTCCTGCCACTACGATGACCCGCTCCCACCCCCACCCCCAATTCTGAGTGCAGCGACCTCATTTGACAGGAGACTCACTGCAGGAGACATGACTCAGGTTATTAATAGGACTTAAGAGGGGTTTCATTATATCATCACTGAGCAGACGTCTGTGCCAAAGATTTCTATTATTTCCTTCTCCCAAGGAGTTTTAGAATATTGAAGTCACCAGAAAAATGCAACCAAATCCTCCAACACAGAATTTGCCTTTTAACGTGGTGTTGCCATATTATTATCAATTTCAACACAGGAATTACATATAGCAACAAAAAGTGTCTTTCTTTTTTCCTACTACAAAGCTTTATAATAGGCTGTCACCATTTTTAGGTTAGTAAATGCTCTTACAGCATATTATTGACCGATTTTTAGCAAAAATATTGATATTGCTTTGCATATCGTAACGATAAGATTATCCTACATAGATTGAATCCTGTTCACTAGTTTCAGTAGAAACACGCCACATTTTTGGTTAAGATAAAACAGGGAACAGTCAACTGGCTTTGTTTAAAGACTAAACGTATAGAACGATGCTTTTACGACTTGTTAAGAATACGTAACACAGAGAGCCTTCCAAAAGTTTTACATTCGGGATACATTTATTTAGACAGCAAGAGCAAATGATAATTTTGCAGTCGAGAGTTCTAAATCCTGTAAACATGGTCCTAAATGTGGGCTAACAAATATAGAATTTTGTAAACATAATCCTAAAAATGAAATAACAAATTTAGAATTAGGTAAACATTTCTTTTGGGAAACTGTCTTTTCCTCTTTTTTTCCTTTCTTGTGGTACCTTCAAGGTCAGTCCATGAGTCAGTAGGAAAATAACAGTGGGGGGAGAAAAGCATTTATCATCAGCTGCTAATCCATAGGATCTGTCCTTTACCAACTCTGGAGTTCTATTTAGACCCACAAAGCTAGTTTGGCCGCGCCTTGCCAAGCCACATTAAGCAGCTGTGTAAAATGAATTTAAATGGCATGCATCAGAGTAAAATCTCTTCCACTGGGGCAGAAAATCAGTGTTAGCTAACCAGCACGAGAAGATCAAACCTACGTTTCAGCCAGCAGCATCCACATGGCTTCCTGAGAACACAACACCTCCTCCTTAATTAAAAATAAGAACAAGAAAGATGTTGGAGTTACTCTTTGTAAATCTTGTAAAGCACACTTGGCAAAGGTTCATCTTTGCGGCCCCTTCCCTGTAAGCTCTGAATTTTGCCTTTTTTGTCTACAGCATTCTTTCTAAAAAAGAAAGAAAAGTTTTATTTCTATTTTAAATCTTCCTTCCTTTGCCCTTTGCAGTCCACATAACCTGTTGTGCCTTTTTTTTTCTTTAAAGCAGAAGCTTGAGTGTGAGAAAACATGTGTAGTACATGTTTTAGTGCTCTGGGTTAAGAAATTTGGTTTTCAACATGCTTTTGCTCTACCTAACATCTCCTTGCAGCAAACTCGTGTTCTAGCTTTTGTTTCTGTTTTCTTCCCCCACTGAAAGCTGTGTTGGGTGGAAGGCAGGTTGGCAGTTTGAAAAACCCGTTTGCTGAATGTCGGTTTCTCTTGCGGGGAAGTGGCTCAGCCTTGCAGAAACAGTCTTAACGGAGTTTGTTAAAATGCCTTCTTTCTCAAGTCAGAATCCCGCAGGGCCCAGAGCCTCTGAAAGAACCTGAAAAAGACAAATTAATGACAAAGGTAGTGAGTGAGTGTGTGTGTGTGCAATTAGACAGAAACAGAGAGCTCACTGTGAAAAATGACAGATTATGGCAGATGCTCCCGGCTTTCGCAGCTATTGCGTGGAAGATGGTACAGAAAGCACACAGGTTTGACTGGTTGGAAGCCATTTCACTAATTCCCTTTTTAAGGGTGGCTCGACCGGGGTGAAACCCACCCGCTGTACTGAGTCGATTAAGGAACGTGTAGAGGAGGTTTTTTTTTTTCTTTCTTTTTCACCTTTTGAATAAAGGAGTTCCTTGTTTTGATTGTCAGAGGATTTACAATAGAATATGGTGAATCTTACTGTTGAGTACTGGATTAGCTCAGTAATAAAGTTAATCATTTGGAATTAATAATTCATAGTATTTGTCCAGGACACCACCACCACCATATGCACTGATACACTTTTTACTCGGAAAATGCATTGCTGTGTTTAGTTTTTTTTTTTTTTTTAAAGATTTTATTTATTTATTTGAGAGAGCGAGCACAAGTGTGGGGAGGAGCAGAGGGAGAGGGAGAAGCAGACTTACCACTGAGCAGGGAGCCCAACTCGGGGCTCCATCCCAGGACCCCGGGATCATAACCTGAGCTGAAGGCAGATGCTTAACCAGCTGAGCCCCCCAGGTGCCCCTGCTCTGTTTAGTTTTAAAGCATTTCTAGTTAAGGTGGTGCTCTTTTGAAGTACTGAGAAACAGAGAAGTGGAAATATCAGATGATCTTATGAAAAGCCAAGTTCAGGGACGGCAGGGGACTGTCACCCTCAGTCCAGTTCTGATGGCTGTGTTGAAGGGAGCTGAGACATTGTCTGCAGAGGAGAGCCAAAGCTGGCCAGACGTTCAGGAGGGACTTCGGCCTGCTACTTCCTAAAGAACCATTGCCATGAATCCCAGGCCACATGCACACATAAAATAAACTTCCCTCAGCTGCTGTGTGTGTTTTGCATCCATCCGTCCATCCATTCTGGCGGCACTTGGAGTGTCCAACAACTGACATCTCTGCCAAACGCAGCCAGTTTGTGGATTTGGATATATCAGGGTTTTCCAGGGTTTTGTCTTGGAAATGAGTGCCAAGGATGAAGCATGACTTCTGTGAACGTACAGAAGGCCGGCCATGCCCTAGATCTTCAGGCCGGGCTATACTTTGGTTCCCTGAAGTCTGCTGTCCCCAGCACCCCCTGGACATCAACTTGAATCAAGTCTTCAGTGACTTGAGACGGCTTATGTCAAAGTTCTGGCACAGATCTTTACGATCTTTCATCAGAATGAAAATGTTTCAGGGGCACCTGGGTGGTGCAGTTGGTTGAGCGTCCGACTCATGGTTTCGGCTTGGGTCGTGACCTTGGGGTCCTGAGATCGAGCCCCACGTCAGGCTCTGTGCTCAGCGTGGAATCTGCTTGGAATTCTCTCTCTCCCTCTGCCTCTCCTGCTCATGCTCTCTCTCTCTCAAATAAATAAAATTTTTTAAAAAAGGAAAAAGATAATGTTCCATTCTACATTCCAAAAGGATGTAGTTTCAGTGACCGAATAGTAGCATCTCAGAGCTGGAGGTATGTTGGATGTCATCCAGCCTCTGTCCCTTGATTTCACGGTGGAGGAAACAAGTCTCTGAGTTACCTGCTCAGGACCCTTTCACCAGGCACAGCGGACAAAGCCGGCTCTGCGTCCTGTACTAACTTAACTGCTCTTCCTTCACTTAGTGCGGTCTCTCTAGATTTTCCCTTTAAAAGAAAAAGTCTTTTTTTTTTAAGATTTTATTTATTTATTTGAGAGAGCTCGAGTGGCCGAGCAGGGGGAGCTGCAGAGGCAGAGGGAGAAGCAGGCTCCCTGCCAAGCAAGGAGCCCGATGCGGGGCTTGATCCCAGGACCCTGGGACCCTGACCTGAGCCGAAGGCAGACGCTTAACGACCGAGCCACCCAGGCACCCCTAAAAGAAAAAGTCTTAATTTTAGTTCTTCCTCATGTCTAAAGGCAGTTCTGTTAGAACGCAGCCATCAGCCCGTGTCTGGGTGGAGATCCACCTTCTGAGGGACGGGCTGGACCTCGTTCCCTGGCCCACCCTGGGGTGCCCCTGCAGGGAGACGCGGGTTTGGCACGTCCCCGCGCACACTCCGCGCAGCATGAGTTGTCGTTTCTGCAGCCACAGGCCTTGTGACCTGAAGTAACAGTTTGCTCGAGGGCACATGGATGGGTTTGAATCTCTGCCCTCCAGTATCGCTTTAGGGTCCGGCATCGTCGTGACTGGAGTGTCGCCGTTTGAGGAAGGGTTCTGAGTGGGCACTTGGACCCACAAGTGCGCCCACCCACTGACGCTGGTACAGCCCACGTCCGTCTTCCTTTTGCTGTCCCCGAAAGACGCCCCCGTGGACTGACTGAACGTCAGAAAGGAAAACGCTCAGGCTTCTTAGTTTTAAGGGAAAAAGTGAGCAAAAATGAGTCAGTTTGGAAAGTCATTATTACTCTTGCTTGGAAGGGAACTTTTATACTGAGTATCACAACCATGAATCTGGAGACCTACATTTTAATACTTACATCAGACCAAAAACTAGGATAACCGAAATCAGTTTTGTTAAAATATTTTTGTTTTTAGGAGGCGCCTGGGTGGCGTAGTCGGTTGTGTGTCCAACTCTTGGTTGTGATGTCGGGGTTGTGGGATCGAGCCCCTCACTGGGCTCGCACTCAGCACAAAGTCTGGTTGGGTTTCTCTCTCTCCCTCTGCCCCTCCCCCCCATTAGCTCTTTCTCACACCCTCCCTCTCGAAAATAAATAAATCTTTAAAAAAATATTTTTGTTTTCAGTAAAACAGGATATTGGGAATTCTGACTAACATTAGTTTTTAACCTTTGCCATTCATTAAATTCCGTGAAATCATCTTAGTCACACGGTAGCTTGATCAGTGGTCTTCCTCTGCTTGGAAATAGCTCCGCATACAAGCGACTGGGTGAGCCTGTCCTCTTGGATACAGAGAGCTGCTTACGCCTATGTCTCACGGGCACCCCACATACACACACGTCTTTCAGCAACTGTGCTTTAGGGAGCTGTATTTATAATTCACTTCCCCTTGCTGTTTGCCAGCAAGGCACTTCTTCTGTATTATTTTCCTTGAAGCCAGTGTGATGCAATTCTGCTGGTGGGCCAGGAGCCACTGATGTGGAAATATAGTGCATTAAAATGTCAAAGAGAAGGGCCAAAAAACTTCTAAATATGTCCAGACCCAGTTACGGTGAGGTCCATGGGCCTGAAGGACTGTGAGTGATTTGTATTAACAAAGAATTTAGCCCTTTGGATTTTGGACAATTAGGTTTTAAAATAATAGCTATGATTGGAGAAGTCACATTATTGAAAGACAAAGAAAAGATTTCAAAGGCTTAAGTAGAGTTTTTATTTCTGTAATTAAATGTAAGCCTTTGCATTATCATCTAAATACTGTGCTTAATTTTTAGCCCCTTTTTTCCTTCAGAATTTAGAATTGAGTATTCTGTTGGTACTTTAAGATTATGACTTCAATCAAATCTTTCAGTTTCATAACTATCATGGTAACCACAAAATATATTTATTAGTCTTCAAATCAAAGAGTAGTAAAACAAGGGGTGCTTGGCTGGCTCAGTCAGTAGAGTGTGTGACTCTTGATCTTGGGGTCATGAGTTCAAGTCCCACATTGGGCCTGGAGCCTACTTTTTAAAAAATGTAGTAAAACACTAATTTTTTTTAAAGATTTTATTTATTTATTTACAAGCGAGTGCACATGCGCATGTGAGTGGGAGATAGGCAGAGGGAGAGGGAGAGAGAATCTCAAGGAGATTCTGCGCTGAGCACAGAGCCTGATGCGGGGCTCGATCCCGTGACCCTGAGATCATGACCTGAGCCGAAATCAAGAGTCTGATGCTTAAACAACTGAGCCACCCAGGTGCCCCAAACACTAATTTTTAAAAGACTAAGAAAGATTTTTTTTTTTTTTTAAGTTTAATGAGATCCAAGGAATCCAAGTCTGAAATGTAGAGCAAACCTTTCATGGACTAGGGTCTGTGAAGTTCCCTAAACAAGTGATTATTACCTGGCGAGAGTTAATAACCATACACACCAGCTCACCCCAGCCACAGGCAGGGTGAGGCTCACGAGCCTATATTTTTTATAACCCCCTAGGGTGCCCGAGGGTAGAGCGCCAGCACGTGTCTAAGGCTTGGCCTTTGGGATTCCCGCTACTGAAGAGAACTAGTGGAAACTCGGGGAAGCGGGTGGAAAGTGTAAAGTTGGATGCCCACTTTTTTGTCCCTGATAGATATCAGAGGAGAATACTGGACCGGAGCTTGTTACTAGATAGCATTCAGAGGAACAAATGGTTGTGCAAACCTGAAACCATAACTCAGGCTTTGGCAATTTCTCGACTCAGGGCCAAGTTGGTCTCCCCAAATCCCTCTGACTTTCTGTCTTCTGTCCTCTCAGACATCAGCGTCCTCCTCACATGGTGCAATATTCCAAGTTCCCCACCGTATCTAGACCTGCCTTCCTCATTCAGAGTATCTCCTATCCACGCCCCCGTCCAAACCGCTCTCAACTGGGTGCTGTCCTCAGCATCTAAGGTGACCCGTGGTGACACATACACTGGGCCAGGGCTCCCGTTATCCAGGTGAGCTTCGCATCGGTGGTGTGCCCCTGTTTCCTTGGCTAAGCCACTTGTCTGCACGTCTGACCTTGTGGCCCTAGGAGCGTCTCTGCCCCACAGACCATGCAACGCCCCCAGACCAGCTGGGATGGTCCTTTCTAGTCCAGCCGTCCCCAGAGAAAATCAGCACCACAGCACCGGCAATCCAAGCTCTCCGCAGTTCAGAAAAGGCAGGATTGTTGACGTCACGTGTATCTCAGGGAGCAGCCCTGCCCTCACTGCCCGCCTGCAAAGCTTTCAAGGTGACCTCAGGAAGTGCCCCGTCCTGCTCCATCCGAAATTGCATCACCTCGGCCGCGTTTGGGGCTGAAGGCACCAGGGACAGTTTAAAAGCGGTGAAGAGGACCTGATCTGTGTCTTAGTCTGTCCCAGACCGTATGAAGATCACGGGCGAGGGGCGCACAGGACCCCCTTAGCTGGTCACGTAAAGGTCTGTGGGAGCAACTCCCAAAGGCTCCTCTTTATCTTGACCTTCGTTCTTCGTTTGAACTCCACTTCCATGAACAGATTAAAAAAAACAAAAAACCCACAGCTACAGATCCATAAGGTTTTGTCCGTTGCTTTGAAAGTTAACTCTTTCTGGATGGCCTTTGACTGTTAGATACCAGGTAAGAGCAGCTGGTGAGGATTTCATGAACTAGACTTTTGCTCAGCGTTCAGGCTTTTCCTGCAACATATTTTACCCTAATTTTGAACAGTGTTGCTTCAACAAATGAAGTAACTTTGTGTCATCCCAAGGCTGCCTTTAGCTCAGGAAATCTGTAAGAATTTTAGGACAACTTTGTTGTTAAGTTAGAAATGACTGTACTGATGTATTTCCTGGCACTTCAGCCCTGGACAAGCGCATTCTCTGTTAGAGGGTTTTACAGAATATTGCTCTGGCAAGTTTACGAGATGGGAGATCTCAGGACCCAGATTCTTTCTCTTTTTCAGGCGGTAGACTGGCCTGTTTAGGTACAAGAAGTCTGTGAGTGCATACGAGATCTGTGCATTCTTCATGACCTCATTCCTGAGATATCACTCAGGTCTTAGATCTTGGGTGGGTGCTGCTGAGCTCCTCAGTATTTGTCAAGCTGATACGCACCTGTCTGAGGTGCTGGTACCTCGAAGGAGACCTTTCTCTCTTCACTCTCTCTTACACCTTGTACCCAGGAAGGGGATGTCCTGCTGTAAAGGGTGGGTACTCCCATCACTGCAAAAGAATAGCCCTCCTTATAGGTTACTCGAGATCTTTTCCTAGTGGTATCATGATCGCAAAATAAACGTTTTTTAAGTAAAGATCTCTGACATAACACAGTTCGGAGAAGAGCACTGTTTTCTTTCTGTGGGCAACCTCAATGGCAACTAGTTTTTCTTTCACGAGGTACAACCAGACCGGGGAGCTGTGTGATGTGCATCTTATCAGAACCCAGCGGGAAGCTACGTGTACCAGAACCACAAAGTTCTGGGGTCCACCTCTTGCAGGAAAGAGACAGGCTTGGCGACCCACGCCTGCTCTCTGTGGCTTTGGTCCCCACCCCGAGCCTGAGGCAGTCGTGTGCTGGGAGTCAACAGGGAAACGCCAACATCAGAATCTCTGAAGGAAGGCAGACTTGCAGTTCACTTTTGTCTGATTGCCAGTAATTGTTCTTGATAACAGAACAATGGGCTTAACAAACCAAAATCCACTTGGAGATGAAGAGAACATTCTTAGTTATCGATTACCAGACTTCAGGCAGCCAAACACTTTTTGCATTTTCTTCACACCCTGACAAGGAAGTCTCTCGCTTCAAAACCCTCGAGCTCTGTTTGTTCTCCTGGTTCCTTTGAGAAAGAAGGTGGAGATCAGTCAGCTGCTTTAGGAAAAACCGAAACGGGGTACCTGCGTTGAGGCAAAAAGGAAGGACTTAATCTTGAAAGTGCACAACAGGTGCATTTGAGCCGTGATGCCAGGAGCAGAACTGATGACAGGTGGGAACCCTCCGAGAAGTCGGCATGACGTAGTTAACAAAAACGGAAAAAAGGTTTCTGGTGTTAGAGCCTTTTAGGAAATCAAGATGGAATATGCAGGACTCCTCGGTGCGTGGTAGAAACCGCTTCACCGAGATGCAGGGGTGAAACCACAGCTCCTTGAAGAACAGCGAAGATGACCAAGAGAAATGCCTCAGAGGCAGAGGGGCCCCGTGGGCAGCCTGCGTGATACGGGGCAAAGATGTGCCAGGGAGAACTTCTCTGCAGCTTTCCTCTAACTGTATGTCCACTAAAAAGACCATTCTCAAGACCAGCGAACAAAGTTACCACGGCCCCTCTTTTGAAAGGGTCTTTTTCATAGAGCTCTTGAAAAATAATGTTTCTTTTTGCCCATTCTCAAAGGGAAAAATAAAACTTAAATGTATCAATGACCAAAGGGTTTGGGGAGTTATTTATAGCTGGAAACTGATTATTACTCTAGCTTTGTGGCTGATGTTATAGACCTTTCAGCCTTCTTTAAGGGAACAGGCTGCCTCGAAAGGGATCACGTTCACAACAAGGGAAGATCTTAAACCAAAGACACAGGAAGCAAAGATGAGTTCTAGAACTCTCCATCCGCTTCCCAGACTTGAGCCTCCAGTTGCCCACATGACATTGCCTCTCAGTGACCGCCCCCTTCTCCATCCTCTTGTGCAAGCCAGACACCTAGGACATACCTCGGTGCCTCCTCTCCTTTCCCCACAGTATCTGATTCCTCACCACGTCCTGTCAGGTTTGCTTCTGAGACGCCGCTCGGCTCTGTGTCCCTGCCCACCTGGCTCCAAAGCACTGGCCTCTCACCTGGTCTGTTGGGGTAACTGCACGCCTGCCGACCCCACATCCATTTCCGCCTCCAGTGTGTCTTCCCGTCCACAGGCAGAGGACGAGGCCTTCAAAACACATCTTTTTGTGCCATTGCTCCTGCTTAACAGCCCCTAGTCTCTTTCTGTCTCTCCCAGCATACAGCCAAAACCCTACAGAACCACAGGCCCCAGGGACACGGCCCTTCCCTCCCTCCCCACACGCACACCCTACTAGTCCACCAGCTGTCCCTGCTCCCGGACACCCAAAGGCCCTCTCCTCTCCTCCCCACCTGACTGGATCCCACTGATCTGACCGGAGATGAGGTTGTGAGGGGAGAGGAGGAGGGGCCAGCATCCGTTCCACAGGGAACTTTCTGTGACCTCCCTTATTGCAGGCTCCCCAGCGCACACACCTCGCTTCATCCACAAAGCATGGTTGCAGGTGGACGCTGTCCACTCTAGCGATTTGACTGTTGCTTGTTTCCCTGCTCGGCCCTCCGGTAGTGCTCATTCTCCTCCCTCCCCTCCCACGCCAATCTTAAAACACTCATCTTGAACAAATGATTATAACTATCAATAAACAGAAGATGTTTCTGATTAAGGTTCTTTCCAGCATGTCTCCCTGAGCGAAAGGGGTACAGTTGTGTTTTAAAAAATAACACGTGGCTGTGTGTTTTTCACAGGAATCTACTGTTTTTAAATCATTGGCACTTCTATTTGTTGTTTTTGGTTTAAAAATATAAACGCCACTTTACCTTCCCAGGATTGAGTCCTAGCCAGAGCAACTGGCTTGTTGAAAAGATAGCATTATTTTGCCCTCAGAATGCTAATGCGTGTGTTGTCGTGGGCATGCTGATGGGGTAGCCCCACCAAAAATGGGCTGGGGCTTGGACGGCTTGCTTTTCTGTTTTGATTATGTTGTTTTGGGGACACAGGTAGTGTTTTTCCCTCTTCAGATACTAGATTTAAAATAATTTTGACTGAATTTGTCCTTCTCGGTACTGCTCTGGGGGAGATGCTGTGTAAGTTGGGTTGAGAGGGTTCTATCGGTGATGCTGGACATATATGTGAAAACAGTTTCTGTTTCAAACACATTGAAAATAGGGCATCCTGTGTAACGTTATGCATACAGTCGGAGCTCTCTAAAAATAAATTCTGCTGGAATTGGGCTTTGCAAAGATTCAGGTTCCTGGTTCTGATGACTGTTGGGTTTAAGCGGAAAAGTGCCCCAAATTTTAGTGATAGCCTAATTAATTTTGTCAGTAAGTAATCTTTGCTGACTACGGAACTCCATCTACAGAGAGAGTCGATGGAGAGAAAGATCTGTATGCTTGGCAGTCATGCAGTTTTCCAGTGAAGCACGCCTTGCTTTATGTTCCTGGTGAACGTAACTCAAGAATGGTATTTTCAGTGGATTTGCTAGAACTCTTGCGTGCAGCTCCTGTCCATGTGGCTTGCCCCCCGGGACTTTGTATGACATGGTTCCACTCCTGAGGCGTCCGGTTCCAAAGCCTTTCTTCTGTCTGTCCTGACCCTTCTCGAAAGAGCTGCCTCAGAAATCCACTCGCATTCAAGTTACACATTTCACACTTCCCCGTCTGTCACTGTTGAGAAAAAATAGTGGTGATTGCTAAAACAATATGGCCTAAATAGTCTTGTAAAGCACCAAAATCATATACAGATCTTACTATAAATTTTATTGTGGTTGACTTTAAAACAAGATATTTAGAAATGTGCGGTTACTCTTTAGAGCATTTCATGCTGGTGTGTTTAACCGCTGAGTTCAAGCTGTAGTTGGAAACACTATTCCCCTTTCTGCTTTCACCGTGAACCATTGGAAATGGTCACTTGAAAATTGGTGTTTGCTTCTGGGTTTTTTCCCCCCAAAGCCAGCTCTTTGTTGGCAGATAAATGTGTAATGTTTGAGAAATTTCCAAAGTGAATAAAAGGAAACTCTATTAAAAAAAAAAAAAATGACCTGTGTGTGTGTGTGTAGACTGAGAAGCAGGAATGAGGAGTGCTTTAGGGAAATACATCTGCAGGCTCCACTTCTGAATTATTCTCATTCTAATAACCTGGCTTTTGTCATCGAGTGACAGATCTCAAACACGTATATCTAGTCCCAACCAAAGACCAATTTCAGTAAAGTTCCTGTAGTTATTCTGCAGGTCCACATGTTCACATAACAACCCCTGACATCATGCTTTGACTGTGAAAAGATAAGGGGCCAGCGCTGTGCTGCAGAAGGCCCAGGTGAGCACAGCGCCGTTTGGTCCGCACTCTGTGGTTTGTCCCCACGCCTCCCCCATGGTACAGCCCAGAAGCTTTGCAAAGCAGCGACACAACGTTACTTCTAAATGTTTATCAAGTCCCCCCTGAGACATTGTTGGGCATTGATCGCCACAACCATTGCAGGTTAGGAATCTGGCATCAGGACACCAGTAAATTGTAATGAAAACTATCTGAGCCCATAGACCCGTAATAGATAGCCCAGGAGTTCGCCCCAAGGTCAAGGAAGGGCACTCTGCTCTTCCAGGTACAACTTACATCTTAGGGTTTTACGTGGACAGTGTTTCCCTCGTGTCCGTTTGCATTTTTACCTGGTTTTGTTGTGTTGCCCTTGTTTCTTATTGAAAAAGAGAATGTCTGAGTGATTGATTTCTTCACTGTCCTAATTCCATTTGGAGCATTCCAAATGTTGCTGTGGTCAGAAAGGGATTTAGCCGTCGGTGAGTGCTGCCTCTGGAAAGGGCCCAACTTCTTTTGAGGTGTCTGTGGTCCAAGTCACGGTAGTTAGCCCAACCAAAGAAGCTTTTTGTCGTGATCCCCAGAAACCCTCTCCTGTTAGCCACGCCGTGGTACCCTGTCCTGTTAGCCACGCCGTGGTACCCTCTCCTGTTAGCCACGCCGTGGTGCCCTGTCCTGTTAGCCTCACCGTGGTGCCCTCTCCTGTTAGCCACGCCGTGGTGCCCTGTCCTGTTAGCCTCACCGTGGTGCCCTCTCCTGTTAGCCACGCCGTGGTACCCTGTCCTGTTAGCCACGCCGTGGTACCCTGTCCTGTTAGCCACGCCATGGTGCCCTGTCCTGTTAGCCACGCCGTGGTACCCTGTCCTGTTAGCCACGCCGTGGTACCCTGTCCTGTTAGCCACGCCGTGGTGCCCTGTCCTGTTAGCCACACCGTGGTGCCCTGTCCTGTTAGCCTCACCGTGGTACCCTGTCCTGTTAGCCACGCCGTGGTGCCCTCTCCTGTTAGCCACGCTGTGGTACCCTGTCCTGTTAGCCACGCCGTGGTACCCTGTCCTGTTAGCCACGCCATGGTAAGCTGGAGTGCTTGGCTTAGTTGGAGAGGTGGCCATGTTAGGTTTCCTTCCACAAAACAAAATTGTCTCAATTCCCAAACATTCAACAGAGTGCATTGAAAGCCTCCTTTTTTAGTATTAAGCCCATCTTGCTTGTTCGAAATTACCAACAGTCCTGGAAGTAGTTTCCAAAGCAATAATGAATAGGGTTTCTTTTGCGGTGATGGAAGACTGGCTCTCTCCCCCATTGGGGCAGATGGCCAAGTGCTGTGCTCGTGGCCACACATGCCCTGCATGCCTGGGAAGACTCCCATCTTTCTCAGCTACTTCCCTCCTTGGATACCCGAGAGGCCCACAGCACCCTGGATAAACTTTCCTAGAAGCAGGTGTTCAGGAAGCCCAGAGAAAAGCGCCATTTGTATCTGTCAGCTTTCTACAACTACAGATGAATACAGTAGACAGAGAGGAAGGTATACAATGGACTCCTTATGCCATTATACTTGTCCCGTCAAGTGCTAGTAGTATTAAGGGTCTCATGGGGAAAGAAATAGAGGACACTGGACTGAAAAGAGGCCTGAGGCATTCTGTTTCTGCCACTTACCAGCTGTGTGTCTTCAAGCAACTTCTTCAGTCTCTCTGATCCTTATTTTCTTTCTCTGTATGTGAGCATAATTCCACCTACCTTCCTCCAGAAATTTAAAAAATTAAATGCATCAAATGCCTAGAAATTGTGCCAGGCACATTTATAAGGACCTCAGAAATCATGACAGTTGCTATTGTTTTCAGTCCCTCCATGTTCACATGCAAAAACGGCCCAGAGACCCAAGGAGATTTGCTCCCAGATCCCAGTGACAGTGGAAAGTATGACTAGTGACAGAGTCAAGACCCCTGGCATTTTAGCCAGACTTGTAAAACTATAGGTATGGTTTAATCGAGGACCGCTGTAGCCAGCAAGTGACATCCATCACACACATCTCGACATCTTTAATTTCTTGTTATTTTAAGGGTATTTTTTTAACCTCTAATGCGTACCTTCTTCATCTTACGGTGATTGCAGATGGGCATCGCAGACTTGGGGGAGAAATCGTAGATTAGGGTTACAAGGAGCCTGTCTGGTGCGTTTTATATTCCAATTCTCTTTGCCACCTGAGTTATAAACCAGCAGGCTCAAGGAACCATTTGTTTCATGCACCCGGTAGTCACAGCACATGGGAAACTGAATTTGGTGGAAGCTTGAAGAGGTGGCCGTCTTTCCTGAGGCCTGTTTTTACAATGGTAAAAATGTCTGTCAGTTCATTTAACAAGTATTACTCTAGTAGCTGAATGCGCTCAGTAGTTGCTCCTCTCGGGAGGTATCACACCTGTAAGAGCCAAGATGTGCATATAAATTTTTTAGAATACACGAAAGAAAGTGCAGAGGGCTCTGATAGGCAGAGCTTCCAGATGGGGGAGTGAGGACGGCCTTCGCAGAGGGGGTGGCCCCTGCACCTGGATCTTGAAGGACGGGTCACCACTGGTTGAGACTTGAAGGCTGTGTTTAGAAAACCCAACCTGTTCATAAGTTAAGGATGCTCTTCGGGTGGTTTGTCTGCTGAGGAATTGAGAGAGCAGCCCCAACAGGTCAACAGGTGCCACTCTTTCCTGTTTTCTTTTGAAACAGGTACATAAATGTGAAATTGTCTTTGTTTGAATGAGAACACGTCAGAAGGGAACCTAAGATACTTGAGTTAATACCAATCACCTCCATGCTGATGTTAAAACCCTAACCATATAGGACTACGTTTCTAGCTGCGGGGCAATGTATTTAGAAGTATTTGACGACCTCAGGGTTAATCAGAAGCCATCGGACGATCTCAGATACATTCTTAATGAACTGCACTGGGTATTATAATACTGGTTCAGCAGTCTGTAGTTATTCAAAGTGGAACGTCAGTGAGCTCAGAATTCAAGGCTGAAGTAACATTCCTTTCTCCCAGAGCCACACTCACACCATTAGTCTTTCAGCCTCCTAGAATGTTCTTTCCAAGCCATCATTGAGTGTTCGTCTGGACAGAATTTCTCTGAATGGTTGATGTAATATTTAAAAGAAAAAAAAAAAAACCACTCAAACCCTTGATACTTTGAATTTTCAAGTGGACCGTGTTTGAACTTTTTCCACCAGCTAGGAGGTCGAATCCATTGAAAATGCTACACAAAAAGAATAGCATATTGGGTTTTTCTTTTTTTTTTAATTTTATTATGTTATGATAATCACCATACATTACATCATTAGTTTTTGATGTAGTGTTCCATGATTCATTGTTTTCGTATAACACCCAGTGCTCCATGCAATACGTGCCCTCTTTAATACCCATCACCAGGCTAACCCATCCCTCCACCCCCCTCCTCCCTAGAACCCTCAGTTTGTTTCTCAGAGTCCATAGTCTCTCATGGTTCGTCTCCCCCTCCGATTCTCCCCCCCCTTAATTTTTTCCTTCCTACTATCTTCTTTTTTTTTTTAACATATAATGTATTACTTGTTTCAGACGTACAGGTCTGTGATTCATCAGTCTTAGACAATTCACAGCGTTCACCATAGCACATACCCTGCCCAATGTCCATCACGCAGCCACCCCATCCCTCCCGCCCCCCACCACTTAAGCAACTCTCGGTTTGTTTCCTGAGATTAAGAATTCCTCATATCGGGCACCTGGGTGGCTCAGTTGTTTGGGTGACTGCCTTCGGCTCAGGTCATGATCCTGGAGTCCCAGGATCGAGTCCCATGTCGGGCTCCCTGCTCAGTGGGGAGTCTGCTTCTCCCTCTGACTCTCCCCCTCTCATGTTCTCTCTCTATCACTATCTCTCTCAATAAATAAATAAAAATCTTTATTAAAAAAAAAGAATTCCTCATATCAGTGAGATCATATGATACGTGTCTTTCTCTGATTGACTTATTTCGCTCAGCATAACATCCTCCAGTTCCATCCACGTCGTTTCAAATGGCAAGATTTCATTCCTTTTGATGGCTGCATAATATTCCACTGTATATATATATATATATATATATATATATATATATATACCACATCTTCTTTATCCATTCATCTGTTGTTGGACATCTTGGCTCTTTCCACAGTTTGGCTATTGTGGACATTGCTGCTATAAACATCGGGGTGCACGTACCCCTTCGGATCCCTACATTTGTATCTTTGGGGTAAATACCCAGTAGTGCAATTGCTGGATCGTAGGGTAGCTCTATTTTCAACTTTTTGAGGAACCTCCATACTGTTTTCCAGAGTGGCTGCACCAGCCTGCATTCCCACCAACAGTGTAGGAGGGTTCTCCTTTCTCCGCATCCCTGCCAACATCTATCGTTTCCTGACTTGTTAATTTTAGCCATTCTGACTGGTGTGAGGTGGTATCTCATTGAGGTTTTGATTTGGATTTCCCTGATGCCGAGCGATGTTGAGCACTTTTTCATGTGTCTGTTGGCCATTTGGATGTCTTCTTTGGAAAAATGTCTGTTCATGTCTTCTGCCCATTTCTTGATTGGATTCTTTGTTCTTTGGGTGTTGAGTTTGATGAGTTCTTTATAGATTTTGGATACTAGCCCTTTATCTGATACGTCATTTGCAAATATCTTCTCCCATTCTGTCGGTTGTCTTTTGGTTTTGTTGACTGTTTCCTTTGCTGTGCAAAAGCTTTTTATCTTGATGAAGTCCCAATAGTTCATTTTTGCCCTTGTTCCCTTGCCTTTGGCGATGTTTCTAGGAAGAAGTCACTGCAGCTGAGGTCGGAGAGGTTGCTGCCTCTGTTCTCCTCTAGGATTCTGATGGATTCCTGTCTCACATTTAGGTCTTTCAACCATTTGGAGTCTATTTTTGTGTGTGGTGTAAGGAAATGGTCCAGTTTCATTCTTCTGCATGTGGCTGTCCAATTTTCCCAACACCATTTGTTGAAGAGACTGTCTTTTTTCCATTGGACATCCTTTCCTGCTTTGTTGAAGATTAGTTGACCATAGAGTTGAGGGTCCATTTCTGGGCTCTGTATTCTGTCCCATTGATCTATGTGTCTGTTTTTGTGCCAGTACCATGCTGTCTTGATTACAGCTTTGTAATAGAGCTTAAGTCCGGAATTGTGATGCCACCAGCTTTGCTTTTCTTTTTCAACATTCCTCTGGCTATTCGGGGTCTTTTCTGGTTCCATACAAATTTTAGGATTATTTGTTCCATTTCTTTGAAAAAAGTTGATGGGTTTTTTCTTAAAATGACTTATGTTAATCTTTTAAAGAATCTCTTTAAAAATAGTTTTACCGTTATGCATAAAAAGTCATCAGATGACTGCTTAATAGAGGCAGAGGGCATGGCTTGAAATCATAATTCATTTGGAACAGATAAGCCAAGTGTGGATTTTTTCTCTTCCTATTAGTTTTACTCCTAAGAGGGAACACTAGTAGCCAAAAGTTTGGAAAGTTTTCTCAAGGTATACTATTTACATAAGAGCCACTTGAGTACAACAGTGGAGGCTCTCCCAGATTTTGCCACATTGCCCTCATCTTTCTCTCTACCTGGTAATTCTCCCACGAGAATGAAAGCACTGCGCAGTTTCAACCTTCTCCTCCCCGGTCTCATTTCCAGCTGTTAGAGAAATGCCTTTGTGCCACACATGTCCCTTTCAGATTAAGAAATACCCTCCTCCCCTTGCAACAGTGAGAAGTTTGTCTTTCACAGAGCACACATACAAAACTAGCAAAACTAAGTCACCGAAAAAAATTTAAGTTCCTGGGTCTGCATCACAGTTGGGGAGGGATGACCCCAGGGCCTTTTAGGGATACTGTCAGCCAGTCTCAGCTCCCTTCCTTCCTGTCCCAGGAAAGCCTACAAAAAGAAGTGGAAGTCTGGTGTTTACTGTGTAAAGTTAATATGGGGATATTGGTGTGTTCGCAATAGTACCTAATTTCAGAATGCCAAATAACAGGGTTGAAGGGCTTTAGAAATGCTTTCTCCCATACTCATTCTATCAGAACATTTAGATTAAAGAAAAAAATTTTAAATAACATTCTCACACTGCCGATTTGATTTTTATTCCTTGACTTCTGGTTTTTGATACGAGGACACTAAGTAATGCTCACAGAGTCAGATCTTTTTAAACATTAGAAATTAAATTTGCTTGCTTTTGTAATTCCTGTTCTTATTTCAAGTTCCCCCTTTCTTGCTTATATTCCTCTGTATAAATCATAACCTGGAACACTTGACATGATTCAAAATGTATAATTTATTTGTGGAATTTATATTATTTGGAATTTTTACACAGTGGATTAAGTAATTACTTAGCAATAGTTCAGCCTCTCTTTCTGGGAAATAAGTTATTTTAAGCGAACATGAAAAATAGGAGCCCCCACCCCTTGCATAGATGCATCATGAGGAATGGCTCCCCGGGGAACGTGCCGCCCGTACGTGCCGCCGTGTCCGTGGCCAGTATATGTATGCGTGTGCTTTCTCTTCCTACAGGCAAGGCACTTTTCCGGGCATGAATCAGAGTGGACTTATGGCTTCCAGCTCTCCCTACAGCCAGCCCGTGAACAACAGCTCTGGGCTGATGAACACCCAGGCACCCCCCTACAGCATGACGCCCAATATGGTGAACAGCTCAGCAGGTAACCACGGCAGCTCCGCGCTCTGAGAGCTGCCCTCCCCTCCCCTCTGCCCCCCTTAGGCCTGCACCGGTGAGCAACCCAAGCCCTGGGATCATTGGGTGAAAAGGGGACACACTCCACTTTTCTGCTGCCTGGAAACCTGTTCAGTCTATGTAACTGTTTCAAGACGTGAGGCTCACATTATATTTTGTGTAAATGATTTGAATGCCCTCTGTGTTTTGTAACGTGTGGGCACATTCCACGGGACTCTGGGGACTGCTTGCTGGATGTATACACTAAGCTCATTTTCTCTTTCGGCACCACTCGAAGTATTAGAAGATCCCCCGACAAAATCGATGCTCCATTCGGTAGTGGTGGAGATGAACACTTCATGTTTCAGGGGAGGTGATTGAAGTACTTTTTCACCTTGAAATATATACCCGGAAGTAGTTGTTCAGAAGTGCTGTCTGCAGACTCTCTGCAGTGAGAAATTCTATATTTTTTTTTAATGAACTATTTTAGATTTTCCCTCGTGTGTAACTTTTCCAACCCACTTGGGGACGTCAACAACTGTATTCCTACCGAATCCCATCTGATCGGTGCAGTAAGAGTATCAGTTTGTGGAAACACCAAAAATGTCGACACCTGTGCAAAGAGTTTTCAGATTCCTTAGACCCTGAGCCATCTCCTCAAGCCCCGCACTACCCGGCAGTTGAGGGGCGCTGCTCTTTAGATGAGAAGAGGCTGTGGGTCGCAACTGACCTGAACTTCCAGCCCCTGCCGGGGGGCACTGTCTCGGGTAGGATGCCGTCCTTGGTGAATGCAGAGCATGTGTAGCAGTGGTGTGTGTCCTGCGATGTTTAACCAGGTGTTAGGGAAACACCATGGAGTTAGAGGCTTGGCGCTCTCTTAGTACCTTTTCTCATCTCCTCTGCCTTTCGCCACCCCTCTGACTGTCCGTCTTTGAAAGGCCACCCCAGGAGCTGTTGTTAGAGGCTGGGCTTGCATCCTCTCTGAGCTTCTGAGTTGCTGGTTTCCAGGGTCTAATTTAACAGTGCCATTCCCTGATTGCGTCTCTTTAAAAGTATGTGGAAGAGGAAGAAAGAGTGGCGAAATGGAAGGTTTTCAAATAAATAGAATAGCCCTTCCTGATATTGGTCATTAATCCCAGCGACGTGGGTGTTTTTAAACTTGAGATGAAAGGGGAAAGCTCTTAACCAGTCTGTTACGCAGAAACTTCCCCTCCCCTTCTCAGCACTATCCCAGGTAATAGGGTATTTGGGTTATGACATTATGTGTTTTGTCTGGCTTGCTGAAATAAAATTACTTCAGAGCATTGAAACTACACAATAAATTTTCACCTACTATTAGCAATACTCATTTTTCCCTTTTTCCTTTGGACCCCAGAACCACAAAAATAACCCACCACAAAGAGATGGCACCATGCCCTGCCTAAGAAGATTTATGTGTTCCTAAGGAATAACCAATTTAATGGAGATTCGCAGAGAGGGTTTCTTTTTATTATTATTATTATTATTATTCAGATAATTCAGCTCTTCGTTATTTCATACAGAGGAAACCTGTTCAATGAAAGGCTCTTTATCCTCACAGTCTTTTGTATGGGCTAGTAGGATTTTTTTTTATTGCATTGTGTATTTTGAAACACTGAATTTTTGATAATTTAAACGTTTATCAAATTTTCCTCTGCACATTTAGGTGATTTTATTCCAGCTCTATAAGTCAAATGCTACCTGATAGAAAGTAGTCATCTAGCTAGCACATCCAAGAATATTGATGATTTAGCATGTACTGTGTATCTATTGATAGGCACACATCAAGCTGCTATCCCTGTGTTACAGTCTCCGAGGGAAACGGGAATGACAGAGGAACCCATAAAGTTATAGAGTGGCTCCTGACGAGTTTTGGTCTGAAGGTGTACTCTTGACTTTTTCTAGAGTTGGGCCAGAAATGGCTTTGATCGTCATCACATCAGTCTACTTGGTTTGGGCCCATGCAGATCAGTTACCAGTGATAATGGCAAAGCATCTTCTCTGTGTGAGGGCACTTTTGGGGAAAGTGAAGATAATACCCATGATGTCCAGGGCTGGGGGTGGGATTTGCTGAACCTCCGTAAGCAGCTTGTGCAGCTGGCCTTCCAGCATCTTCTTTGCGGAGTTCAGACAGTTGTGATATAGACGGGGTACAGGGCCAAAAAACGTCTTCCTGTGTAGTGACAAATTGTTACAGGCTCCAGTGAGCAAGTAATTATTCAAATGGAGTCAGTGTGAGTATGAATGTGACAACTATTTCTTCATTTTAAAATGCAGGGGAAGTGGGGTGCTAAGCAGTGGGGGGGGATTTTTTTTCCCTCTAAAGGAGCTTTTTTCAAAAAAATTATTTGCATTAAAAGATTAGAATTACATAACGCGATGGGCAAAATAATAAGTCATTTATAGCCTTGTTAAATACCCCCTTTTATAATACTCGTGTTATTAGCTATGTTATACTTCTTTGTGTTTCCTTTTATAACATTCATTAGTCATATACTTGTCTTTATATAAACCATCATCTTAAAGAAGACATCTAAATTCCAGAAAATACATCTACCATCTGTGGTTCTAAGTTTGCCTCACGGGAAGCCACTCTGCAAAATGTAGGGCATTTCCATCCAGATAACCTACAGATAGTAAATGAGCAGCCATGTACTGCTGTCGTCAGGCCTTCCTCTTATACAAGAGCCCTGTCAGATTCCAGATCTTTCTGCCAGCTTAGCACTGCGCCATCCCAAAGGCAGTGTCCTATTGATGTCTCACCAGGATGGGGCGTACTAGCTCCATTAGCCCTTACAGAGAAAAAAAGGCAAGCTCACTACCACAGGATCGACGGCTTCCTTCGGTGTTCTCAAAAATCGAGAACCACGTGTCACCTGGAATGCTTGTTAAAACTACAGATTTCTGGGCCCCAGTCAGAATTTCTGAGGATGTTCCTAACAGACTCCTCAGGTAGTTTTCATAAGTGCATGCTTAAGCTTAAGAACCACCGATTTAGAGATATTTTGCTCAGCAGTCTCCTGGCAGAACCCCTGCCTGCTTTGTGTGGCATTAGCTATTTACCAGATAATTTGCTGTCTTGAATTTAAAAAAAAATTTACAAAAGAGGGCACGTATTGAATGGAGCACTGGGTGTTATATGCAAACAGTGAATCATGGAACACTACATCAAAAACTAATGATACAATGTATGGTGATTAACATAACATAATAAAATAAAAAAAGAAGAGGATCTTGAAGAAAAAAAAAGAAAGATCTAGCACCATTAAAAAAAAAAGGCTAGCATATAAATCTACCAGATGGATAGGTGTTTTCTGTCTTGAGGCTTTAGGATCCTTCCCTAAGGAAGTTTTGGGTCTTTTTTTTTTTTTTTTTTTAAAGATTTTATTTATTTGACAGAGAGAAACACAGCAAAAGAGGGAACACAAGCAGGGGGAGTGGGAGAGGGAGAAGCAGGCTTCCCGCCGAGCTGAGAGCCTGATGCGGGGCTCGATCCCAGGACGCTGGGATCATGACCTGAGCTGAAGGCAGATGCTTAACAACTGAGCCACCCAGGCGCCCCGGAAGTTTTGGGTGTTTAGCACCATTGCTAGTGGTTGGTTGTCTAAGCAGTTTATAAGATCGTTAGGTATTTTGTTTGGTTGCTTGCTTGAAGTTAATGATCTTAGGTGAATTGCTGTCCTCCCTCCTCCCCCAAAGACATAAAAGGTGTAATAAATGATGAAAACCATATCTCTTCAAGGGGGAAGAATGTATACTGGGATTTTGCCAAGTCAGTTGGTAGCTGTGGACTTCGTCTGGGGCTGGGGCTTTCTGGAGAGCATAGCGAGCATACTGGGTTTGCTCAGGTTGCATGTTTCCTTGGGGTGCCTATAACGGAGAGAGAGGGCGTGGATGGAAATGACGGTGTTGTGCATCTCCCTTGCCCTGGCCCTGTGGGGTATGTCAGCACAGAGAGGCATCAGAAGGTTCTTTCAAGGCCTTGCTGATCCGGTCCAAGAGAGAGAAATGTTTCTCCTGAGCTTCCTTCCCTCACATCCTCCATACGTGTTAACGTTCACGGTGCTCTTGATGTATGTGCCACATATAAGAAGAGTCATGACTGTCTACAAATGTATACACATAGAGAGGCCCTCCTGTGTTTTCAGAAACAAGGAATAAAAGATTTTGGCCGTATGCTGTATTGTTTACCGTGAAAAGAACAAACCGTATGTGTGTTTCTGGTCCCATTTCTCCATCGTCTGGGAGTGACTTTGTCGCCTTATAGGGAGACTAAGTAAAGAAAGCTGAGCGAGTAAGAGGGAATGTTTGAGTTCAGTTTTGCTCACACCATATGTTCTTATGTTCCTTTTGAAGATATTAAATCTGGGGTGGAGTAGCTGCCTTAGGACTTTGACCCACACTTACTTCAGGAAATCATTCTAACTCTTAAATTTCAGGGGTAAAGCCAGAGGCTAGCGCCTGAAATGTACTTACAGTACTCACACAGCACTTTCTGCAGGCCCGAGTTCTTTACTGCCCCTTTTTATGTCTGAACTTTACATACTGGATTGCTGATGTCAGTAGGAGAAAGAACAGGGCCTTGATTTAACACATCCTCACCATAGTGGTGGTCTTTCTGGGAAAGGAGAAAAAAAAGTAGTGCTCCTGGACTGTCATTGTCCGGGGAGGCCTATAGCTCTTTGCAGTGATTCATTGAGAATTCTGGTAAGAAGTCAAAAATAAGCATTTCAACAAAAGGAATAGTAAAAGCCACAGTAAGGAAAGACCTTATGATCCATTTAGTAAAATAAAATTTGCAGTGTAAGGCAGGAGTACTAAATAAAACTATTACTCTCAATCCTATCCTTATTTATCTCTCAAAAATCATAAAGCAGTGCCACTTTTGACCATTTTTATATCTGCATACCTTAAATGCCCATTTAAAAATATATAATAGAGAGTGAAGAAATTTGGGGAATCTCAAACCAACAGATATGCTTAAATTCATCTGAGTCTGATTTTTAAATCAGTATAAATTATTATCGTTCATTATAATAATACATCTTAGTCTACTTCTTTATGCTTAAAAATTGTTTTGGGGTATGTTAACCCAGTGAATGTATGAAGACGAATATTAGTATTTTCTGTCTCTCAACAGTAATATTCAGGCATAATTTGTTCCAAATGCTAACAGAACTATCCATTATAACCTTTGAAGAAGCAGGCCTTCGCAGAAGCCACGTGTCCGTGACTTTGCCACGTTCTCGGGGTTGTGTGGCCGTCGTTCCTCGGTGACAGCTCTGAGTAACTAGCAAGGACGTGGGGACTTTCATAAAGAAGCTCCTCCTCCTCCGCTCGTCCTGCTCTGTTTCCCCCTTCTGTTCTTCTAAAAAGGGTGTTTCTCAATGTACGGATTTACTGATCCTGGGAGAGAAGACTGCACGAAAGCAGCCCAGCGCTCTGAGCGGGGCGGTCCTGGGGCGGTCTCTCTCAGCTGCTTTCCTGGGGTTTCACACATTCACCAAAATAACAGCATTTTTAGCTGATCCCAATAGATTTTTCTCTGCAGCTGCATCACTTGAAAAAGCTTTTTGTTCCAGTTCTTAAAGTCTAAGTATTGGAAGTAATTTGGGGGAAAAAAAAAAGAAAGAAAGGGAAAAAAACATCCCAATTATGATTTGTGTGCGTGGTGATGACTTCAAGGGCTGGCTGGCTGCAGACAGGCTCGGAGCCGCTCGCCAGTGAGCGCGTGCAGACCGGCGCTTCCCCGGGTGTCAGCGAGCGCGCCGCCGGACTCCTGGGCACGTGGCGGGGTCGGCGTTTTTGGCAGGACCTCTGGTCTCAACCTGCCGTGATGCTAACGATATTAGCAAATTAGCACCACCAAGCGTGCCAGCTAATTCGCCAGAGCCCTGCTCACTCTCTCACTGCTGTAATTAAAACTAATTATTTTCTAAAACATAGTAATACATGAATATGTGCAATAATCATTTTGTAGTGGGCAATCTGTGGAGCCTTTTTTAAAGCTGCTTCTTTTTTTTTTCTTTTTCTTTTTTTTTTTTTTTTGGCACATTATGCAACATGCGCACCGCCTCGGTTGAGCCAGCACTTTTGTTTGCAGAATGTAGAACGGGTCCTGTGCATAAAACCTCAGGTTTATTTTATGTTGAGATAGGAATGTTTCCTGGCTTTCGCTCATTGACAAGGCTCTTAATTCTCTCCGTTCTCTGCTCTCTTCTGCTTCCCTCCCTCCTCACACATCTGTTTGGTGTCCCGCTCCCAGCCCAGTGTTGTGCAGATGGTTTTCACAGTGGGGTTCTGTAGAAATTCAGCTGTTATTCCCTGGATATCTACACTGATTCCCTACTGTAGCCTTGTTCTTCCTTTAAAAAGAAATCCAAGCCCTCCTTTTCAACCCAAAAATATCTATTCATAGTCGTAATAAATGGGTATAAATCAGTTGTTCTTTGGTGAACCTTTCCTTCTAAATCCTAAGTGAACTTGATTGAATTTCTGAGCCTTGAGATAGAAAATGAGTTTTTCTGGGAATCGGAGCGTTGACTCTTGAGCGGGTGTGGGTATCTGACCTGGGCATTTGAGCCACTGCTGGGGATTGATAAATGTGCACAGAGCCCCAGACTGAAAGGAAACCAGCCGCATTGCAAAATAATTAGAAATCCTGTCCTTCAGAAATTACTTTTGATTATTGTGTTTGAAGTCATTCGTTCCGACTGTTTTCCATTACTGCGGACTAGGCCACATGCGATAGATAAGACTTTCAAATGAAGCAATATAAAATGTCAAGTGATTTTGCAAACTGTAGATTCTATAAATTTAGGAAATTAAGAAGGCACAAAATCCTCCAGTCACCACGTAAAAAATACACACACCCAGTATTTCCTTTCACTCCGGACGAGCAGTTGAAACATTGGACTTAACTTCCACCTGTCACCTACTCTAGTAAAGCTGTAGTAATTTTGAAAAAATAATATTGATATGAGTTGACTTTCAGTGGCTTGGGTGTTGAGTAAATGATTGTGTTTTGTTTTTTTTTTTTTAAGTTAAAAAAGGACTGGCAGAATGTCGTGCTATTTAGATTTCCAGAAAACGGGTGTGCCCTCAGTTACAATTTCTCTTTTCTTCTCTTCCTTCAAGGGAAATTCAAGTGCCCCATGGGTCACTCAGTAACTTGTGTTAGCGGGAACACAGCCCGATGCATCACATGTATAATCCTAAACTCTTTCTCCTGTTTTCGATTAGCATCTATGGGTCTTGCAGATATGATGTCTCCCGGGGAATCCAAATTGCCCATACCTCTCAAAGCCGACGGTAAAGAAGAAGGCACTCCGCAGCCTGAGAGCAAGTCGAAGGTACTTCCTTTCTCCTCTGCACGCGGTGTGGGGTCTGCCTTCCTGCAGCTGCCATGGTGTTCTAGTCACTGGTGTCGGCCTCCACTTTTGTTTCCATTTGGTTTCTTCTCTTCTGCATGCGTCCATCTCGTGCACCACGTTTGTAGTTCTCCTCTCTTTCCCCACCCCCTCCATGGTGTGGATCTGAAAGTTACTAGTTCTTACGGCATTGAACTCATGGTGGTGGGTGAGGGGCGGAGGGACAAGACCCACCGAAGAGAGGTGCTTTGGGGGTGGGGAGAAGGAAGGGGTCTTGCCTGGTTTTGATACTTGCAGCCATTTTCTCTGCCTTCAGTTTATAGCTTCCTGTTTTGGCCGCCTCAGCAACAACAACATACTTAATATTTTGCTTTCCTGCCTTATTTGATAAATAAGGTGAACAGCTTTTTTTTTCCTTTCTTTCTTTCATAAGGGGTAACCCATGCTTAGCATTCCATGTAAGCTTGAAGTAAGCATGGTGGCTTAGTAGCCTTATCCAGCATCCAGCAAACTTACCAAATTATACTAATTAAGAATGTTGTTTTAATACCTTTATATGTGTGTGTTTTCGTGTGTTTGTTTGTCCATGTCTTTATATATATCCATTATATATAAAAATTAGTCTGTTAAACTGGATGTGCTTTTTGTTATTTTAAATAAAGTTTGCCCTACCTTTGTCATTTTTTTTTTTTTTATTCCTCTACCACAGGATAGCTACAGCTCTCAGGGTATTTCTCAGCCCCCAACCCCCGGCAACCTGCCAGTCCCTTCCCCAATGTCCCCCAGCTCTGCTAGCATCTCCTCATTTCATGGAGATGAAAGCGATAGCATTAGCAGCCCAGGCTGGCCAAAGACTCCATCAAGCCCTGTAAGTGGCTCTGGTTTTTTTGTGTTTTTTTTTTTTTTTTCGGTTTTTGGGGTTTTTTGATAATTAATTAATTCTACTTTAATGCTTGCTTATTTATTTGTTTTATAAGACTTTTTCTTCATAATTTATCCATGAAAGGGTTTTCTTGATAATTATACTAGTAACAAAATGAGTAACGTTGTGTAAATCATAGAAGTTGATTTCTGGTAATAAAACGGCTATTATAAAGAAGCACCTCTGTACGAAGCATGTGATTGTGTTACTGGGTCCAAACTCCTTCACGCAGTGACTTTGTTTAAATGTCTGATCCGTTGTGCACTTACAGAAGATCTTCAAAACGAGTTACTTCTCCATTTACATGGGAACTAATAGCAGCCACAGAGTAAATGACAAATTTGGCCTTTGGCCTAAATCTTTCATGGGCTGTTGTATCTGAAACATCTTATTTCAAAACTGCCTACCTGAAAATATAGATATTGCACTCTGGGCACGGGTTAGCGTAATATCAGCCCTGCTTTGTTTCAATCCACCTGTCAGAAATTAACAGAAAAGGTGTAGGAATGTCACCACATGTGAATATTTGGAATGCTACTTTTGGATTAATAATATGTACCTACATTAGAATCAGTCGAGATAGAAAAATTACCTCCTGCACAAGATTGCTGATCATCTTGAAATTAAGTGTTGATTTCCATATGATATGTAAAAAACAAAAATGGTGATGTACCTGTAAGGGAATTTTTTTTTTTTAGCCTTAATGTTCTTCTGTCCATAGAGCTTGGCCTTTATTTTCCTACTAAAGAAATTAATTCTGTGCCATTAAAAAAAAAAAAAGAGTAAGAATGGCCCTGTAGTAACTTTTATTTTACATTCATATAGGGAATCAAAAGATCTGTTTAAAATAAAAAAAAAAAACCTTAACATGCAATTACTTGCCAAGAAGGCTTAATTAACACGCTAATTTTTGTAAGATGATGTATTGAAGAGTACAGCTCAGGAAAAGCAAGTTGGAGGGAAGAAGACTCTATGTGCAGAATCTGGCAATCTAGTCAAAACCCCAAAAGGAGGCTGCTATTAATTATCCATTCACTGGTTTAAACAGATAGAGCTGAAGGTTTGAAGGGTTGGTGGTTCCGGTAAATGTTTGTAAAATTCATGTGGAGCTCTAGCATAACCAGCATTTTCCTTTTCAGAGGAAGAAAGGGCGATATTCGCTGTTACCTTCTCTGTAGACATGTTTCGCTTTTGCAACAACCAAGATGAAATGAAAAATGCTCTAGGGCGGGTTAAGCAGAACTAACAGGAAGGGGGAGTGCAAAGCCTGCATTTTGATGTCCTTGTGTTATTGGCTTTGAGTCTCAGAAGGCAGCCAGCGTTATGGGGGTTTTCCCCATAATCTACCCCGGTGTTGTGTTTTGTTTTGTCTTAATCATAAGAAAAGATTTTTGAATCGGCCTACTGTCGAGTTAACAGGTGGAACTCAAATTATAACTTTTTGAAAACATTTGTATGTTGGCTCAGAGGGAAAAATTTCAGAGGTTGAAAATAATAATCTTTAAAACCTTAAGGTAATAATTAAGAATAATAAGTTATGAAAAACAAAGACTACTAATAGATGATATTACATGTTTAAAAAAATAAATTAACAAAAAAATAAAAATTCCACGTTGCCAACTCTGGATTTATGAAGATTGAGTGAGATATTTATGATATTTTAACTTAACTAATCAGGTTATCTCCATACAATGAGTCCTGTAGGAAAGAAACTTTTATCCAAAAAAAAAAAAAAAAAAGCCCACTTTCCACTTAAGTGTAAGAAAAAAGTAAAATGAATTGTAGACTTCATTTTCTGATTATAAAACAATTATGCTTAAAAGTGTATATTACTTTTTCCTTTTTTCTAAATATTTCAACATACATTATCTCTTCCTGTACCATAACCATTTTATGTTTAAGAATTTATGGGGCACCTGGGTGGCGCAGTTGGTTAAGCGTCCAACCCTTGGTTTCGGCTCAGGGCATGGTCTCAGGGTCGTGGGATCGAGCCCCGCCCCAGGCTCCACGCTCAGCTCAGAGTCTGCTTGTCCCTCTCCCTCTGCCTCTCCCCCCATTCATGCTTGCACGCTCTCTTTCTAAAATAAATAAGTAAAATCTTACAAGGAAAAGAATTTACAAGCAAACTTCTGGCTCCAGCGGTAGAGAAGGACAGGAGGAGCTCTGCATTCAGAACGTGGCCCCTGCCTTGGATGAGATGCTAATTTAGGAAGGGTACCAAAAGCGATGGGAAGGAAGGACCCGAGAGCATCTCTGCTGTCAAATCACTGCTGACATGCACAGTTTAGGAATATTTAACTGTCCTTTCTGAGACACAGCTTCAGTTTGTACTTCAGATTGCTCTTCCCACTGTCTCTGCTAAAACCTGTCTCACAGCGGGCCTGAAATGGACTACGTGATAAAGATGTTCCGTGCTTTGACAGTGTGCTATGGACCAACATTGTTTTGTTATGGAACATTCTAAAATAAAAATAAACATTCGCACATACACATATTACCAGGCATATGGTAAAGACTGCTGAAATGTAAATCTGCCTGAAAGATTTGAAGAAGACTGTACTTATAGACTTAATTAAACTACACGCAAGGAAAACATTTGTGGCGCTGTAATGTCCTGCTACAGTCTTTCAGCGATCTCCCTTCCCTTTTCTTGGGTCCATGACACTTTAGGGCGCTAGGATACAGTTTTTACAACGCTGAAGCAGTGTGAGGTGGTCCCAGAGACCTGGAAGGGTCATCCCATCTTTCTGTGGGGCTGGCTTGTTGGCCCGAGGTCGGTGGGTACAGTGTATAATGACACTTCCCCAAAGGTTACATCAAAGCTAATGTCTGTGAACCGAAGAAGGTACATGTTGAGCCCAATCAGCGATAAAGTATGTACCCTTTATTTCCTAACACTTTTGTTTCCTTAACGTCCTTTTTCTCTGTTCGGACACCCACATACCGACTTTGATAACTGGCTAGGAAACAGACCTTGAGGCTGGGAGTGGAGGTGGCAAGGGCCAGTCATAGGCATGATGATCCCTTCTGTTTTCAGTCTCGTTAGATTGCGTCAATGTCTCCTTAGCACCTTGATCACTGAAATCCCGTTTATAGGATATTTTATTCAGCTGCGAATTCTTCCTTGGAGGGTGCCAGACTTCTCAGACCTTCTTTGTCCGTCTGAGTACCCGTTCACAGAACAGATCCGATAGCAGCTACCTCCAGTGTGCTCACGGTGATTCAGAATCAGCTCAGCCCCTGCCTCGTGGAACTTAAAATGTAGTTGGGAAGACGTAGGACAGACCAGTAATCCCATGCAAAGCATACACTTTTTATAAGCTGTGTAACCAGGGGCCACGGACGACAAATAAAGTGTGCGACAGTGATTTAGATGAAGGAGGCTCGGGTGCCTGGGAGGCCTCTTCTGGGACCTAACACGTCACCTCAGGCCTGACCAGTTTCTTTCCATAGAGATGCATTTTCCTACATTATGGTGCCATAAAAATCCTTAAGTCTTTTTTGAAGATCTAAAAACGATGCTATGCAAAACAAGATAATTTAATTAAAAAAAAACATTGTTTTCATTACGGTTTTCTAACTTTATGAGAACAAATTGAGGTGTGCAGAAGTTAATTAAACTCAAGTTCATTTAACAAAGGATGGCAAGAATAGCTAAACTAAGTATACTGTTATTTTAGGCCCATCTCAGGTTATGGGATACACTTATTTCATAAATGGGAACAAACATCTGCGTAGTCTCTCTGCTCGGGTCCTGATTAACTGTCCTCCCAGAAGCCTTCCCCAGTTTGGCCTTGGAGAGGACCAGGCCAGAAATGGCAGGTGGATCTTCCATTCAGAATTTTGGTAGAGACACTCAAAGTAATTTTAAATCGAAATGACTGCTTTTATTTCTCTTACCCTGAATTGAATGTCAAACTTTTACTTCTCAATTTTTCAGAAACGAAATGCAAGAGAGAGGTTGGCGGGGTTTTTTTTATTATTATTATTGATTTTAGGTGATAATGCTTTTTTCCTCCTGTTCTATTTCTAATTTTTCAAAAAACATTGGACCCATTTTTTACTGCTCCCCAAAAGGAAAAAAATATTTTAAAACTAGCATTTAGAAACCTCTTCATAATAACTACCCCATTAGTGATGACAAAGCTTCTGGAATGTGGTATAAAATGCAGTCGGACAGTTTCTTTTCCTAGTCAGATATTCCTTGGGTACAAGAATATGGAAGAGAAAGTTTAAGAACTTACCGTTTGGATATACAATGTGTTCCATTTTCTGAGTATGTATATGGACATATCGCTATATATATATACAAATATGCTCTAATCTAAAGTAAAATGTTTAAGTGACTTACTGTTTAGCCTTGGCATCAGTATAAATTCTAAAAGATGACACTTTTTTTATCCTACCACCCTAAATTTTTTATTTACATCAATTTGTATCACCCTTTTTTTTTTTTTTTGTATTTAATGTAAAGATTTTATGCCTCAATAATTCTAAGTCTGAAGGCTTAAAATTTCAGCAGGAGTAGCTCAGGAGAAATACACGTTAAGTGGGGGAGAAACTGCCACTCACCAGCTTTGTTAGTTTCGTTCTCAGGCATCCTTTCTGAGGTCCTACTTTTATTGGGGATCCTTTGCTAAATAAAGTAATATCAGACTTCAATGGCAGTCATGTTATTTAACCCCCAAAATTTCAGCTATGTGTTTAAAATTGTTCAGCTAAATGTAATGGAAAAGAGTTAAGAAAAACTCCCATCTAAAACAATGGCAATCCATTGCAAATGATAACTGGTAAATACACATGAGGAAATGCAGTCAATTCTTATTCCAAGGAAATCTTCATTGCGAATTTAGAAGTAATTTTTCACAATAACCCTGGAGTTGCAAAGAGTACAAGTACACAAATCACTGTTACAAATATAGAGACATAAAAGAAAAGAAAGATAGACATTTGAGCTGTTTAGGCCCAGAAATGTTACCTTTCCAGATCATGTAACCTGGAAGGTGGGCTTTGGTTATGCAGAAACAGTAACTTTTGACATTTTAGTATCAGCTATAATTAGAAAAACAAAGACAAGAATTAGAGCATCAATATAAACCACATGAGCCCATAAACCCATGTGTGTAAAAGTAAATGTATATTTTTATCCATAGATGTTCAGGGAGTATGAAATAGCACATGTGTTTGTGATTAAAGCATGGTTGCCTAAGAAATCTGTTTAAATAATTCTCTAGGAGCCCCTTGCCTTGGTAGAGAAATTCAAGAAATCTTAAGTAGGGAAAGCTAGTCATCATGAGCAAATGCCAAAACTTTAGCTGGCCACTAGTCTATAAAGCTTGCAAATGAGCATAGAGCCCACACCACCGGTCCCTGGGATTTGGGACCTACCTTACATTTTCCAGCAAGTCCCATATCTGCTTTCCTCCATATGCTTTAGCATTTTAATGAGGACACACATTAGCCATTCTTATTTTGACAAGAAGTAAGAGGCCATATAGTTTTGGGGGCTCTATAATATTACATACATGTGAAATTTTAAATTCACTGTGATTATTCTATGAGCGAGCACCCTTTTATTGTTAAAAATGACATGAGGTGTCATTGGAATCATGCCTTCTGGGATTCAACGCTTTTATCAAGTAAAAAAAGGTTTTTGGTTTTTTTTGTTTTTGTTCTTTAAGTATATAAAAGGGAGTTTGGGCCCTTTATTTAAAGTCAAAGTAAAGTCTTAATTAAGAAAATGTATAGTTTGTGCCTGAACTAGTAGCCTTCATTCCTAATTGTTGTGTGATAGCAGTAGTTTTTAAATTTCTTCTCTTCTTGTATTTGGTAGCTCATTACTTTCTTCTCACCTTCTTCCCTTTTCCCTCTGCCCGCCCATACCCCACCTCCAAACGCTCCTTCTGGGCACTAGAAGTCCAGCTCATCCACCACCACTGGGGAAAAGATCACAAAGGTGTATGAGTTGGGGAATGAGCCGGAGAGAAAGCTGTGGGTCGACAGATACCTTACCTTCATGGAAGAGAGGGGCTCGCCCGTCTCGAGTCTGCCCGCCGTGGGCAAGAAGCCCTTGGACCTGTTCCGGCTGTACGTGTGCGTCAAAGAGATCGGAGGTCTGGCACAGGTGAGAGTACCTGAGTGGGTCCACGCGGAGACACTGCACGTAAGCCCTCCCTGCGGGCTTCTTTGAAGGTGCAGACTCAAACTTTTTTTTTTACCCCCCATAAAGAAAAAGCTAAGCCTGTGGGCTCCGTGTCTGTGTGCTGCAGGGGAGAGCACTAGGGCTTGGGACCCTGGTCCTGCCACCAACTCGCAGGGTGACCTCGGCAGGTCATTTATATGGACCTCCATTCTCGTCTATGAAGTGAGACGGTTGGGCTAGATTTTTCTTTAGGTTCCCTGACCGCTGTAGGATTCTGTGAGCTCTGCCAAGATGCCGTAGGAAATACTCCAGAAGTGCTTTGCGAATGACCAAATGAATCGTCTCAATCAGTTCTAAATCCAGTTCACTCTTTGCCTCTGTCTGGAGCAAGTGATGCAGCGGGGGCGGCGCCCGATCTCAGAGGGCACTCGTCTTCAGGGCTCCGCAGCGCCTGCCCTCTCAGAGTCAGTGCCCGGGGGCCACACTGTCCTCACCAGGGTCCTGGCGCCGCTTGCAGCATGGTGTCTAGTTCCGAGCACGGGTCCTGCAAGAGGAACAGGGAAAAGGGTGTCCCCGGATCCGTGCCCACTGCGTGCTGGGCACTGTGCTTTGCCTTTGTTCTGGCTTTGTCTTTCCGAATACCCTTAAAATGCAGGAGGCATCAGCCCTCAAGAGAGGAGGAAGCTGTCCCGGAATGAGGTACGATCATGTGGCCCAGGGCACACAGGGTAGGCGCGGGCCCGGCCTGCTCATTCTGAGACGTGCGCTCTTCCCATCCACCAGCAGCTCTCGCCTGCTTCTCCATTAGAATTACTTGGGAGCTTTAAAAACCTGCCAGTAGCTGGGCTCCCACCCAGATCAGTGAGAGGAGCTGCTCTGGGCCCAGGGGGTCTAGGGCACAGTGTGGCCCCCTGCGCTCCAGCCAGGTACCGCGGGTCCAAGAGTGAGTCACCTCATCCACAAGTGTCACCGAGGGCCCGCCCTGGCCTCAGTGCCGTGCAGCTCTGGGGTATGCAGGGGAGGTCTCTGTTCCCAGCCTTCCCTGGGGTGCCTCATCCCACCGGAGACCCGCGCTGTACAACTGAAACAGGGCTTGATTCCAGGCTTTGCGGAAACGGATGGTAAGTCGTACAGTGCAGACCAAGTGAGTGAGAGTTGGTCAGTGGAGGGAGAGCTCAGGATGCACACCTCTCCCCTGCACCTAGACCCCCCCCCCCAGTCTTTCCCCTCTGCACCTAACCCCCTGGCATAGAATTTTAGAATCCTCGGGACACTGTCACCCTCAAACAAGTATAGAGAGTGTCTGGACACCTTACTTGGACTCTCTCAACGGTGTGGGTTACCGTGTTGGGTCTGCAAGTAAGGCTTGTTGCTGGCCTAGCTAACAAGGGAGGTTTGATCATAGCTGTGATGCACAGCGGTGAGCCACTTGGCCACATTGTTGCTCATACCCCATCTCGATATCTGGCTGGTGGCCCTCAGATCCGTTCAGGGCAGGTACTTGCAGTCACATAGAGATCAGTGCAAAGCCTGGCTTTTCAGGGTGTCCAGGCAACAGCCTGCCCAGCCCTTCTAAAGTCACCCGCACACCTGCTCGTTGCAGCCTGGCATTAAGTGCCAAAAGTGGAATTGGGCATTTCGCGAGCAACCTGAGCTTTGTTTATCATGCACCATTTAGTACTAAGTAAATGGACATAAAGAGCTTTGTGAGAAAGTTTGAATCCAAAAATGGAACATTTCCTTAAAAAAAAAACCCACTGTTCCCTTAACCCTTACTATGCTACTTAGCACAAGGCATACATACCTGAAGGCAAAATAGTCCCCAAGTATTTGCGGGTCTGCATGTTTCCTTCAGGCATTCATCCTTAGATAACTCTGGCCCAAGTGGGAATCAAAAGTTAATGCCCCACATCCTTTTGTAGCATTTCAGGCTTTCTCTCCCTTTTTTTTCCTCCTCACTTTGCGCTGCCTTCTCTGCACTGAGTGTATGTGGGAACCCCGTGTCCCCGCCACGTGGCCAGCTGGTGGCCTGGCAGAGGCACCAGGGCTGATGGCTGGTGCGGGCTGCCCCCAGTGTCACCTCTGCCCAACACCCTAGGAAAGCCGCCTGAGAGGAGGAACGCGGCTAGAATTACAGGCTCGTCTTTCTGGGAGCCTGTGGCTGTTGGAAGGGAACACTGTTTTCCATATCAAGTCTCAAACACTTACATTGCAAAACAGTTATGTTATTGCTTTTTAAATTTGTTTTCAGATGCCTTTTGTTGTTGTTGTTGTTAAGATGAGAGGTGGGATGGGGGGCAGCGGGAGCGTACATTTGCCCGGAGAAGATGGCTGGCTCAGAGCCACAGCGGCCTGGAAGAGTGTGAGGCATTAGAAGGTGCACCAGGCAGAAGAATCTCGACGAGCAATGCTTTTTATGTAGCTATCAGCAGGTCCCGTAATGGTTTTATAACTGTAAATGCTGTCTGTGCACTACTGAGTGGGAGTAATGAGCATTAGTTAAGAGAGGCAAATGAAAAAAAAAAAAAAAGTAAACCAAGACATTAAGTGCTTTTTTTGTCTCCTGGCTTTAAACAAGCCACTTTGCTGCAAACCAATGATCCTGCCATTTTTTTTTTTTTTTTTTTTGCTAGGTTAATAAAAACAAGAAGTGGCGTGAGCTGGCAACCAACCTAAATGTTGGCACTTCAAGCAGCGCAGCGAGCTCCCTGAAAAAGCAGTATATTCAGTACCTGTTCGCCTTTGAGTGCAAGATAGAGCGCGGGGAGGAGCCCCCGCCGGAAGTCTTCAGCACGGCCGAAACCAAGAAGCAGCCCAAGCTCCAGCCGCCCTCTCCTGGTAAGTGCGGGTACTGCAGTTGTCGGCGGGGAAAGGCAGGGGCCACCCGCAGCTGGACACCACGAGTCCCTGCAGCCCCTCGGGGGTCCTGAGAAGGCCGCTGCCTAGGAAAGCAGACAGAACGCGGGATCTTTGAGGACAAGGGGTGTTTTGTATCGGACCCCCCGTTGGCAGTGCTTAAGGGAAGAGAGGATACAGTTCGGGCCTACATTGCAAAGGCACCATTCTTCTGCTTTACCTTCCTTGGTCGACAGAGACTGGAATTCTGAGCTCTATGCCTCTATTCCTTCTGCAGGTATTTAAAAACACTCCGTCTAACTCCCCAGTAACCTGTGCAAACACTTTAGTGCTCCCAGAAGACGCCACCCTGCAGTGTAGCCACCAGCTCCTACCACTTCTGCTTCTGTCGGGGACACTCTGAGCTGTGGGTCAGCAAAATGAAATCTGGACGCAGTTTTCAATGTCCCCTGCCCAGCAAGTCCTCGCTTGTAGGGAATCCAGCGAACCTGGCATGGGAAAGGTCCACGCAGCCCTGTTTCTGAGACCCAGCAGTCAGCTCTGACCTAGAGGTCAAGAGTCTTAGGAACCCTACCTGGGAATAATGCGGTTCACCTGCATTCTCAGCGAAACCAAACTAATGAGACCTGCCTTCTCTCTGGTCTCCACTCAGCCGTTGGAAACCCTGCCACGCTGTCAGCTCTCCCACTAACCTATGCTCTACCTGTTAGCGTTTCAGATTCCTGGATCATTATATTTTTGGTAAATACAGTATTCTTAGAGAGGAAGAAGTCTGCATCATCCCCAGTTCTGGGTGGTGACCTCACTCAGGTGAAATCCAGCTGTTTTCTCGCCTGGCCCCTTCCCAGCCCCTTCCCATCCCAAGTGATGGTTAGCACTTAGCCACGGTCCTACGTGCAAGACGGGACTGACCATTCCTGCCACTTCCCATCACACAGGCTTGTTCTGGGACCCAAGGCCGGCATTTCGTAGACACTTAGAGTGTGCCAGGCACCTTCCTAAGTGCTCTACCATTTAATCGTTATATCAGCCCTGTGACGCACATGCTGTCTCAAAATCGCGCAGGCCATGAGAAAACTAACACATAAAATCCAAGTAACTGGCCCCAAATCTCATTGCCGGTGAGTGGCCTCCAGCTCAAGCATTATGCCTGGACCTACTGTCTTCCTCTGCCTGTATGTGAAACGGCCTTGTCCCAGGGACGCCTTCTGCGCATAGAAGGAGGTGTCTGTGAGCCAAAGAGAGCTGTTTTCTCCTTGTTTCCTCCAGCTCCTTTCTGGAGGGCAACGCGAGTGTCTGCGGTCCCTAATCAAGAGGTCTCGCCTAAATACTTCGGAGGGCCGAGATGCACTTGTAGGGGATGCACCGAGGTATATATTTAGACCTGTCAGTTCTAAACACAATTAGAAATCCTACCTCACCCCACCCTTAAGCATCCGAAGCCTTTGCAGTCACGGTATACCTTAAAAACTGGGAAATCTAATTTTAAAAGTCTCACAACATTACATTCAGTTCACAGAGTAAAACAAGCTGCCTGTGAGCAGCCCTGAAACTATTTTTCCAAAATAAAAACTCAGTGGGGTGTAGGGACCAAAGTGGCGAGGTCTGCAAAGATATAAAGGTATATTTTATTTGCCAGGAAAAACCCGTGTCACTGAATGGGCTGCACTTCTGTATGGAGAATAGCTCTCCCAGCGAGCATCAGCTTCAGTACAAGCAATCCCGCTGAGGCTCAGACCCTTCAGAAAGTGTAGGGCCTGTTCTCTCAACAGTCAGCTCTTCCCTTTTTCCCTTTTTTTAAACTACCGTTTTTATGGCAACATTATCGTTTTAACTGCACAAAAGAGCTTGGGTTGCAGATGCACTTCTGACAATACATTCTTCTCAGTGGTCCACACGGTCCGAAGTCTGGGGGAACTGGAGGCAGGGAAGGGAGGGCGTCCTGTAGCGAGCCTCCCGGTCAGGGCACGGCCCAGGCGGCCTCACGCCGAGCGCATGGGGCTGGTGGGCTTGCTTCTCTGTTCTCCGCGCTGCTCAAGACGCCCTGCTCAGCCAGACAGAAGGACACACAGACTGGTCAGTGGGGTAGTGAGGAACATCAGCTCCGTAACCAAAACCAGGCTTCTCCAGAACTAGCATTAAGGAAAATGAAATATATTTATTGTCCAAGGAGGAAAAAAAAAAAATTATTCCGAACCGTTTGCCCTGTTGGGGTCTCCTACACTACAAAATTTTTAAAAACGAATTTTCAGCCAAACTCTGTGTTCTTAGAAGTCCGTTTTCCCAATAAGAAGGCAATTATGGTGTATTTCTTAGCAGCCCATCCAGGCAAACTAAACGAAAAGATTCCTAAGAAACGTGCTGGACGGCTTTTTAAATGGCCACTCTGAGGCAGCCTAAATCCCGGATCCCTTGGCCATATCAGCCTTGTGACTCATCCGTCCGTGCTCCGGTTTTGATTTGGCGTGGCTGGCGTGGGCTGAATGTCATTTCGCCAGCCTCTGGGCGGTAGAACCCCTGAGCCCTTGGGGGCGCCACGATCGTCACTGGTCGCTGGCTGGGTGGTGCCCCTCGCCGGAGCTCCGGGTTATGGTCTTGCAGGGACTCGAGCAAGTCCATGAGAGAAAGTTCCTGGAATGAAACGTGGGCAAGGCCTGGGGTACGGCTGCCTCTGGGAGGTGCCGTGGGGATCTCATTATAATAAGCTTGCATAACTTTGTGGAGTTCTAATGAACAGCTGCAGGAATCGCCTCCCCGAGTGGCCTGGGCTGCCTGGAAGCTGGGGGGCGGTGGGGGGTGGGGCTGGGGTGGGGGTGGGGGGCAAGGGAGCTCCGCATTCAATTAGTAAATCTGTAACCAAAAACCCATCCATCTTTGCTGGCAGGTGGCTGACTGCATTTCTATTATTAGCTGACAGGTGATGTCACAAAACCTGTCATGGAGCCAACTAGGGAATCCTCAGTGGAAGATAAATGAGAAAGGGGTTCAGGTTATAAACAAAGGTGCCCTCTGGGTGACCTCTAGTCACAGTAGACTGGGACATATCAGCTATCCTTCCTTCTCCCTTTCCTCCTTCCCGCAACCCCAGCCAGAACTAGGGCACCAGGTTCGTGCTGTGTAAATTATCTTCCCAGCTAGGAGTCTGGCTGTGCAGTCTGAAGTGTGTGAATGTACTTAACCTTCAGTAACCTTTCCATTGTTTACTTTCGAGTATACATTTGTAGCTTCTGGCAAAAGGTAGGGAGATCCTACAGCGTGCGCCAGCCTCATCTATTAATGGAGCTTCAAGAGGTTGGGTTCATTTTTTTTTTTTTTCCTGAAAGGAAAGGAAAAAACACTGGCAGAGGGAAGAATTTTTCCATTTTTTTTTTTTATTAGCTGTAAATGTGAATACTTGTAAATAAGGGTCATTCTGAAATCACAGCCTGTGAACCATGTTTCCAGGGAAGCCGTACGGTCTGCCGTGTGGAGTGTGGTCTGTGATTTGGGAAGCATGTTATTTCTCCCGCCAGCTCTCTGGGGCAGACACAGCTGTAGGATTATCCTTACACAGTTACAAAAGACGCCACTTTTTTCTTTTATTACAGTCTACTTATTTAATATGTATTTCCAGGGTTTCACCAAAATCTGATTTATAAGCAATGCATTACTAAGCTTTTCTTTTGCCATAGCTACATTAAAAAGATTATCTACTTTTCAAGTCAGTCTTCCCGGCACCTCCCAGAGCTGCCCTGAGTCACTATGGTCCCGGGCACTCAGGGGACACCTTATACAGCCCTGGTGGCCCGTGCTCAGGACTCACTCCCAAGCAGGCCAGGCCCGGGGGCCTGATCTCACCAGAGACCTCCTGTTCTGCTGAGGCTTTCTGAGTGGAAGTGCTAGACTCATTTCCATCTCGGACTCCCTCCCAGCACGCTCTGTAATCTTCGGTGATTTGTTGAACCCCATTTCCTCGACAGTTAGATGTGGCTGATGGTAATTGTAGTGAATCTTGGACACCTCCTAGGAAAGGGACTCCAGCTAATAGCATACACAGTATTGTCACTTCCAGGCAGCCGGTGATTCTGCCACTCATGATGGTTCTGAAAGCATTTATTGTAAACTGCATGAGGGCAGGAATTTTTGTCTTTTTTGTCAGTTTGGGCCACTGGTGCATTCAGGAGTAGAAAAAACAATATAGTAAGCCATATAGAAAGTATGTTATTTATTCAATAAGTATTCATTTAATTAACAAGTGAAGGCAATGTCTATTGGGCACCTAACATGCAAAGGTTGCTGATAAAGCAGGAACCCTTAAAATATTATGTTTTCCAATGAGATGAGTTTAAGTTTTGAAAAGATCTGCTCAGGGCGCCTGGGTGGCTCAGTCCTTAAGCGTCTGCCTTCGGCTCAGGTCGTGATCCCAGGATCCTGGGATCGAGCCCCGCATCGGGCTCCCTGCTCAGCGGGAAGCCTGCTTCTCCCTCTCCCACTCCCCCTGCTTGTGTTCCCTCTCTCGCTGTGTCTCTCTCTGTCAAATAAATAAATAAAATCTTTAAAAAAAAAAAAAAAGAAAAGATCTGCTCAATTCTGAGCTCTGTTATAGTGTAATTATAGTTAAAGCCAAATCTCAGGACTCTGATAATGACATTAAAGAACTCCAAAGAGCATGACTTCGGTTTTGTAATAACAAATCTGATTCCATAGCTCTAAAAATGGCTTTATTAATGACATAGCATAGACACGTCCAGACATTGAGGAGGCATTGAAGTGACATAAGGCTCATTACTAATTTGTATCATTGCGTTTCGACTTAAACATTTCTCATTGCCTAAGATCTGGTACTAATTTTTCTAATTTTTTCCCTAAAATAGCACAATAGCCCATCAAATCGGTATACCAAATTTTTCCTTACTCTCAGACATTTAGATTATCTCCATTATAAACAACACTGAAATAAACATTTTTCTGCTTAAAGCCTTCTTTTATATTAGATTATTTTCGTAAGATAAATACCCAGGAAAGCAGTCACCCAGTCAAGAGGTATAAATATGTTTTATGGCTCACAAATGAAGTATGTTGCCAAGTAGATTACTAAAAAAAAAAAAAAAAAAAAAAATTACTAATTTTCACAATAAACAATATAAGAGCAACTAATTTTACTACATTGTTACCAGTAATGGATATTGTCACTGTTTCTAATAAGATGGTGTCATGTTGTCTTTCTTTCTTTTTCTTTTGGTAAGTAGGAAGGATGAGCTTACTTGATAACCTCTCGTTTCTCCTTCCTTTCTTTTGGTACCTACTACCGTCAGCCAACTCAGGATCCTTACAAGGTCCACAGACCCCCCAGTCAACTGGCAGTAACTCGATGGCAGAGGTCCCAGGCGACCTGAAGCCCCCGACCCCAGCCTCCACCCCTCATGGACAGATGACCCCGATGCAAGGTGGAAGGTATGCGAAAGCGTCTCTGTGAGCCCCACGACATCCGATTTGTGGAGAAGTGGTGTTCTGTCACGAGTTTTTAAATGTTGATTACTACGTGTCATTTTTTTTTTTTTGGATGGTTTTCACATCAGTTTTCAAGTTAGGCTTTTTTCTGAACAAGCGTTTGGTGGCAGCTCCTGCTACTTCATGGTGCTTTCCTTCTCCTCATCTCTTCAGAAGCAGTACCGTCAGCGTGCACGACCCATTCTCAGACGCCAGTGATTCATCATTCCCGAAACGGAACTCCATGACTCCGAGCGCCCCCTACCAGCAGGGCATGAGCATGCCCGATGTGATGGGAAGGATGCCCTATGAACCCAACAAGGACCCCTTTGGTGGAATGAGAAAAGGTAAGTGCAGAGGGACCTCTGTCCAGGCTTGGTGCAGAGGACATTCTTCTCCCTGCCGTCCCGCAACCAATTCACTTACCCATTCGAGACATAGCTGAGTCCCAGCTCCTCAACCTACTAAATTTCTGGCCTTGGGGAAAGCCTCAGTTTCCTCATCTAGAAACTGGGGTAATAATAGGACCTGCCTAAAGGGTGTGATAAGGCTTAGTTGAGTTAGTGCACAAAAAGCCCATTGGAGAATGACTAACACACGCATGCGCAGGCATGCTCGTGGTGCTCCCTGGCCTCACAGATGGTGTCCTGTGGCACGGGCTGGGCGAGGGCCAGGTGCGGGGTGGTGTGTTGATAAATCAGACAGAGTTCCTGCTGGGGTGGACAGTGTCTTGGGGAACAAACAAATACATAATTAAATATGGTGGTTGATGGAAGAAAGGACCTGATGGAAAAGAAACAAAAAGGAAGAAAGGACACAAAGTGCAGGGATATGGGGTGGGGGTCGTGGGAGGGAAGGACATCCCCTTGAGAAAGGGTGGTCGGGAGGGAAGGGCTTTGAGGAGATGTCGGTTATCCGCGGAGACCTGAGGAATGAGGAGTCAGTCAGAGAAGAGCAGGGAGTGGGGGGAGGCTCGAGGCAGGAGAGGGGTTGGCATGTTTGAGGAGGTAGAAGGCATCTGGGGCACAGTGAGCCGGGGGGGCAGGCCGCGCACACGGAAGCCATCGGGACCACTGGGGCAGAACCTTTCAGCCTCCGTGGGCGTGTGGATGAGTTTGGACCCCAGCTGGAAGATGTTCTGCAGGAAGTGACATGACTGGGTTTTTGTTAAAAAATAAAAAACTGGTGGGGCGCCTGGGGGGCTCAGCCAGTTAAGCCTCCGCCTTCAGCTCAGGTCATTATCTCAGGGTCCCGGATCGAGCCCCACATCGGGCTCCCTGCTCAGCGGGGATCCTGCTTCTCCCTCTGCCCACCACCCACCCAGTCATGCTCTCTCTAGCTCTCTCTCTTTCAAATAAATAAAATCGTATAAATAAATAAACAAGTGGCAACTGTGGCAAATGTGTTGGAGGGACCCCTGTGAGAGCCCAGGGGAGAAATGACAGGGTGGAGTCAGATCCCAGCAGCGAAGAGAGAGAAGTGGACGTGCTCGCTGTGGTTGGTGAAAGAACAGGCCGCGCGGCTGGAGTGAACGTGGGGGTCACGGGACGAAGCAAGTGATAGGGACCAAGAGGGTGACGTTACTACCTTGGAGATGCATGACTGGGAAGTAGAGGCTCACCGTTCGAGCCCGCACTGGGGACAGGAGGGAGAGGAAGGAGAGAGGGAAAGCCCAAGGTGACTGAGGTGGTAGGTGGTGGAGCGTGTCTGTCTGAAGCCGGGCAGAGCGTTGGAATTAGGAATCATTTTAGAGAACTAAGCAGAGAAGTGGGATGGAGAACTGTGGGGTGGATGGGATCGCCGAGAACGTGGGAGAGTTCTGACCGATGTTAGCAAACACCCAGCGGGGTGTTTCCCTTTATGCTGCTCAGTCCCTGGCGTTCGCTTGGCACTGAGAACGGAGCATCTAAGCCTCTGCCCTTTGAGCGCCTCCCGAGGCACACAGACTCCAAGTGCTCTTTGGCACTCTTCCAAATGCAGCCGGGCCGTGAAATTGAGGCATGATGTGAATATCATTGAAAAAAATACCGAAAAGTAGTGAATACTATTTTTACGGAAGTACTTCTTCCGGCATCCCTTAAACAATAGTACTTCTGTTCGATTTAGATATTCAGGGTATGCGAATTTCTTGATATCTTGTCTTAAGTGGAGAGAAACATAAAGCCCAAAGCCGTGTTTTCACAACTATTATGGACCAGTGAAAAATAAAAATGAATAATTTCAAATTTATAAGTATTAGGCATGTATCATTTAATTAACAAATGAGATTATGTTTAATATCTATTTCTTATGTAACATTTCAGATATCTGTTATACCAAGTAAGAGAATCTATAATTTTTCCTTTCAAAACATTTCAGAGTTGCCTATTCCAAGTAAATATTCTGTAGAACATGCAATAAATCCCTAAGCTCAGAAATTCACAAGCCTTGTACGTGTTGGAGGTAGCTATTTTTCTTCGTGGTATGAGATAGTAGAAAGAACATTCTGTTAGTGCTGATGGTGGTTGTATCACATTTTTAGACTCTGAAAATTTGACAATAACAAGGGAAAAATAATTAGTAGTGTTTGGAATCCGGCTTCAAAAGTTAGGTGAACCATTCCAGTATCCTACCTATATGCTATATTGGACATAGGGGGTTACATTGCTTTTGTTTCTGTATGCCTACAGTTTTTCTTACTATGAAAATAAATGGGGGGGTGATTGTGGATCACCTTGTTAGACACTCACTACCTATATAATGTGTTTGCATCCACCGTGTAAATGATACAGTGGCTCAGAGGGAAGGCCCTTCTCACGTTTCCCCGGGATATTGCAGCTCACCTGCTACCTCACAGTGCTGGTGTATTTAGCACCAAATTAAAGCAGATAAACAGAAAACAGGTTTTTGTATAGCCCTGTCCCTGTTATAATAAAGGTTTACCTTCCTCGGTTCACATTATTCTGTGCGTGAACTAGGGGTGCTCTGACTCGTCATGTAACGACCAGCATCGGGGGCAGCCGTGCTTTGTTGCTGCTCCTGGACTCCAGTGTGGTGATGGGGCCCATGCCAGAGCCTGTCTGGGCCTCAGTGGCCGGAGCAGCCTCGGCCCCAGCCGCCTGCCTGCCCCACCAGCTCCCTGAACGCGTTGCTGACTGACCGGCCCATTACTTGCTTACAAGTGAACAAGTGAATATTTACATGTTGTATATCTAAACAGTATATTTTAAATATCCATTAGTATCTGTACACATAATCCTATTTTTTTTATTTTGAGAGGGAGAGGAAAGGGGGGAGGAGTTGGGGGAGGGGGAGAGAGAGGATCCCAAGCAGGCTTCCACGCCCAGCACAGAGCCCGACTCGGGGCTCAATCCCATGACCCTGAGATTGTGACCTGAGCCGAAACCAAGAGTCAGACGCTTAACCGACTGAGCCACCCAGGGTCCCCCACCTACTTTTTCTTTATTTGAGAGAGAGACAGAGAGAGCACAAGCACGGGGGAGGGCCAGAGGAAGAAGCAGACTCCCCACTGAGTGGGGAGCCCAACGCGGGACTGAGTCATGACCCGAGCCGAAGGCAGACGCTTAACCGACTGAGCCACCCAGGCGCCCCTGCCTTTTCTTTTTAATGCTCTAGTACTGAAGGGGTTGTTTCATAATATTTTGCTGTTATAAAAAATGATGCAGGGGCGCCTGGGTGGCTCAGTCGTTAAGCATCTGCCTTCGGCTCAGGTCATGGTCCCAGGGTCCTGGGATCGAGCCCCGCATCAGGCTCCCTGCTCAGCAGGGAGCCTGCTTCTCCCTCTCCCCCTCCCCCTACTTGTGTTCCCTCTCTCGCTGTGTCTCTCTCTGTTAAATAAATAAATAAAATCTTCAAAAAAAAAAAATGATGCAGTGATTATTGACTGATGTAGCTGTTTTTTTCACACCTGTAATTGTGTTTCTATGAAATAGATTCCTAAAAGAATAACCAAATCAAGGGATCTGAACTTTTATTTTAGTTTACTGAGTATCTTTTACTACATAACAAACTACCACCGAAGTGGCTTTCAACACCAACGTTTGGTTGCATCTCACAGTTCTCTGGTGGGCGGGGTGGTTCTTCGTTGCATGCACTGTGTCAGCTTGGGACATGAGGCGCCTGCTGTCATCAGGGAGCCTGATTGGGAACTCTGCTGGAGCTGGGATGTCCCTCGAAGGGTTGGTGTCATCCGGAGGCTCTGTTGGGAACTCATCAGGAGCTGTTGCTTGGGGGCCTCCTCCAGGGGCCGTCCCACGGAATTTCCCGGGTGCCTCATGACATGGTGGGTGGGTTACCAGAAGGAGCACTTCAGGAGGACGCCCCAGTTGCCAGCACATACAGCCCTCTGCGGCATCGCATTTGCCGGCGCCCCATGGGTCAACGCTGGTCACATGACCACACCAAAACTCACTGTGGGAGGGGACTTCATAGGCTGTCAGTACTCTTGGGGGTCATCAAAATATAGCACTCCCATAACACGTATTGACAAAAGTTAGGCCAATGTAGTACTCTTCACATGAGCATGTCAGAGTGTGTGGACCCTCACTCCCCCACCAGGAATGACCATTATGGGTCCTTTTAATATTTGCCCATCGGATTGGGGGAGGGGAAAGTCTCATAACTGTTTTAACTTGGATTTCTTTTAATTATTAGTGAAGTCACACATCTTTTCATATATTGATTAGCCACTTATTTTTCTTTTTCTCTGAATGTCCATTTATTTGCCCATTTTTTTAATCTGATGGTCTTTTTTTCTTACTGGCTTTTTAAGAATTTTTTTGTGTATCAAGGAATTAAGCTATTTAACTTTAATTATCCCCCTTAATGTCTGTCTACCTCTGTTTTTACATTTATAAAATGGAAAGTAACATCAGAACTTAATCTGCCGCCTGTTGACTTGAGCTTAAATAAAATAAAGTATGGGAAAGCTCAGTGCATCCCACCGGTGCTAGACTTCATTATCTGCACTTTTCTTCCAGCCCAGCAAATTCTATCAGCTCACCCAAGTCTAATCAGCTTTTGCTTCGTGTAACATAAAAGTAACCTTCCTAGGATGAAGAAAGGTAGTAGTACTGTATATCAATTAAGATTTGCATTAAAATGTTTAATTTGCCTACAGGCTAGTTTCTGGGCTTGACCCAATTTCCTTCAGGCTCTGAGCTGATGCTAATTTGCATATTTGACCTAATTGCCACTCTACGCCCTGATAGAAATACTTGTATTTCATCCATTCTTGAGTTATTCTTAATTCCCTAGTGGGTTTCTTTATCCTGATTTTGCAGTGACTCAGTAGATGGGTATTCATGTTAAGTTTTCTTACTTTTTTCCACTAGAACGGAAGGCAACTAGCTTTATTCATACAGTTGACCCTTGAACAACATGGGTTTAAACTGCACAGGGCCACTTATACACAGATTTTTTTTTTTTTTCAGTAAATAGATGTACAGTACTATAAGTGTATTTTCTCTTACGATTTTCTTAACATTTTCTTTAGCTTTACTGTAAGAATACTGTATATGATACATGTAATGTACAAAATTTGTAGGGTTTTTTTTTAAGATTTTATTTATTTGAGAGAGAGAGAGAGAGCACGAGCAGGGACAGGGAGAGGGAGAAGCAGGCTCTCTGCTGAGCAGGGAGCCCGATGTGGGACTTGATCCCAGGACCCTGGGACCACAACCTGAGCCTAAGGCAGATGCTTAACTGACAAGCCACCCAGGTGCCCCTTTATTGTGTTATTTGCGTACATTATCAGTAAGGCTTCTGGGCAGCAGTCGCCTATGAGTAGTTAGGTTTTGGGGGAGTCCAAAGTTACACGTGGATTTTCACCTTTGAGGGGGTCAGCACCTCTAACCCCTGTGTGAAGGGCCACCTGTACGTGCATTTCATCTCTTCCTCACACCCACTGCAGGAGGCGGCATGACCAACCTTATTTCATAGACAAGGAATGAAACTCAGAAGTTTGGTAACCACCCCAAGAAAGGGCCTGTGTTTGTTTCCTACGTTACTTCATAACAAATTACCACGACCTCAGCAGCCCAGAACAACATCCGTGTAGGATCCCGCGTTCCTGTGGGCTCTCGGCTCGGGGCCCCCCACGGCAGACATCAGGGTGTCGGCCAGGACTCTGCTTATCTGCGGCGCAGGGGCCTCTTCTGAGCTCGTTGAGGTTGTTGGCAGATTTGGGTCCTTGCAGTTGTAGGACTGAGGTCTTGTCTTGAGGACTGTCGTCTGGGGGCCTTCACAGTCCTAGGGGCTGCCCCCCTTCCTAACATGTGGCCCTCTCCACTGCGTGATGGATGCTTCTTCAAGGCCAGCAGGAGAGTGTCTCTGACCGCTAGACACAGATTTAAGGGACGCACTTGGATAATCTCCCTTTCAGTTAACTGCCAGTCAGCTGATTGGTAACTTTAGTTACATCTGTGAAATCCCTTTAGCCATATAACGTATGTAATCATGGGAGCAACACCTCACCATGTTGGTGGGTTCTACTCATCCTCAAGGGAGGGGCTCCTACGAGGCTGTACATGGGGTAAGGGATAGGGATCTTGGGGTCCATCTTGACTCCAGACCTTACACTCTTTGGCTTGTTTTGTTGTCAGCCATACTAAGAATAAGATAAATGTCTGCCGTATTAAGGATAACAGAAATGACTGGAAAGGGCTGTTTGGGCCCCTTGGCTTTTGCAAATGCCTCATTTTCTCTCTGTCCTTTAAAATGTTGCAGTGCCTGGAAGTAGTGAGCCCTTTATGACTCAAGGGCAGATGCCCACGAGCAGTATGCAGGACATGTATAACCAGAGTCCCTCTGCAGCGATGTCCAGTCTGGGCATGGGGCAGCGGCAGCAGTTTCCCTACGGAGCCAGCTACGATCGAAGGTGAGCGTTTTCTAAGATGACCATGAGGTTACTAGAACCTCTCCCCGCACACACATTTCCGAGCCTGGTAGCTGCTGACAACACACACTACTGCTCTGCTGCTGGACTTAGTAAGGGTGGGGTCGGGGGCCTGCCTGCAGCCGACGACCACAGCAACAGCAGGAGGAGAAGCACCCCTGAGAGCTGGAGGCCCCGAGCCGCGGTGGCCCTGCCAGCACCGGGATGCCCCCGACACAGCCACTGTCCCCACACCTCTAGCTGCCTCGCGCGGCTCCACAGACTCAGGCTTGCGGCCCCCCAGCCCCCTTCCCGCCTGCATCTCTTCCTTAGGGAAGTGTTCGCACCCCGGGGGCCACGCTGGGCTTCCCGCAGCCCCGGGTGACAGGGAGCTCTGGGGAAGTCTTCCTCCCGGCGTTGGTTCTTCAGGTCTTTCCGTTCTTCCCTGCGAACGTCTTAAACAGAGAGAATACTTTGCTCTTTGAATAACATCTTTGAGGAAAGCCACGGCAGTCTTGTTTCCAGATGCTTCTTCTCAGGATGGCATCTGGACATCGAATGGCAAGTTGGGTTTCGGTGCTCATGCAGATTATTTTTACTGAGGCAGAAGGACAGTCCTTGAAATGTCTCTTAGAGGCTAACAGAAAACCGGCTCACGGTAGACTTCTCTCTGTGAAGAAGGCCCCTTACTTACCCCTGCCCCCGACTTAAATACAGACCCTGAAAGCACCTTCCCCTGGCTGGTGTGTTCTTTGCCTCCTTAATACACAAGTGCTCAGAAGCCAAGTCTTTAACGTAATATCTGCGATTTTTAAAGAAAATGGAGGCACATTAGAAGGCTCTGGTTCTAACCGGAGCCACAGCCCCAGGCTCGGGGTAGGGATGGCCTCGGCTCCGTCCCTTCAGCATCCGGGGTGGTGGTGGTCCTCAGAGACTCCCTCCGTCTCTGCTGCTCCCACAGACCACGTGCTGGCCGTGGACAGGGGCGAATCGTGACAGTCGTGAGGAGGTTTCCGCTGGTGTGACACAAAGGGGAAGAAAGTTTGAAAGTCACTGTTTTATTACCAGAGAAGCTTTCTTTCTGGCATTTTCCATGCACCTGCTTCTTCAGACACAGAGCCATCACAAGCTTAAAGTGTTTTGGTTCTTTCTAGACTTAAGAATCTAGATTTCTCATTCTTACCCTGGCTGTGGTGTGGTGAACGTTTATTAGTGATGTCTGCATGAATCAGTTTCCCATCGTGTTTAGTGTACTGGATCAGGGATTTTATTTCGATTTGTTTTTGAGGATCCAGAAGAAGCTTTCTTTTTTTCTTTTTCCTTTTTTTTTTTTTTTTTTGCTGATGAGATTGGAAGAACACTTCTCCTGGAACATATATTCTTAACGGAGCCCAGGCAAATGTACTGTTCTGTTTCTCCTAGAAGACTTTCTAGAACTAGTTTAAGTCATTTTTGGCTCTACCACGTTAGGGTTTACCTTATGCTTCCTGAAAAGTGTTACTTGTTTAGCTTAAATTTTACCTGCATCAGTTATTATTTCTTTCCTCCTAACGTAAGCTTCCTTCTAGCTATTAATGCCCTTAGCACACACTTCCTCTGTATCTGTTTTACCTGTGATGTTCTCAAAATCCATTTGTTTTCTTTCTTAGTCTCATTCCTTGACCAGTTTAGGAATATATTCAGTGCAAGTATCCTCTTTCTTACAGGATTCAATCAGTATACTAACAAAACCAGTTTATCCCTTTAAACTTCAAATCTATTGCTCTTTTACACATGCTATTTTTATGGTATTTATAGCTTCTCAATGTAATGGGAGTTGAAAAATAAATATTATGCATTCCCATTTTCAGATTTAATAGGAGCACATTTAAATCAGCCCTGTCACTCTTTTAAGTCCCCTCTGTTATTCTTTTCTGTGGCCTTTTAGGGTCATGGGGCTTCAAAATTTTGAGTAGTTATATTTTTACAATTAGTAGCTAACTCAGTATCATTTGGATTAATTGTGGAGTATACTTTTAAAAAATTGAACATTTTGTATTCATAATGAGAAAATAAGTAGAGACATTTTCCATGATTATAGGTCTATGCTCTGGTACTCCTGGAAGTCCTGCTTTGATTCTTAGATTGTTTTTCTTGTCTCTGGCTCTCATTAATACCTCCCGTCATGGGGTTGCATGACGCTCGCTGCCCGGGTCCGCGTCGGTGGGTGGGGCGGAGACTCTGCCCAGAGGTACAGGGGCGCCAGCCTATCTGGCCGGGGCTCCTCGCACACCTTCCAGCCAGGAGATTGGCAGCATTCCCAAAATGGGTGTTGCCATCCCTGTGGCTAAAAGTTAAAGTGCTGTTTCTGCGCGGCGTGCCTCTCTTGGAAGGTGTGTGCAGTGAAGGAAAGACAAGACCACTAAGGGGTGCGCGATTTCCAGAAATGAACTGTTGGTTTCTCTCTTGGCCTGAGGTCCTTTGACAATGAAGTGTTCTTTGAATGCCTCACTCTAGGCATGAACCTTACGGGCAGCAGTACCCAGGCCAAGGCCCTGCCTCAGGACAGCCGCCATATGGAGGACACCAGCCCGGCCTCTATCCACAGCAGCCGGTGAGTCGGCGAGCGGGCGTGCATCTCTGAGCTTTCTGTTTAACACCCCAGCTTGTGTTACTGCTGCAGAGTTTTAGGAAGTATAAGAAAAATGAGTAGCATTTATTGAACAATCAGGATCCGTTTGCTTATGCTAGAAAATATTATTAGGATTTTGAAGTCAGCAAATTTTTCAAAAGCTCTGGATAGATGGTATCCTGAAACAAAGGTCACATGTTGTAGGAAGTAAAGGACGTTCAGCCTTGTCAGGAAGAATCAGCCCGAGTAAAGAGTATTTTAAACATGTGTCTGTTGTGTGTATTGTCCTATCAAATGCCATTTTCGAATAGAAATTTGTCGATGTTTTAAAGATGTGTAGATAAAAATAACTTAAAATATTAAATACCAAGATGAAATTTAATCGGCTTTTTAAAACTGAGATATTAATGACCAGGTATTTTGCCCACAGAGGATGGGTGGGTGCTGGTTGACGCAACCGTAGATCCTGAATTGTGTAGCATAACCTTGCAGTAGCCACTAGTGCTTCAGAGAATTGCACGTCGTGCCGTGGCTGTTCAGACACAGGAGTTTGCTATTTCTTTCTTTTTTTTTTTCTTAAAGGTTTTATTTATTTGAGAGAGAGAGTGCACACACACGTGCGAGCGGGGCCGTGGGGGGTGGGGCAAAGGGAGAAGGAGGAGGAGGAAGCAGACTCCCCTCTGAGTGGGGAGCCCGATGCGGGGCTCAATCCCACAATCCCAAGATCACGACCCGAGCCAAAACCAAAGAGTCAGATGCTCAACCGACTGAGCCACCCAGGCGCCCCAAGAATTTGCTATTTCTAAACAACTTTTCAGGTTTAAGAGCTCTGATAACATAGAGGAGGTTTTAAACATTTAATTTTCCTGGAGCATGTATGTGCAGTAAATTGTATTATTAAAGCAGCTGATCTTAAGCAGTTTCCAAGTAAGGTGAAAGAACACTAATTATCACATCAGCATCTTTCTCACATCAGGAGGATCCCACCCTGGTCGAGTGCTGGTACCCGGGGTGTCCCAGGAGGGGAGCCTGATACACAGGAACACGGGCCCTGCTGTCAGAGGCTGGGGCCTGTGGGGCTTTCGGGGGAGACTCTGAGCTGCACTGCTGGAAGTCGGGGTGGGGGCCAGAGACCGTAGGGTGTCGGGGCAGCAGGTCCAGTCTGAGGAGCCGGATGCTACGTGGAGACATTCCTGCAAAGGTAGGCCTAAGGAATCTCTCGACTGCAGGAACCTCGCAGGCTGGCCCTCAGGAAGCTCCGTCCGTGCCAGTGCGAGCCCTCCTCCTCCCCACTGAGGCCGTCTTCATGTAACCCCAGGCCCCCGTCCGGCGGTGCCCGCGCGGGGGTCACCAGAGCTGTGCCCCTGTATTGCAGCCCTGGGAAATACCAAGGGAGGAGATACCAGGAAAAAGAGAGAGGAAGCCTTTCTTTACCCAGAGAAAATGCCAAGCACATGCAGACAGACTTCGGAAACCCTCTCCGGAGTACGTGACGCGGCATTGTATTATAATCCCGAAATAGGGGGCTTCAGTTGTTAGTGCTTGGTTGTTACAGGAGCTTCCCATATTCATTTTGAAACGAACATTCTACCAGGTAATAACTGTTTTGCATAATTTAAGTGTGTGATTATACCTGTAAAAGCACATCGGTATGATTTGTCTTGATATGCGTTTCAGAATTACAAACGCCATATGGACGGCATGTACGGGCCTCCAGCCAAGCGCCACGAGGGAGACATGTACAACATACAGTACGGCAACCAGCAGCAAGACGTGTACAACCAGTACGGGGGCTCTTACTCCGGGCCGGACAGGAGGCCCGTGCAGGGCCAGTACGCGTACCCCTACAACAGAGAGCGCATGCAGGGCCCGGGGCAGATACAGCCGCACGGGATCCCGCCTCAGATGATGGGCGGCCCGATGCAGTCGTCCTCCAGCGAAGGGCCTCAGCAGAGCATGTGGGCGGCTCGCAACGATATGCCTTACCCCTACCAGAACAGGCAGGGCCCGGGCGGCCCCGCCCAGGCACCTCCGTACCCCGGCATGAACCGCACGGATGATATGATGGTACCTGATCAAAGGATCAATCACGAGAGCCAGTGGCCTTCTCACGTCAGCCAGCGTCAGCCTTACATGTCCTCTCCCGCCTCCATGCAGCCCATCACGCGCCCGCCTCAGTCATCCTACCAGACGCCCCCGTCGCTGCCAAATCACATCTCCAGAGCCCCCAGCCCTGCCTCCTTCCAGCGCTCCCTGGAGAGCCGCATGTCTCCAAGCAAGTCTCCCTTTCTGCCCTCCCTGAAGATGCAGAAGGTCCTGCCCACCGTCCCCACGGCCCAGGTCACGGGGCCGCCCCCCCAGCCGCCCCCCATCAGAAGGGAGATCACCTTTCCTCCTGGCTCCGTTGAGGCCTCACAGCCAGTTTTGAAACAAAGGCGAAAGATTACCTCAAAAGATATCGGTAAGCATTGCGGGCCTTGGCCTGAAATGAATCCCAGTTGTGATCGAGAATTTTAATTTTAGTTTAGATTTAGCTCCAGTTAATCTCCAGGGGATGAAATTCTTAGGACGGCAAACTATCAAGACCTGTTTTTGTACAGGAGCGGCAGCAGAAAGCTGCTGGTCTGAGTCGAGAAACAGTGCCAGAGAGGAGCGTGAGTTACAATGGTATTTTCACACGTGAGTGTTATTTGTGTGAGAGAGTAGAGCTCCGAGTGAGAGACCAGGGGATCCTCAGTGACCATGTTTTATCCTACAGTTTGAGCTGAAAGATTGGGCCACAACCAAGCGCTTGATTTCTGCCCTGGTGAGCCCCACGGCTGAGAGGCTAATGAAATGCTCGGGTGGCCTGAGAAAATTTGAAGGCGAGCCACTCTGTAATTTGAGGAACCCCAGACAGACAGTGAGCTTTCCTGGGAAAAAGCAGAAGCCTGCGTATAGTGTGTAGATAAATATATAACATAATATACAGAATTTGATACGATGTGGTGTGTAGGTAGCACTGGTGGATACGGGCCAAGGAACGATTTCAGTCGGTGCCGATGTTGTTTGCTCATTCTGTTTGGGATGTTCTGAATACTAATCCCAGATCTGGAATATCTAGGAGTACACACAGGTTTTATGCATTATTTTTGAAGTACTTTTAATATAGCAAAGGAAATTATAGACCTTGGTTATATAAGAAACAGTCTTTTCAAAAACCTCAAAATCACTTGACTTGAAATCATTAAGAGTGACTAGAAAATCAAAGATACTAAAGATTTTTTTCAACCACTGGAATTAAGGACATATTCGGGCAGAGCAGGGGAGAGAAGTAAGGCCTTACAGAGGGGCGCTGGAGACGAGAAGGAGATATAGACAGACACTGAGCGCCGTTTTATATGTGGAAATATATTTGTAAAAATATGCACATGTGTTTGTGTGTTTATGTATGTGTGTGTGCATATGTTTGAATAAATAAACGTATTTAAATTTTTTATAAAATTCCTCTGTGCATCTTAGATCAGCATTTCTCATCAGCCTGGGGAAATTTATGTTCCCTTATTTGAAAAAGAAAGTTCGCTTTTTCTGTTACCAAAGTATTGTATGCCTCTTAGAAAATACGGAAAGTAGATGAAATTACAATAGAGGTGGAAACCCACGCCCCCCCAGCGCGTGCGATTGCTGCTGGTGTCTGGTGCGGGCTGTTTCTCTGCTGAGTTCTGATGGCTTGGGCCCGCTCCTGCCTTGTGCTTCCGCCGGTTTCCTGAGACGGAAATCTCAGACGTACGAGGGGCCTCTTCTCCTAGCCCCATCTTATGGCAAATCTTGCAAATGTTTTATCTAATCCTTGTGTCTTCTTCAGTAACGGGAAGGGGGAAAAGAAAAGTGCAGCCCTTCTGTTTCCCATCCCAGGCTCAGACCAAGCTGTTGAAAAATCTGAACCTTCAGAGTGCTAATAATTGTCAACAGCATGTTCTGAGGGCAGGAGCTCAGACAGAAGAGGACAGCAAGGGAATATCAAGACTGTCTACCCCAGAATGCGCTGCTTGGGAATTACATTTTGCCTATATTCTGCCACCCTGAGACATTTGTGAATGGAGTGGGCAAAAGAAGACAAATACCATTTTTTGGTTTGACTCAATTATTAACACTCTGCTGCATCATTACAGAGTCTGTTAGGGGCTAAAGGAAACCAATCGGAGCTGAGAAAGGGCCCTTGGGCTCAGCCACCACCACCTCAAGAAGCACTTTTGGCTCATGTTTAACCAACAAAGCCAAAGGATCTTAAATAACAAAAGTTTCTTAGGAAGCTGTGCCCTCCATTTAGAATCTGGAAATGATCACGTTTAACCATGCCTCAGGACATTTGTTTGAAATCAGTATTTAACTCAACACTCGACTTCTTTTTTCTTATTCTTTTGTTATCTTCTGCCCTTTCGTGCATAGAGTTAATATTAATTATACCCTTGTTCTTTCTCCTGGTTTTAGTTACTCCTGAGGCCTGGCGTGTGATGATGTCCCTTAAGTCAGGTCTTCTGGCTGAAAGTACTTGGGCTCTGGACACTATTAACATTCTCCTGTATGATGACAGCACTGTCGCTACCTTCAGTCTCTCCCAGGTAAGCCGGCACCCATCCAGCCAAGCGCCCAGGTCGCAGAAGCAAGCCCGGGAGTGCACAGTGCGCGAGTGCCGGGGGTGAGCCGCACCCCCACCGGATGTGGCTGCCCTTGTCGTTACGCACGTAGCACTGTCTGAGGATTTAGTCGGGAGTAATGACTCATTTCAGGCTCTAGTATAAATATACACGTACTTCTGTTTCTCACGAGAAAACCGTCCCCTGTGTGCGCGCGCATGTGTGTGTGTGTGCGCCTGTGGACTAGATAGTAAAAGTAGGTTGTTGTTTAGAATGAATGTCAGCAGCCGGCGGGAGGTGACCGAAATGTCGCGTGAGGCTGGGACCGTAGTCAGTGTTGGGTATGCAGGAGCTTGCGATGGGACATACCCTACTTTCCAGGGAGACCGAACCTTTTTCTTTTAATTAGAAAGAAATGTTACGTTATGGAAAATGTACAGTAGAGAGAGCGGTAGAGAGAACAGTTTAACGAACCGCCGTATCCCCATCATTCGGCTGAGATAGTTCTGAACTCATGGCCAGACTTGTTTCCTGGTCTGTTTCCTTCATTGCTGCCTCTCTCCACCTTATTTTGAGGCAGTCATTGAAAAGCCTGCTACTTTTAATAAGCTTAAAGCGCTCTGCTTTGTTCAGCAGTAGACTTAAAGTAGCTTCCAGCGTAATTGCTAGAGGAGAGAAGGGGGGCAGAGGGCTAGGGAAAATGCCCAGGAGTCAACTGAGCTGCAGACTTTTACAGAAATAGTTAGAAACAAAAATGAGGAGAGGTAGTTCTCCCTACTGTGTATGAACAGTTCTCTGCTTTGGGTGAAAAAAGCCAAAACATCTAATTACCTTGCTTCTGTTGAAATCGGACCAGAATCTTCCACTTTGTCTTTCTTCTCACATTTAAGTCCTCATTATAGCCCTAAAAGGCAATTTTTCACTTGATAGGAAGTGTATTAATAAGGTTATAAACATCGCATGAAGCCCCTTGTAACAGAAAATACTAAAAAATGTGTCCTGGCTTTGCTAGAATAATTACCTTCCGTCCTTATGTGAGCAGAGTGAACAACTGTTGCTCACACATTTTCATAACCAGAATTGTTTTAGTAACTTGCCCCTTTCCCCTGCCCTGGGGAAAAAGTCAACTTTAAGTGGGGGAACAAACACCCAAATCTTCACATGAAAAAGTGTGCCTTCATCCCCTAAAAGGGAGTCCTTTGTGGTTAGTCCTTGAGTGGCCCCTTACTTCTTAGTAATCGTTCCAAACGCACTTTCAGGAAACTGATAGCAGGATACGAAAGTACGATTGAGTTCCAAACACCTGTCATTAAAGAATCCTTCTGTACTTCCTTATCCTTCTTCATTGTCCCTGCATGTTGGAGGCGTGGGCGTGGGGGGAGGGGCTCTGGGCAGTTGCTGATCATGGAGTACCTTGGCTTTCTCGATGCAAACGTTTGCTGAAAGGAAACGAAAAGTGGCTTTTGTCTTTCAGCTGGAGTTGTGATAGCTGAAATGTAAAAGTGCATTCTATAAGGCATTCTAATTCATTTATCAGGGACTAAATTGATTTGTTTTTAATTTTCTGTGTTTATGAGCTACTCCATTGCTGAAATTATCTTTTCCCAAAGATATATGGGGAATGTAAATTAGGGTAACCTATGGCACCTGAGACAAAAATAACCATAAAATCCTAAGAATAATAACCGTAAAAATCCAGGCAAGCAAGTCTCAGATAAATAGTAGAAGAGAACAGACTCACTTTGGCTGAATGAGTCTATAAGATCCACGTTCCCGCTCTTCTCATATGGAGTGCATTGTACCTAAGTCAGAAGAAAAGGCAAAGAACTTGATAATATTCAAAAGAAGAAAATGACAGGGAAGTTTTCATATTGATGGAGTAGGAAAGTCAGCAGCAAGTGGAAAACATGGTACACGTTGGTTTAGTTAACAATGTAAAATTCAGGAAGCCGGTTCTAACGGATATATAGTTTCTCTCTCTGGGCTTAGCCAAAAGGGAATTAAAACCTGTGAAAATCATCCTAAAACTGTATCGATAGCTGTCAGGATTGTTGCCCTTCTCCACCCTGTTTGAGGTTATGACATTGTACCCGTTCTTGTTCTTGTCTCCCTCTCTAGTTGTCTGGATTTCTCGAACTTTTAGTAGAGTACTTTAGAAAATGCCTAATTGACATTTTTGGGATTCTTATGGAATATGAGGTGGGAGACCCCAGCCAAAAAGCACTTGATCACAATGCAGTGAGGAGAGATGACAGCCAGTCGTTGGCTGACGACTCGGGGAAAGAGGAGGAAGATGCTGAGTGTATTGACGAGGAGGACGACGAGGAGGATGAGGACGAGGACGAGGACGATGGGAAGACGGAGATGGAGGAGAAGAGCAGCGCGGCTCTGGCCTCTCCCAACGCCACTGCAGATCCCAAGGAGAAGCCCAGGCAAGCGAGTAAGTTCGACAAGCTGCCAATAAAGATAGTCAAAAAGAACAACCTGTTCGTGGTCGACCGGTCTGACAGGCTGGGTCGTGTTCAAGAGTTCAACAGTGGACTTCTGCACTGGCAGCTTGGTGGGGGGGACACCACCGAGCACATCCAGACTCACTTCGAGAGCAAGATGGAGATCCCTCCTCGGAGGCGTCCACCTCCCCCTGTAAGCTCCACTGGTAGGAAGAAAGAGCAAGAAGGAAAAGGCGAGGCTGACGAGCAGCAAGAGAAAAGCATCATCGCGACCATTGACGACGTCCTGTCTGCGCGGCCAGGGGCGCTGCCGGAAGACGCAAACCCTGGTACCCAAACCGAAAGCAGTAAGTTTCCCTTTGGGATCCATCAAGCCAAAAGTCACCGGAACATCAAGCTGCTGGAGGACGAGCCAAGGAGCCGAGACGAGACTCCTCTCTGCACCATTGCGCACTGGCAGGATTCTCTGGCTAAGCGCTGTATCTGTGTGTCCAACATTGTCCGAAGCTTGTCTTTTGTGCCTGGTAATGACGCTGAAATGTCCAAACATCCAGGCTTGGTGCTGATCCTGGGGAAGCTGATTCTGCTCCACCACGAGCATCCAGAGAGGAAACGAGCGCCGCAGACCTACGAGAAGGAGGACGACGAGGACAAGGGGCTGGCCTGCAGCAAGGACGAGTGGTGGTGGGACTGCCTGGAGGTCTTACGGGATAACACGCTGGTCACGTTAGCCAACATCTCCGGGCAGCTAGACTTGTCTGCGTACACAGAAAGCATCTGCTTGCCAGTCCTGGACGGCTTGCTGCACTGGATGGTGTGCCCGTCTGCAGAGGCGCAAGACCCCTTCCCCACTGTGGGACCCAACTCCGTCCTGTCGCCTCAGAGACTCGTGCTGGAGACCCTCTGCAAACTCAGCATCCAGGACAATAACGTGGACCTGATCTTGGCCACGCCTCCATTTAGCCGTCAGGAGAAATTCTATGCTACGTTAGTTAGGTACGTGGGGGATCGGAAAAACCCAGTCTGTCGAGAAATGTCCATGGCGCTCTTATCGAACCTTGCCCAAGGGGACGCGCTGGCAGCGAGGGCCATAGCTGTGCAGAAAGGGAGCATTGGCAACTTGATAAGCTTCCTAGAGGACGGGGTCACCATGGCCCAGTATCAACAGAGCCAGCATAACCTCCTGCACATGCAGCCCCCGCCTCTAGAACCCCCGAGCGTGGACATGATGTGCAGGGCGGCCAAGGCTCTGCTGGCCATGGCCAGGGTGGACGAGAACCGCTCGGAGTTCCTCCTGCACGAGGGCCGATTGCTGGATATCTCGATATCAGCCGTCCTGAACTCTCTGGTCGCGTCTGTCATCTGTGATGTACTGTTTCAGATCGGGCAGTTATGACATCCGAGAGAAGGCAGCATGTGTGAGTGAAGACTAGAGGCTCCCGTATCACTGGCTGTTTTCTGTTCTTGTTTATCCAGCGTAGGAAGAAGGAAAAGAAAATCTCTGCTCCTCTGCCCCATTCACTATTTACCAATTGGGAATTAAAGAAATAATTAATTCGAACAGTTATGAAATTAATATTTGCTGTCTGTGTGTATAAGTACATCCTTTTGGGGTTTTTTATTTTGTTTTCGTTTTTTTAACCAAAGTTGCTGTCCTAGTGCATTCAAAGGTCACTTTTTGTTTCTCACAGATTTTCTTTTTAATGTTCTTTTCTATGTTGTATTGCATTTTTTTTGGGGGGGGGGAAGCAAATTGACTTTAATGAAAAAAAAATGTGGCAAAAGATGCTAAGATGGGAAAATTTCACCACACTGAGGCAAAAAGGTGAAAAATTATCAACTTCCTAGGCATGTTATTCTTCAGATAATGGAAAAAAAAAAAAAACTGTATCCCATCGCCCAAAGCTCTGTGCAATAGAAACTTCTAGAGATGTAGGAATAGGGGCTCAAGGAGGTGTGTCAGTCAGTAGTCAAACTATGAAATGATACTGGTTTCTCCACAGGAAAATGGTTACATTAGGCTAGGAGCAAAAACAATGTTTTTTTTTTTTTTTTTTTAAGTTAAGATTGAAAATACATACCTGACAACGATCAACGGAAACTGCTTTCTCACCACTACCGTCATGTCTGCTGTCTGTCGTCTGACCTTCCACGTGACAGTTCTTCACAATTCCTTTAATCATTTTTTAAATATTTTTTTTTTACTGCCCATGGGCTGTGATGTATATAGAAGTTGTACATGAAACATACCCTCATGCTTTCTTTTTCTTTTCTCTCTCTTTTTTTTTTTTAGTACAAAGTTTTTAGTTTCTTTTTCATGATGTGGTAACTACGAAGTGATGGTAGATTTAAATAATTTTTTATTTTTATTTTATATATTTTTTCATTAGGGCCATATCTCCAAAAAAAAAAAAAAGAAAGAAAAAAGACAAAAAACAAAAACAAACAAAAAAAAAACCACAAAAAAAAGAGGGTAATGTACAAGTTTCTGTATGTATAAAGTCATGCTCTATTTCGGGAGAGCGGCTGATCACAATTTGCTTCATGAATCAAGGTGTGGAAATGGTTGCATATGGATTGATTTAGACTATGGTTACCAGTACAGACAAAAAAGAAAAAAATACAACTAAAAGGAAGAAACACAACTTCAAAGATTTTTCAGTGACAAGAATCCACATTTGTATTTCAAGATAATGTAGTTTAAAAAAAAAAAAAGAAAAAAACTTGATGTAAATTCCTCCTTTTCCTCTGGCTTAATGAATATCATTTATTCAGTATAAAATCTTTATATGTTCCACATGTTAAGAATAAATGTACATTAAATCTTGTTAAGCACTGTGATGGGTGTTCTTGAATACTGTCCTAGTTTCCTTACAGTGGTTTCACAGTAACCAAGTTCTTCCCAAGAAATAATAGGGGAAAACCCAGCCGTGTACTAACATAGTCCTCCTCACGAAGCCCTGAGGTCGGGAGGGGCCTTTAGGGATTACCTACCTTAGAGTGGGGAGCAACAGTTTGATTTTCTCAAATTATTTAGCTGATGAGCCTTTGTTTGAAGCAATCAACTCAAATGACACTGAGGTATGAGAATTTCCGGTGTATATGGGAGGTGGCTGCTTAGCCCCGGAGCTCACTGGCCTGGCGATGTAACGTTCTGCCTTTTACTAACCCCATCTTGATTTGAATCAGCGATCGATCTAATCCATGTCTCTTCTGTGTGCCTCAGAGGTATTTTGCATTTCGTTTACTCCACCGTGTATAATATTTATATTGTGCAATGTTAAAAAAATATGTTCTATTGTATGTGGTGTACATAGTGCAAAGTGATTATTTCTATTTCAGGGCATATTAATATTCTCCTATTCCTTCCTACCTGGTGCGCAGTAGCTTTTTAATACTAGTCACTTCTAATTTAAACTTCTTCTTCCTGGGTCCTTGACTGTTATTGTGTAACACTCAGTTTCTTTGAAACTGCTGCAGAATTCAGCTGTTAGCGGACTCCCTTCTGATGCTACCTCTCCACCACCCTACCAGTCCCAGCACACTCAGACACCCCAAGTGCTCGCGCCAGACCTGTGGCCCCAGGGGTCGCACCCGGAGGAGTTAGACGAGAGCACGCAGCTGCGACCAGCATGTGAAACGTGACTCGAGGGTCATGAGAAACAGATTTTTCTGCGAGCAGTATCCTCCTCTGTCAACCCCCCACATTACTTAGTCACACAGTCTTCGTACTTAACAATGCAGCCAAATACATGTTGAATTAAAACCCCACTTAAAAGTCTACTTTAAATACATCTGCTTGCTAAGAACAGATTTTAGTGCTCCGAGCTTCAAATGCGAAGATTTGTACGAGGGAACTCGATAGGAGTCTACCCGCTCTCTTAGCAGAGCATGAATAAAACGTACACAGACTCTGACACCCCAAATCTTTTGTCATTCGAAAAAGTAAAGTCATTACAAAAGACTGTTGTTTTCTTGGTTTGAGTTGTAATCAATACCTAGAGTCTAACCATTGAGCAACAAGTTTTTACGTGCTAATATGCAATGTAACCTCTAGAATAATCCAGGAAGACTTTAGCGTCCTTTCTATAGTCACCCCAGAACCGAGACTGCAGCAGCCCACGAAGAACTTACAGCCTGCCTGAGATCATCCTGCCTACAAACTGAGTTATTGCTTTGTCCTAAAAATTAGTTGTTTTTTCTTTTTTTCCCTATGAGGCTTTTCGGAAATTTACAGGATGCCCGTACTTTAAATGTGTACAAAAAAAAAAAAAAAGATAAAAATAAAGGTGCAAAGAAAGTTTAGTATTTTGGAATGGTGCTATAAAGTTGAATCTGTTGGTATTTGAGTGCATTTTTTTAATGTCACATAAGAGATATCGGGTGGCATGTGCTCAGAAATAACTATTCAAATGTTTTGTTTGAGGTTGAGAATGATAGAGAATCCGTTTTCATTGGCGAATGTGGCCTATTCAGAAACTAGTTACGCTGTTTTTGAAAAGTTATAATAGAGAATGGTTTTTTAAGGGGTGGATGAGCAGTTGGAGGATACAGTGTAAGCTATTAACTACCTCTTTTATGGAAAGAATCTGGCCTTTGCCCTGAAATCCATCCATTTAAAAACTGTTGGAAATCTTTCATTTCCTGTCAAACCCATGGACCAATTCCCATTATCTGTTCACCTGCAAGGAAGCAGAGAAGGTATTATAAATGAGCCAAAAATGACAATCCAAACAACCTACCTTCTTCTTGCTGAGTTGTGTTTCACCTCTTTATCGGAGAGCTGGGAGCCCAGGCGCCTGACGGTTCCTGCCCTCCGTCCTCCACGCTCACCCCCGTCAGCACCACAGACAACTTCCTAGTCAGGCGAGCTTTCAAAACTGCCGAGACCTATTTTTGGTGGTAGTATATAACCTGCTAAGATGTCTCCTTCTTCGTTAACTCAGCAGAGAGGTGTCGAGCACCCACTGCGTGCCCAGCCCTGTTCTAGGCTCCCAGGAGTCACTCATGAGCAGAGACCCTGTTTACAATCACACGATAGGCTTTGGGGTCAGACGGTGACAGACACGGTTTCCAAATGTGGTGCTTATGCGTTGAGCACACATGGTGCATTTTTGTTGACTGAAATCTGAGGCTCTGGCCTCTACCTGTAGCTCCTCAGAGTGCGGTGGGAACCGCTGTGCACTGAACATCAGGGAGGCTGAGTCAAGGCTCAGCGCCAGGCTGACCTGTAAGTACTAGGAAAAACGGTTTCCGAGGCCCCCTCCTGGCCCCTAAAATGGGAGTCTACGGCCTCTGGCTCCTTTCCTGCTCGTGCTCATGTCAGGGTGCGTGTGTGTTCTGGAGTGGAGGGGACAAAGCCTGTCATGGGACCCAGTGATGCCAGGCCGCTGGGTAAGCCCTTGGAAAATCGACCGAAACTCTACGAGAAGACCTTATCAAGGCCTTTTTTTGTCCTTAGGTCCCACAGACCCTGCCGTGTGCCCGTGCCCATCTAGCTCCCCGTCGCCACACTCCCTGCTTCTGTCCCCTGGTTCCCCAGTCCTGCTTTTGTTTGATGACGCTCCAACTCCTCCAAAACGCCACAGTCCAATTACCAAGTTAATTCACTTGGGGATGTAAACATATGAAACCCTGAGGGGAAGTTGGGGCAAGACCATCAACTGTGTTCTTCCTGAGTCTGATTTCAGGGACTTGGAAGTTTTACCCCAGCTTTTTCAAAGCATATTCTAAGAAACGGAAGAGCGATCTCAAAAAACAAAAACCACCAAAAACTCTACATATTCTCCCCTTGGCCATCCATATTATTGTAGTAAAGACTGAGAAGTCGTACAGAAAAGAAGCCTGTTTATCCCAAACATTTCCTGACTTGATTAACCTTGGAACCCTTTTTTTTTCTCCTGTGAACTTGCTGCAGAGCTTTCGTAGATTCCCCGCATTAGTCGAAGAGCCTGCCTCACTTCCTAACTGCCTTATTGCTCGCTCACCCAGAGTGCGTTATACCTTAAACTGAAATGGCGATGAAATCTTCTCTTGCTGTCCCTGTGACCTTGAGCAAGGTACTTAAATTCTTTGAGCCTCAGTTTCCTGACCCATAATATGGGGTAATGCTGACGTCAGGATTGGTGAGGATTAAAGGAGGTGACTTTTTTTTTTTTTAAGATTTTATTTATTTATTTGACAGAGACACAGTGAAAGAGGGAACACAAGCAGGGGGAGAGGGAGAGGGAGAAGCAGGCTCCCCACTGAGCAGGGAGCCTGATGCAGGGCTTGATCCCAGGACCCCGGGACCATGACCTGAGCTGAAGGCAGATGCTTAATGACTGATCCGCCCCGGCGCTCCTAAAGGAGATGATTCTATAAAGACCTGGTAACCTGCGTGATCACTGTGTATTACCCTGGACACACACACACACACACACACACACACACTTCCTTTGGTGGTGCCCTCGAGCATGTTTAACGGAAGTTTAAAATCTCGCCTAAGAGACTATCTTCCTGTTTTCAGAAGCAGCCACACAGTTTGTGTGATTTTTTTTGGTTTCAGTTTTCTCGTAAAAACCATAAAGGCTTAGTCAATTGACTGCCTGTGTCTAGCGGGCAAGGTGATTGCGCTTAATTTCTCTAACACAGGTCAGTTTGGGGACTTGGACATCCAGAGAGAGTGGGAGACCTCACCTGTAACATCCCAGGCCCGGGGGGAGGCGTATTTGGAAGACAGTCGTGCACCAGGCTTTGTCCTTTCCTGCCCCCGAACGGAACAGTGGCTGGGAACATCTTCCAGGGGCCAGATGAGCAGCTGGCTGACCGCAGTGTTTTACTTTGCTGTTCGTTTTCATCTGGTGCAGAGAGCAGAGAGCTTTCCTGAAGAAAAGGAACTCTAGTCTTCACACTGAGCTGGAGACGGGCCACGTTTCTGTGGGCTCCCAAAAAAGGAATTCAGGACGCTCTTCCTTTCCATGCGGGCTTAAGGTCAGGTAAATAAATGAACCTTAGCTTTGATCTTCTGCATAAATTTGGTATTTAGATGGCCCAGGATCTGTATGTTCTACGCACTGTAGATTTTTCCAAAGACTTAAGGAACCTAAACTTGGATTCAGCCCCTTGAAGATATCCTTGTCCAAACAAAAGCAGTTTCTTATGGCAAAAACCGGCGGCATTTATAACACTGCTTCCTAGTAAGTGGTGATTATTTCACATTTGGATGTTTTTTGCGCTTGAAAGAATGTCATGGCTATTAGTTGTCTTCACAGAAGCCTCAGTATAAAACTTTATAACATCCATTCTCCAGAATCAGAAGCATAGGCTGACACGCAAAGTAGTTGGAACCAAACTGAGACCTCCCCTTTCCAAGAATGTGTTTGCCTAAGAAATGTTTTCAGCTCTACGCAAAATCCAGAGGATCCAAGGACTTTTAAAAAAGAAGCCATGGTGTGCATTGGCTACAGTTTGGGGGAGGGGGGTCTCTTGTAAAACCTCATCATCAAGACATGATGTCAGATGCTCACTCTACATATGTACCTCTGTTAAAAGGAACATAGTCCAAATTTAAAACAAAATCTGCGAAGTCTGGGCGGTGCTCTGTCCTTGTATAACAAATTCTTTCAAGAGTCTCTCCTTACTGCGGTCTTCATAATCCATAGTATTATCTGTAGGTTTTGTGTTGAGATGCAGATGTAACTTTGACCCTCTCCCGGGTGTAAGCAGCCCATGTTACAGGTCTCTGACCTCTGAGGCTTTCCTGGGCCTCCCTCCTCATCCTCACGCCCAATGAATTCCTACAGGCAACTCATGATTACATCTCTGCTGGACACAAGATACTCAACCAAAGACTAAGATTCCCAGGAGATGTCAGATTTTCTGCCCTTCCGGACCTTCAAATATACTACCAAACTTGTCCTGGAATTTAAATTTCTTCAAAAAGTACTGTTGGGCCCATGGGCTTTCATAGATGACACTTGATGAGAAATTGGAATGAACCAAACCCCAGCTAGCTTTTAAAATTGAAATTCCTAGTCATCCAGGGAAGGGGCCTGTCCAGTAGGAACTAGCATGACATTCAGCCCTGTTATCTCAGATGCTCTTGGAAGCTTCCCTGGCTTGGTGGCTGTTAGAATATTCTGCCTACCAAATGACTTCTTTGGTGCCCCTGTCAGACAACGTTTTGGATTTTAATTTCATAATCTTTTCTTTCCTCTATTCCCTTTTCATTCACCCATTGTGACTCGGAAGACACCTGAGGAATGGAAAGCAAAAAGGGACATATGGGGAGGACATGAGTTGCGCATGTTTGGATCATGGCTTTAAAAACGCTTGTCTAAGACGAGAGGCTGTTTGTTCCCATGGGGGAAGAAATGACATGAGATCTCCTGCACATTGAAGATCAATATACTTTTAGCATGATAAAAAAAAAAAAAAATACCCATAAGTGCAATGCTTGTTTTGTTGGTTCAGTGTATTTGTCACCAAATGGTGTGAACATATGGCCAGTCCTTCTCTTGGCCATAAGATCTGAAGGGAAAAGACTCCTGATGGCGAGAAGCCATAGTGATTTATCAAGATGAGTTTCGATTCCAGAGGGAGCTTCGAGTGAAGGCCTCTCTCAGCCAACTTTTCCTGTGCAGGTCCCCTCTCCCCACATGGAACATTTGATGTCTGCTTTGGTGGGTAATAGTAGATTGGGATGCATCTGGAAAAAAAAAAAATCGGGTTTTGTTAATTAGTGGAATTGCATCTTGGTGGGCCTTGTTTTCAAAAATTAAATTTGATATTAGTTTGGGGGCTCAGAGCACTGAGCAATCAAATCTTGATATGAACTAACATCTCTTCCCATCCACCCAGAATCTGTCTTTAAGGGCCATTGTTAAATGGCGAGATCTTTAAGTGCCTGTAAATTATTTTCAGTCTCATGTTCGTCTGGGGTATTGAACTTATATTTTTGGAGCACACTCCTCAAAGCCTCCTGTCTGGCATCTCTGATGGAGGTGGGGGTGAGAAGTCTGTTGTTTTCTATTTTCTCAAAAGCACACGGGAAACCCCCGTTAGATGGAGCCCCGTTGGGAGATTTCCCAGCACTCCCATCATCCCTGGGAGAGGACTGCATTCCCGACTCACAGCAGACGAGCCCCTGCTTCCGCTCACCAGCCCCCTTCACCTCCAGGACAGAGAGCTTCTGACCCTCTGACCCTGCCAGGGCACGGAGTTGGGCATGACCCACCCCCGTACCTGTCATGAGGGAGAAAGAGCCAGCCTCTCAGGGGAGGAGGTTCCTGGGGTTCTCCCATGACCAGTCTAGGGACCCCACCTCCCATTTCGCTCTCCTCCATGCCTCGTCTGTGTCGTTCCTATCAGCGTAACAGTAGGCAAACCACAGTCTGCCATACAACGGGCATTTAATAAACAACGGCAGTCTCATCCCAAAAACATCCTGAGCATCCCATCATCACGTGCCTGATTGGGGCCACGGGCCTGCGCAGGTAAGGACCATTCAGTCTGCTGCATGTTGCAGAGGATACAAGAGAGGAACCCAGGTTGGAGGGGGTAACCTGGGAAGCCTTCCTGTAGGAGACTGCATGAGTTGGAACGGGGCTTAGAAAAGAGAGGTCATTCTTCCCCAGGCGTAGTGCTCATATGGCAGAGAGTTATGAAAGATCTCTGGGCATTCTGGGACCTAAAAGAAACCCAGAATTGTTCAATTGCAGGTTTTAAAGTGGTCTGAGGGAGGCGTTGGGGTCGGGGTGCCAAGAGGAGACTGGGGAGTCAAGCGAGGACAAGACCACAGGAGTCCTGCCCCCGCCGAGGAAAGCTGGCCTCAGTGGGTTACTGAAAGACTTGAACAGTAGTGAGATCCTCAGTTGGAACTAGATGGGAACCTGAGGAGCGAAACTAGCGGTGGGAAATCATTTGGGGTTCAAAGGATTCAGGCAAGGGGTGCTGAGAGCCAAGTGAGAGCCGTGCCTGTGGGCTAAGAAGGGTGAGCAGCCTTTAAAACATGGGACAGATCCCGGGGTGTTGGGGACGTGAGGCCTGGTGGTTGGGTGGACCGAGGAGATGGAAGGGAAAGGCAGTTCCCGGCGTGGGTCACTCCGAGTGGGATCGCCAGCCCTTGAGGAGGGGGACCAGCTGGAAGCCTCCGGTACGCAATCTGGTTGCAGACCAGTGGTCTCCAAAGATGTGCAGCCCCTCACATGTGGTGGGCTGCAGGCACACGAGAATCAAGTTGTCACCAGCTGACCCCGGGGTAAGGAGATAATCCTGGATCGCCCGGGTGGGCCCAAGGTAAGTGCAAAGGTCTTTAAAAGCAAAGAGGGAGGCAGAAGGGGGTTTGAAGGTGTGACGCAGAGGGTCAGGAGGTGCGAGGACGCTGGCCTTGAAGATGGAGGAAGGGGCCGTGGGCCCTGGGGTGTGGGCAGCCTCCAGAAGCTGGAAAAGGCCAGGGCACTCCCCAGAGCCTTCAGAAGGGAGCGCAGCTCTGTGCCACCCAGATTCTCGCCCCGGAAGGAAGACCTTCCTCAGCCTAATAGCCCACAGGCCTGTCACATGGTGTGTTTGTGTTGTTTTAAGCCACTGAGTTTGAGGTAGTTTGTTTCAGCTGCTGAGGAAGACGAGCTCAGAGGCTTTCTGAGTTTGTGGAGCGTGTGGGACATGCAAGGGCAGCTGGTTAGTGGCAGTGGGGCCCGGGGCTCTGGAATCCAGGGCCAGCATGCGCTGGAGTGAGGATCGGGCTGTCTGCGAGGAGGCGGTTCACGGGGTCCCTGAGACGAGAAGTCCCGAGGGCTCTGCCGGCGCTGAGAACGAGAGTGTGCAAGGGGAGAGCAGGACCCGGGGCGGGGGGACCCCAAGAGGGGCAGGCAGTGAGGGCCAAGGGCAGGAAGGACAGAAGCTGCTGGCCCCACGGTGGCAGCGGGCCTGTCAGGGGGAGACTGGGCGAGAAGGTCAAGGGCGCTGAGGGGGCAGTGTCACTGTGGGGGGCGGGCTGGCCTCCACCACCTGCAGACCTGCCGGGAAAGCCCCCCCAGGAGTGCCCAGGATGCTCCCCCAAGATGCCGGCCCCTCAGAGGAAACGCTGGGGCCGGTCTCAGCTCGTGCATCCCCGGGGCACACGGCTCACTAGCGGCCGGGCCTCCTGCCTCTTCGCGTGCAGGCAGAAATCATCCTGCTTTGCTCCAAAAATCACTGCCTCGGGGAAACGCCATTCGCCAGTGTTCCGAGTTCTCACCGTGGGAGTTCTCGGGTGGCGTGTCTGCGTCTGCATCCTGGGCGGGGACACCGGCTGCCTCGGATCTTCGAGCACGGGGAGCCGATGGGAGAGCGCGGACTGCGTGAGGGCCTCAAGGCGCCCTGGCATCGGGAGAAGAATGGGGGCGTGGACCCCCTCCTCCACTCGGCTAGGCATCCAGGCCGCAGCTGGAAACCCGACCTTGAACCACAGGCTCCAGCACACGGCCTTAGGTCGGCCGGGCTCCAGACGGGTCCCCAGTGTCTGTGTCCTGCCGCGCCCCGCGCTCGGGCCGGGTTCTGGAGCCATCGATGGCCTCTTGAGCTGCAGCAGGTGGCCAGTTCATCGTTCGACGGGCTCCTAAGGCCCGGCATCCCGAGGGAAGCAAGAAGAGGGCCACCCCGCAACCCCCTTTGCTCTGCCAACTTCCTTTCTGGTGGCTCCATATTTCTCTGGAAGTCTCTTCTGGCCGCCGGTGCCTCAAGACCAGCCTTTCCAGGCTATCGGAACGGCCCGCGGTGAGCACCTGGGTCTGCCGTGCCTTCATTCACTCTGCATGCGACAGCCGGGGGCCCGGGAATGGCCCATCGACAGGCCAAGGCAGGGTGCTGGGGCCCGTGGACCCCCTCCTCCACCCGGTGGCCAGCCATCCGGGGCTCGTCTTGCCGAGAGCTCCTACGAGGATGGACGACGCCGACTTCCTTGTCCGAAGTTCCTCCCTGGTGCGCACACGGGCCTGGCGTGGGTCCCCACTGACCCAGGGCCCCCTCACATCTCCCGGCTGCTCTGGGCGGCCTGCCGGGCCCCTTCCTGAGTGCCCCCACCATCCCTCCTGGCCTACAGCTCCTCGTCCATCCATCTGCTGGGCATTGGCCAGAGCTTGGGCCCTCGGACAGACAGATGGACGGACGGACGGACAGCCGCCAGGGTCCTTTATCCTGCTCTCTGCTCAGCCATGAATTTCTGAGCGCTTCCTTCCACTTGCTCCCTCCAGTTCGTTGTGTTCTTTATTTTCCTACTTCTTCGTTGAAATATTTATTTTCATTTGTTTAATTTTGTAAAACACACTCAAGCGCTCGGTTTTCTCTCCAGAACGTGTCTTCCGCTCTGACGGTCGTCTTGTCATGATCGTTGTTCCTTGAAGATCTTCTCCCCACGGATGATTTGGGGGGCTGTCTTGTAGCTTGAAAGTGGTTTCGTTTTTACCCCCCCCCCCCCGGTGTTCTTCCCTTCGCCGTTGACCCCTCGTTTCCTCGCAGTGTTGTCATGGAAAAGGTCTTCTGTCACTTCTGTATTGGGTCGTTTTTCTTGTTCCTTCCCCACTCCGTTGCTTCCTCCCGGAACCCCTGTCGCGCAGGCCGCCCCCCAGCTACTCTGCCTTCTTGCCCTTTTCGTTCTGTCACCTCCCTCGTCACCCACACGGTCTCTCGCCTCCTTCTGAGAGCTCTGGCAATTTCTTGAGGTCGTCGTTCGGCTCCCGGTGCCGTCCAGCACGCTGTTCGCTGCTTCTGCGGAGCCGAGAAATAATGGGTCGTGAATGTGTTACTTCTAAAAACGAGATTGTAAACATTTCAGAGGTGCAATGTTGTCCGCAGCCCCTGGCGTCCCCCCCAGCCCACCCTCCCTCCCCGGTGGCCTCCCAGACGTCATTCCTCACAGCCGACCTCAGGCCGTCAGGTGTTTCGGAGATGGGAAGCCTCACGGGCCGTCCGGGAGCTGGTCTCTTCTCGGTGGGGGGGGCCTGGCCCACTTGCCGGCAGCCCCCAAGCTCAGGGTGCCAGGACACAGGGAGGGGAGCCGCTATGTCAGACTCGGGGGCCAGGGACACTTTCCCTCCAGAGAGGGCGGCCGGCGAGTCCCGGCTTGCCCGGACTCCTTGATGAGAACTGCCAATCCCATGTTCCAGGCGACCCGGGACGGCGGGTCACCCCGCCCCCAAACCAAGGGCACCTACTTGCTATTTCTGCCCAACAGGAAGGGGCCCCCGTGCTGTCCCACCACCCCTCCCCCCAGCCGGGGACTGGTGCCTCCTCCTTGGCAAGATCTACTGGCACCTTTAAATGGCCGTAAAAATGTAGTCCTTCCCACAGGGAAACCCCCCCCTCGTTCCCAGCCCTGCTCCCAGCGTGGGGCACCCACGACCCTGTCGGCGGCCCTCAGGGGGGGTCCCTCATGCACCTCGCCCACCCCGTCGGCCTCATGGCTCAGGAAATGAAGCTACGCTTCCAGCTCGTCGATGGCACTTGCTCTGTGTTCCATTCATCTTACCCTAGTTACCGGGCTTCTGCGCTCCCCCGGGGCTTCAGGCTGGGGGTTTGCAACTCACTCGGGGGCCGTTGCAGCGTCTCTTACACCAGATACGATTTATTCTCCAGCCTGTGGCTTCCTTCTCACGGTTGCTTACCTGGACCGTTGTCCCGGCCTGGTCCCGGCGTTTCCACCCACAGAACCGAGTGCAGGGTCTTCACGGGGCCCGGCCCTCTCGCTGGCCCGGGGTGAGGCCGCCAGGGCGCCCGGCCCCTTCTTTCCTCGCCCAGTCCGGAAGGAGAGGCAGGCCGCCGCCGTCCCCAGTGTGCCCACGGCCGCACAGCTGCCCGCCGGCACCCCGTCTCCAGACGCGAGCGCGGGGGGCCTGGAGGAGTGTGTGCTGGGCCGCCGGGAGGCACAGGTCCACCTCGGGGGAACATGAAGGTCCTCCGAGGACATTGTTGCCAAAAGGAATGTAGTTAAGTGAGAAAACACCAGTTCATAGTTGAAAGTATGTTTTCTCATTAGCTTATTGCTCATTTATTATTTACTATTACAGAGAAAAAAAAAAGGCAGTATTTCTTCTTTCCTCTGTGGCATCGTGGGGCCCTCTGTGAGGTGCAGTTTCTCTGCCTCCCCCCCAGAACAAAGGACCCTCCTTCCAGGCCCTGCTCAGAGTAGGCGGAAGTACACACCGGACACTGGGGAGGACCCCCAGGGGGAGAAGCCCACGGAGGGCCAACAGGGGTGCAGTGAGGACGGTCTGAGGTGACCCCACGGTCATGAGCAGCTCCTGATCAGACCCAGGCAGGCCCCTGTGTGGAATACTCACTGCCACATGGGGGGTGACGTGCAACATGGTGCCAGACAAATAGGATCCCATCGGCTTTGCACCACTCGTGAGTCTTCAGTCACCCCAACAAACCCGGAGTGTCAACAATCCCCTGAGAGCGGTGAATGCCCCGCCCGCGCCGTCGAAGCTTCCTGCAGCCCTGGGAGGAGCGGCAGTTCCAGCCAGGGCCCTTGTTGCCCCAACAGAACCCAACGTGGGCTCAGTCTCACAGAAACGGCGTTTATCAGAAGGATACCAAGTGGCTCACAGAATCAACAGAAGGAGAAAACAGGCCCGTGAAGTGGGCAGGGACCCAGGGAGGGTGGCAGCTGGGACTGTCCCCATCCAGACCTTCCTCCCAGAAGCTCACTGAGGCCTTGGCCGGTGAGGACACTGGCCGGTAGAAGCAACTGCGGCGTGGCGGAGTGGACCGAACGCTGTCCTCTGTGGCTCACTGTCCACGTGGCTCCCGTGGCTGGGCGGATGGCGGGTGGTAAGGGGTAGCACGGCTTCTGGGGGCGCTGATGCTTCGTTGGGGGGCGGAGTGGGTGGTAATGGGGGTGCAGGGGGTGCTCCTGGAGGGGGTTCAGGACTCCAGGTAGGTGCAGACTGTGTGGATGACATAGAATGATGGGGTCCCCTAATAAGGGAGAGAAAGCAAGTTGTCTGGGGAAGGGCAGGGGTGGGGGGTCCTACAGGACGAGAGCGTTCTGGCAGTGAGCAAGGACATCGTCTGCAGGGCGTGCAGGGACAGGCAGGTGTTGGAGTGTCGTGCAAGGATGAGGATGTTGTTTTTGATAAAGCGACACAAACATGCAGGCAGTCATTAGAGCCCGTGACGGGCCTGTCACTGCGTTCCCTGACACTCTTGCCAGCTTCTCATTTTCCTGCCCCCCCCGTCACCTTTGGGGAGCAAGCCTGTCCTCGCGGCCCGGACTTTCCAGCCAGCAGAGCTAAGTGAGGACGCGAGATCTCTGATTTTCAGTGTGCCTCTCCAAGAGAAGCCTGGTAAAAGCCATGAGAAGTTTCCGGAATGGCCTGGAGAAGAGCAGGTCAGGCCTCAAGGATGAGGACGGAGGCGGGTGCACGCTGCTGAGGAGCTGGGGTGGGGGGTGCAATTCCAGCAGGAGGACCTGGGCGCCCCGAGGGCCTTCAGCTGCTGGAGCCCCCCCCCCCCCCCCACCGGGGAGCCCGGACACAGGAGCCAGGCTGCAGTGCTCAGGGCGGCGGGAGGAAGGAGCAGCGCCGGTTCTGCCCTTGCGTGGGGCGAGGTGTGTTTCCTTCCTTTACAGAGCAGGGACTGATACAGCATGTCCATGAAATCAAAGCAAAGAGGAACCTGTTTTAGAGGCGGGAGAGAGCGCGCTCAGAGGAGAGGCCAAAGCCCTGAGCACTGGGGACATATGGCATTTGTCAGTCAAACGCAGAGCAACCTTCAAAAAGCCATTAGAAGGCAGCCCCATGCCGTCTCGGCCATTTGTGCCGGCTGATGGCTCCCCTGTCCCGCAGGCCCTCCAGACGCTCGGTTTCTGGGACTAATTAGCCTTCCAGAGGGCAATCAAGGGCCCTGCTGGAACTTTCTTAGGAACTGAGCCGTTAGATGGCTTCAAACGGACACCACTAGAAATAGGCAAAAGCCCGGTAAACGGTGGCTCCCTCCCTGACCGGGCCGGGCTGCTCCCTCAGCCCGCGGCCTGGTGGCACCGGGCCACCCCCCTCCCCGCCGCGGGCCCGTCCCCGAGCCCGGAGATGCCACCACCATCTCCCCAAGGGGTCCTCTCCCTCCCACAACATTCTCCCAAGTCCACCCTTCCTCCTCGCCGCATTGTCCAACCTGGCATTTCTATCTGGAACCGTATTCAGAGCTCCCTGAGGGCAAGAATCGGCCTGTTTTGCTCACAGCCGGGCCTTCAAGACTGGGAGGCCGCCCGGCACAGAGCACCTTGTTAATGTGGCCAAATGCGTGAGTTTTGTCCCAGCTGAACTAAGCCCGTCGGGTTTCCTTTGAAGAACATACTTCTAATAGGGCAGATGTATTTATTTCCTCTTGTTTTTAACGTGATTTAGATTCAGGGAGAATTTGGTCCCTGAATTTTCCTTCTCTAAGTCTTTTCCTTGTGGTCTTCATCCACCTCCTAGGAACGACGTCAAAGGGCGTCCATTGGAAATGCCAGCTGCTGCCAAGCCTCGGGCTGCCTGTCTGTGCCTTAACTCCGACGTGCCCTCTGGGTTGTCTACTTATTACCTGCGCCTTCCACACCGCTGTCTCGTCCCGCAGGGGCCGCGGGCGCCCACCTGGCACTGCGGGGCGCTGGTGGGGGGGGCACGCCCAAAAGGACGTCGTCCGCTGAGCCCCTGACCCTGAAGCTAGGGGCTGACGATGGGGAGCCGCAGTGAGCAGGTCACCCCACAAAGCCTTGTTCCCTTCCCTCCCTGTACCCTTCCTTCCACCATCCAACCTCCCTCCTAGGTCCATGTCTTGAAATGAGAGGTTGAAAATGTGTCCCACTGTAGAAATGTTGGAGAGTATGGAAGCACAGAGATAAAAATGAAAAATAAAAGTTACCTATAATCCTGGCACCCAGAAATATCTTTCATAAAGGGTTCAATTTTATAAGCAAATCCTAACATGTATCATATCACGAGCCTTTTCATGTCATTAATTTTTCTAAAATGTGAATCTTAGTGGCTGCCTAGGGCTCTATTTATTCCACCAATCCCCTATTGTTGGACATTTATGTCTTTTCCAAATTTTCACCGTCATAAAAAATGCTGCAGTGAACATCCTAGGAGGTAAATCTTTGTGACTAGCTCTAATTCATTCATTAAGATAAATTCCTAGGATAAATTCCTGTAAAAACAATGTGTCAAGTGGGCTGAGTATATTTAAAGCTCTTCGGACGCGTCCCCCGGGGACGCTCTGGGGAAGTCAAGTCACTGAGAACCTCGATGGAAGTGCACAGAAGGGCCAAGCCCCTTGAGCCCGGCCAGCACTGAGTGTCCACTCCCCCTCCAATCTGAGAGACCGGAAAAAAAAAATTTTTTTAGCGTTTTCTTTTCACTTCTTCCTCATCAAGATTGGACTTTTGAAAAATATGCTCTTAACTCATCTATATTTTGTGTTTTAGAAAATTTTTATTTGTATCCCTTGTTGACTTTTCCACCAGAATATTAATTTTTCATAAAAATTGAATTTGTAGGAGTTATATTCATAAGAACAAAAGTCTTGTGTCACTTCTTTCCCTTTTTTCTCCCTTAGTTTTGTGTTTCTGCCCTCAGTCTCTGTCTGCAAAGTGAATTACTTGGACCAAATGACCTCTTGACCCCCAAGGTCATGTCAAAAAGCTCAGAGCTTCCTCTCTATTGTCACCCTCCCCTTCTTAGCAGCCGGCCAGGTCCCCAAACTCAGCATAGCAGGGGCGGGGGTGGGGGACACTTGAGTTTCAAATGTCTGCCTGGGTGAGGTGTCACACTTGAATAATCCAGGTAGGTCACTACCGAGGCCCCCGGTTGGGAGAGGAAGCCAGGCCCCCCTTCCCTGGGAGGGGTCCACGCTAGGGTCTCTGGTTGGCACCGGGAACCTGGGTGTGGGCCGTTCTCAGTGCGGCCCAGAGCCGTCATGAAGGCCGACCTCCCCTCACTACTGGCCGAGGAAATTCTAAGGCCACACGATGGACTCTGACGCCCACGCAAGTTCTGTGACATGGAAGAATTTATTTTTCACTGAGAAAAGGAGATTCCCGAGCAATAAAAGCCCTTTCACACACACACACACACACACACACACACACACACACACACACGGGCCCCCCTGCACACGCAGAGATCCATGTGCGTCACGGTCCACGAGCGCCCCGTCCCCCCTTCAGAGGCTGCCTCCAGACGCCCCGCTCCGAGGCGCTCGCCCCCTGAAGGCGGCCGCGTCGTGTCAGGCCTGGGGGCCCCAGGAAGCCGGCCTGCGGGGACCCGGTGCCTGTACGCGGAACGGGGTTTCTGCGGGAAGACTCTCCCCCCGTGGGCCATTGTGTGGCTCTCCGGGCCGGGGGCCAGAACGTCCTGAAGTGGGGGTCCTCAAGGGCACGGGGGCCGGATTCACAGCACCGCTTTTCCAAACCACACTCCAGGACCAACAGAAAACAGGAAAACGTGGTCTAGGAATTGCACCCGTGAGCTGTCCTGACCCACACACCAGCGCCGCCGCGCCCAGGCCTGTGCACCTGCTCGCGTCCCGCAGACGCCCGGGCACGCTCGCCGGCTCCTCCAGCCGGTGTTTTCTGCTCTCCTCCAGCATGAGAACAGCTGTTTTGCTGGGACAGGTGAAGCCCAGGCTGCAGCCAAGGTGTCTGGGGCGAAAGCCGAGAAGCTGGACCCCCGGCGGCGCTGCCGTTTGTGTGACACGCCCAGAGCGGCCGCAGGGAGCTGGCTGGGACGGATGAGGGCTAACGATGTGGGGCCCGCGCTCCTCGGTAAGTACAGGCATCAGGGCTCCCAAGCGTGGGCCTGCCGACGACCAGCCAGGCTGCCACCCGGCCCTGGCCGCCTCGATCCCCAGATGAGCCTCCTTAACACAGGGCCCCAAGTCAGATGCTTCATGTCAGGCTCAGGGTCAGGGTCAAATCCCCCTTCCACATGCCAAGAGGCAGTTCCCTAAATTTCAAAGTGTGGGAGGAAGTAGATCCTTGTGGAGAGCCGCAGACTCAGGCTGGGGAAGCAGGGAGAGCCCGGGGCTCCGGGAAAGGGCCAGGAACAAGGTTGTGGACGGTGGAGCTATTCCAGAATGATGGCTCATTTTACAAACACATGATTATCAAGGTTCAGAATTGTCAGCTCCCGGGGCTCCTGGGATGGTTCTTTTTAATAATTCTTCACATTTAAGAAAACCCAGTTTTCCCAATTTCACATGTGGATAAATGGGAGGGGGGTGGGTGCTTTGTAGTCAGAAAAACCTCGAGCAAATGAAACTTTCACCTCCAGGATTCTCAGCTGTGAATGGGAACTCTCATAGAGGTCTTCGATTAAATGAGGTGATGTTTGTGAGGTTCTTCGCTCAGGGCTCAGAACGGCAGGAGCGTGGTAACTAGTCACCCTCTCCTCCTGTTGCCTGCGAACCAGGACCTGGGAAGCACCAGGGGCCCAGTGGTGAGGTCAGGTCACCAGGGCGGGGACTGGACATCTGGCAGGGCCAGCCCCCTGACAGTGGACACGCAGAGTGGCAGGTCAGCTCCTGGTCTAGTGGGAGCAAATTCAATAAGAAATAGGGCAATTAGTCAAATAATTATAATCATGACAAAATATGATTAGAGACTTCAGGCAAAGTGATCTGGGAGTCCAAGGAAGGAGTCAGCTGTTTATTATTTATACATTTATAGTGTGTATCTTATAGGTATTACATATTATATAGATATGCCTAGAGTGTGATTCATAGATGATAGGTAGGTAGGTAGGTAGATAGATGATAGATAGATGAGATAGATAGATGTCTACTGTGCACCAGGAGCTGGGTATGCAGCGCAAACAAATCAACTTGGACGCTGCCCTCAGGGCTCCTCAGTGAAGTAGGGGAGACAGACAATGAACAAGAAGACAAATGAAAATAAGTTACACATGGGAATATGTATTATAATAAAGGAAAAAAATCTCAGTCAACACAACAGAAAATAACAGGAGGTTCCCATGTTGGTGTATCAGAGAGGGTTTTCTCTGAGAAGGTGACCTAGTCAAGCCACCATGGGAAGAGTGGGGACAGGGGACAGAGGGAGCCCTGAGGTGAGGAAGAGCCAGCCGGGAGGGACTGCGGGAGCCTGGGCAGAGCGGTGCCCGGGGCGGGGGGGGTGTGCCCAGCACCCATTCCTGGAGATTGTTGTGTGTCTCAGGAGAGGCCACCTCCTGAAGATCCAGCTCAGATGCCCCGTGACGTGGATCTCGAAGCTTTCTTAACTCCCCCATCCTCTAGATCACAGCTACTGGTCTCCTGGCATGTACTTCTTCTCCTTCCTTCATGGTACATTTCCTGTGGCTGTCTGGGAGCTCATCTGCACCCCGAGTCTTCATGCGGCAGCCTTACATGTACTTAGCTTTCTGGCTCTCCTTGAACATCCGTCCCTACAGCCCCTTTATTTCTGCCTCCGCGGGCCCGATCGCCCAGCTGTCTGGTCTCCATGGCGACGAGCCCCTCTAATGGATGTTCGGTTCCTCTGAGGTCATGCCCGCTGCCTCTTGTCACCTCCCTGCCTGCACAAACCCCTCTCTCACACACAGTCTCTTCTGCCCCCAAATCACCCAACACACACCCATGGTCTAGTTCCACCTCCCAAGATTCATTTCCCCCTTGTTTGTTTCTCCTGTTTTCTACGCAGTTTTAAGGGTGTCAGAGACAGCTTACTTGAACCGTGCTGATCTGCTCTGGATCCTGGCCTCTTGACAATGGGGATTGGGAATGGCCCGGGGTGCTGATCCCCTGTGCAGAGGGGTGGGTGCCATGGTCCGGCCAGGGATGGTGCTGTTCTGTGCACTATCTGGAAGGGCCCGGCTGCAGCGTTGAAATCTCCATGCAGACACTTCCTAGGTGTGTTCAGTAAATAATTCCTGAGTGCCCACTGTGAGCCAGGCCCTGGGAATTCGTTGCTGGACCATATAGTCTCTTTCTTTATGTAGCCTTTGGGCTGGTGGGAATAGGGTTGCCACATTTAGCAAATAAGTATATAGGATGCCCAGTTAAGTGTGAATTTCAGATAAACAACATTTTTTTTAATGCAAGTATCAATATTTGCTGTTTATCTGAAATTCATATTTAACTGGGCATCCTATATTTTATCTGACAACCCTAAGTGGGAAAGAAAGAAAACAAATAAGGAAATATGAGAATAAGATAATTCCAGGATTCTGGTGGGTGCTGGGAAGAAAAAGCCAACGCTCTGCGAGAGCCTCCCCAGGTGCCGACTGGATGGTTAGGGATGGGCTCCCGGAGTCCTGGGGGATGGGAAGAAGCCTCCATATCCAAAGCCCAGGGGTGAGCATTCCAGGCAGACAGAATAGCACATGCAATGGCCCTGAGGTCAGAAAGAGTCTGATGTGGTCCTCAGCCAAACAGGCCGGTGTGACAGGATAGAGGGGCCAGCAAGCAGGTGTGTGCAACTTGAATTGATGACATAATAGACCTGGCCCCAATGAGCAGGTGCTCAATAAATTGTAGCCATTATATATTGTTATTCATAATTATGATTTTTAAAATTCAGGCCAAATATGAGCTCCAAATATTGTGTGAAACACTTCTTCAGTCACTCAACTGCCATATTTATCCTAACTTTCTACAAAGAGGCCATTTCAGCACGTATGCTGCTGAATACCAGCCAGCCGGCCGTAAGATACTTGCCTATACATCCAAAACTTATCTGAAAAAATTAAGATGCAGAACGTTGTCTGAAATTCCTATTTTTCAGCATAAGATGTTAAAATGTCAATCAGAACCCTCCCCCCACCCTGAGTGTCCCTAGGAAAGTTGTAAAACACGGGTGTCGGTCAGCAGTGACCTTGGGCTTCCACTCACCCCTTTGCCCTCCCCTGACACCCCATATCTGCCGCGTGATTTGGAGCATGTCGCTCGACATCTCTGAGACCTGGTTTGCTCATCTGCAAAGCAGGGGTCATAATAATAAGGGGTGCAAAGTGCAGAGGGTCATCTGGAGGATCCAGTGAAATCACGTCTAGGTGTGTGTGAGGCGTTAGGGGCCACGTGAAGGAAGCAGGTCTGATTGCGGTTTCTATCCTAAGCGTCCCTGTGGCCACCTTCCTCACTAGAAAGCTGAGGAAAGGGAGGCCCAGGTTCCCAGCAGGCCAGGAAAGTCCTCTTCCTGCTTCATGTTCCCGTGCAGGTTGCTTTAAGCCTGCTGAGGCGAGGGGATGCGATTTAACAGAACTCGTCATAAGCACTGAAGTCAGATTTAGTGCAGGGACACGTGTCAGGAGAAATGTCAGCAGACGGCGTTGAAGGGAGCCATGACTCACTCCTCACGTGGGGCCATGATGGAAAGCACTGGCCTTCCTTAGCGACTCAGCCCCGGCTTGTGTCCCAGGGGCCCCACAACCGGGATGGGAGCGGGGGTGGGGGGGGCGTCCGGCTCCCGCAGAACCTGCTCTCAGTGGGACCTGGTGACCAGCAAAGCGGCCCAGGGGCCTCCCATCTCAACTCCACACCCACGTGAGTCTCGGCTTTCTCCCGTGCCACACAAGGACCGGGGCAGAGCCGTCCGCGTCACAGCGAGGTGGTGTGGCTTCACCAGCTGGCCTATGGCTGACCCGCTTGGCACAGCACGCGGAACACAGAAACTTTCAGCGGTAGCCCAGGGCAAGGCCGCCACCACCTTCAGGCCGTCTGCCTTACTGGGGAGGGGCCGGGCAGGAAACCTTGATCCCTGAGTGTGAGTGTCTGTGTGCAGGTGGCCACGATCGAGCCCACATATCTGAGCCACGGCCACAGCAGTCCCAAATCCTTTCCTTCCCAGTCGCAGAGGCCCGGCAGCCCAGGTCAGCCGCTCAGCCCTCCGTGCTGTAATTCTGTCTTCGGTCTGGCCATCCTCAGCGTGGACCACGGAGCCCCGCAGGCCGGAGGCTGGGCCCCTGCGAGGACGTGGGAGGGAGGTGGGGGAGAGCGTCCCCTGGGAATTCGAGGTGCAGCCACTTTGCAGGGGCGGGAGCCGCCCCGGGGAGGAGGGTCACCTTCTATTTTCGCTGCACCTCAAAAGAAAACTTTACATTTTAAATTAACAGCGTGTCCACTGCCAGTATTTGTGGTTACTACCTGTAACGTAAATCTCTTTTAGAGATGTGTGAGAACAGCATACATAATGAAATATCCACATGTAACTTGATTTAAAGTGGCTTTTCATTAATATAACAAATGAAGTGTACCAAATTTTGAAAGTATATTCCTTTGGGCCTAATTAAAATACTGAACAAAATACACGTATATGTATATTTTAAATGAAGACATTCGGCAGCCAGAATTAGCTACAAAAATTAATTCAGATCGAAAAGTGCACCGTGAGTACATTGTTATTCTTAACATAGCCAATCCCCTACCCCAAGATATCTCAAATAATGTGCATCTGATTTAGTGCCTGCATGAGGTGACAAGTAAGCTTTGCTTTAAAAATACCGCATTCCCCACAGTGGCTTGCCCCATGGGTGCTTTACCGGCGCTGCCTTTTGGTCGGAGGAGAATTTTCCGTGCCCCTCTGAAGGCGGCGGGGAGCTGGGATCGCCTCTGACAGCGGACCGCTTCCTTGGCCCAGCTTGTGTGTGCAGCCCGGGCGGTGGGCCTCTGCATGACCAGAGCTCGGGAAGGAAGGGGCTCTCTTTAAATGCACAGCAGCCTGGGTGGGCACCCACGCTGGCGTCCGGGAACAGGTCCCTGAGCGTGGCCTGAAGACACAAGAAAGGGCTGGAGGAGAGCGATGAGAGGAGCCGGGGAAGAAGGGGTGGCTGGTGTGGAAAAGCGGACTGGTTCCACCACGGAAGGCAGGGCAGAGAGTTAAAGCAGCCTTTGCCACGACCCTCATCCCCAACTCTTCGGTGGCAGTAAACTAAGGGGTGCACTGGAAACCCAGCGAGGGGTGGTCCCCAGGCTCCAGGTGGGACTCCGGGAGCTTGGGCGGGGAGCGGCTCCCTGCTGACAATTTGGGCCAATGGCAGAAGATACCCCAGAGGCTGGGCCACTGACCAGAGAGACCCCCTGTCCACGCACGTGACCCCTCAGCCGTCCGGGACAGTGACTTCGTACCGTGACCCTCTAGATGGGGAGGGGCCTCTACCCTTGGCAGGAAGTCCGGAGGACCAGGAGAGCCCAGGGGGGGAATGGCAAAGTGCGTGTGTTAGCACACGTGTGTGAGGAGGAAGCTAGAGAGAGGTGGCCATCCTCCAAACAGGGACCGCGCCGAGGCTGGCTGCCTAGCGACCTAGAACTCCGCTGGCGGGCAGGCCGTGTCACCCCCTCTGTTCTTTACCTCTATGTGGGGACATCAGGGGTATCTAGTCTCTTAGGACTGATTGAGGATCGGATTAAATACTCCATATGAAGGGTTATTCTTCAGAGCCGTAAGTACTTCGTAATCGTTCATCACTGTTCTCGTTATCGTGTAAGTCACTGGCTCCTATTGAGGCCCCCGGGGGGACGTGAAGTACAATAACGATAACTGGTATTTGTACAGCACTCTATCACTTACACCTTCCTCTCACCCACCATATCTCCACAACACCTGTTCCCATGGTGATGGGAGGACCCAAGCCCCCAGGTCAAATCTCTCCATTTCCAGGTGATTTGTTGGAAGGCTTCCATCAAAAGCTCTTAAATATTAAAATATTCCACTGGAAGCCTAGGAACAGGCACGTAGTAAAGACATCTGGGTTCATGGGACTTCTTAGATCTTTAGTTGTCATGCATGGCCTTTTGCATTTGAAGATGCTGTGTCATTTCCCATGAGCGCGAGCTTAGGTAGACAGCCTGGCTCCCAGAAGAGGTTTCAGGGTGTGGTCAGCAGAGTTCACGTACTTGGACTGCTGTTGTTTTATTCAACTAACATAAATGTTCTCCATGAAGAGGCCTAAAGAGCTTTCCCCTCCTGCCTGGCAGCCGTCCCATCTCCCAGCTCGGCAGCACTCAGTAACGCCCTGTGACTCCAGGAGCACAATCTCCCAGGAGTCAAGGTCCAGAGGTGGGGTCAGATGGGAAGTGGGGCGGGGAGGGCGGGAATCTGCCTATGCAAGGAGATTTTGAGGAGAGGTCGAGGTGGAAAAGTTTGATTGGGCCTCTTCTGTCCTGAAAAGCAGGGGGTGTGATCCCAGCTTTCAAAGGCTGGGAGGGAAGTGGGCTTGTGTTGCAGGAGGGGACTAGACTTTGTTCCAGCGTGTGCACAGGAAGTCCTGCTCACCTCTGGGTAAGGGACTCCAGAAGCTCATTGCTTCCCAAGAAGTGAAGGAGACAAAAGACAGAACTGGACGGCAAGGGATCTCGGATCAGTTTAACGATCCACGAGATGGGGTGTCTAAAGGGCAGAAGACTGGAAGGGATGTGTCGGCTTCTAAACGGCCCAAAGGAAAGGCCCAGGGAGCCCCCCAGCAGGGGCCTCAGGACACTCACTTGTTCCCAACTATGGGTGCTCTCGTGGCCCCTTGCCTCTGCATTTGCTGTTCCCTTGCCTAGAACACCCTTCCTCTTGCTTGTGGCCTTCAAGACTCAACCTTCACTGAACATTGTGTGGATCTGAGTGACATTTCAAGGAGAGGATTGGCAGGATTTGGATCAGATTGAATTTGGTGTTGAGAGAGCAAGGAAAAGAAAGATGTCCACCCAGGACAAAGGTTTTTGCTGTCGAAGTGCTTGGGGGTTGTAGCTATTGCAAGCAGTGGGGACACCAGAAAGGGGGACGGGTCTGTGAAGGGGGAGATGCTCTTCTTCCTTTGTTGACAGGGTGGATTTTCCTGTCAGCAATACTTAGTCATGGAAGATGGCTGAAGTCACCAGGAAAGGACACTCTGAAGACTCAGGCCTGGGGTGGTGACCTGGAAATCACTCGGGGTGCCAGGGGCCAGAACTGGGCCTAATGGGGAGACACTCAGACACGGTGGGGAAGTAGGCCAGGTGTGGGGGTCACCAACAGGATGAGGGCACAGACCACCCTGGCCTCTGGCAGTTTTAACCTGGTCACATCAACTCTGGCCTTCTTTCCTGCTCTGGAAGGGAACCCAAAGCTCCAGGATTCAAAATCTTCTGCCACTGTTCAAATACAACAGTGGAGGGGACAAAAAGCCTTCCTTAGCACTTGGAACTTGCTAGTTGATGGCTTTAGGTAGAGCCCAAGAGTGGAGCTGGGATGTACCGAACGCTGCCAAGTGGGGGGTTGGGGGGGGGCAGCCCCAGCCTTCGGTTACCAGAAGAAAACCGG